>NC_085929.1:30930603-31245603 GCF_028885655.2 Pongo abelii
GTACCATCATGGGCTACACCCCTGGTGGTGGGGGTCATGTTAGGGGCAGTATTGGGTGTTGCATTGGCTCCAGCGGGGGAGGTTTGGGTGCGTTATTCCTGGCATCATTTCCCACAGCGGCAGTGGGGCTTGGTGGGTGCGCTCTCCGTGGCTGCGCAGGTCACGGAGGGGCACGGGTTGGGGGCGCTATCTGGGCCCTCAGTGCCCATGGCGGGGAACTTGTTGGGTGTGATATCTGAGGCGTCACTGCCCATGGCTGGGGGCTGGTTGGGGGCGCTATCTATGGGCTGCGCGGCCCACAGCCAGGAGCGTGTTGTGGGCGTTATCGGGGCGGACTGCCAGTGGCGGAGGTGGGGGGTTGGGTTGGATGCTATGGGGGGGCTGCGCTGCCGGGCAGGAGTGGGCTGGGTGCGCTATCCGGGTTTGCACTGCCGGCGGTGGGTGACATATTGGGTGCACTATCAGGGGCTACACTGCCGCGGTGAGAGGCGTGTTGGCGGCGCTATCCTGGGCTACATCCCTGGTGGGGGGGGACTTGTAAGGGGCGCTGTCAGGTACTGCACCGCCCGTGGCAGGGGGTGGGTTGGGTGACCTACTCCGGGCGTCACTGTCCGAGGCTGTGGTCTAGTTGTGGGCGCTACGCCAGGAGACATTTTCCGGGGCGGGGCGGGGCGGGGAGGAGGTGGGGGCAGGTGGGGGCTGGTTGGCGGCGCTATCGGTGGCTGCACTGACCATGGCAGGAAGTGGTGTGGGGGCGTTATCCCGGGCTGTGCTGCCCGTGGCAGGGGGCAGGTTTCGGGCGCCATTGGGTGCTGCGGTGTCCTAGGCAGGTCGAGTTAGGGGCGCCTTTGGGGGTGCACTGCCGGTGGAGGGAGGTGGAGGCGTCAGTGACAGCGGTGGCCTCCAAGAGAGAAGCGGTTCTTCTCTCCTCGGACCCTAGACTCTCGCCGGCCATCTCTTCCTGTTCGTGCTTAAGTGTGGCGGGCACCCGGCGTTTCCGCGGGAATCCTGAGCACCGCAGGGGTCCCAGACCCACCCCTCTTGCTCTGTGTTGCGGGGACCGCTTGGGTCCTCCAGGCACGTAGTAGGCGACAGGGTCCTGTGGATGGAGGCATCAGGAACGGGAACTGACGCATGGGTGGGGCGGGCTGGCTGGGGTTGAGTTTCTGCTGCTCTTGCTTCCCGAGGAGCGCAGCCAGGGTGGGCCCAGCGGTTTCTGTGGAGTAGGAAGCTCGGGCACTGTGGTGTCTTCAGTCCCCGCCCCAGGCCCCAGTTTCTGGCCAACTTGGGCCAAAAGTAGTGGCTGGTCTTTGGAGGGTGGGTGTGAGTGCCTTCGTTAAAACCGGCCCGGCCACCCTGTGGCCAGCATGACAAGATGAGGCTCTAACGCTACCGCTCTGCGGATCCTGTTCTACACTTTTCAGAGTTTGCCCGCCCAGTTGCTCCGCACCTGGAAGGAGTCACCTGCCGCTCGCTGGAGGGGAGGCCGCGGGCACTGACGCACCATTCGCTCCACGTTGGGAGGCAGTCGCGCGCCAGGCCGCAGAAGGTCAGCCCCGGGGCTGGGATTCCGCAGCCAGCCGGGATCCGGACGTGCTTCTTGGTGTGACTGAAGGAGAGTCGGGCCGTGTGTGGAGTGTGAATGCGTGTGTTTTTGCAGACAGACACTGGTATGTATGGACGGCGTGAGCCGGTATTGCGATCCCGCAGAGCCATCCAGCGTCACAGGTTGTGCTGGGGGGGTGGAGTGACCGTCCTCAGAAACCCCCGCGGGTGGGCGCTGCACACACGTCCACCTATAGGGTGTGTGCGCGTGCGTGAGATGTTCAGCCCCTGTCAAAGTCTGGCGAGGGAAGCTGACAGGGATGGATGTCAGAGATGATGAGCTGTTTACAGGTGGCGGTAGAAGGAAAACAGCCAGGAGCCACAGAGGACCCTGTAGTTAGGCCAGGTTTGCAGTTTTTCCAGAAAGGGCTGAAACCCCATCCAGTCCTCGCTCCAGCCTGTGCCTGTTGCAGGGAGAGGAGCTAGGGTGGTGGAATGCTGGCTGAGAGGCCTTGAGGGATCTTTGGGAGCGGGACCTGCTTCCAGCCTGATGCTCCTTTCCAAAGGCATGGATGGGTGTGGGGGTGCTAGCCCTGTGTGAGGGTTCAGGGCAGGCGTGTTCAGAAGACCGCAGGAGTCCGTGCAGACTGTTCTCTGGCTTTGCCAGTGCCAGGTACTGGGTGTCTGGTCCTGGGAGCTGGCTGAGGGGCACCCTTCTTTCCTCTCATTTTTTTAATAATTCTTCCTGCATCCTTCTTAACAAACCTGAAGGGCACTTTTTATGCCAGTGGGGTTTGCTGGGATGTGCCCCTGTTGAGTGGCTCTCATCAGAGAAGTCTCCATAGGGAATAAGAGAGTTGTCCTGAGCCAGGTCCTAGGGCTCTCGGGTTCTTTGCATGGGTTGTGACCGTGGGGCCATCCCTCAAGCCCCATAGGCCTCAATTTTCCATGGTGCACTGCCCCCCCCCCGTTTTTCCTGCTGTGGGGTGGGGAGTAAACAGCTGGCACAGCTGCCTGGGGCAGGGAGGCTGGGAGGTGGGGAGTGACTCAGGGCCTGTGAGGTCTTGGGCAGCGATTTTTCAGAGGAAAGTCCCGGCACATCTTCTCGACTTGGACAGAGTCCAGGGGTGAGGTAGGGTGGGCATCTGTTGGATCTGGCTGTTCAGGCTTCCGGAAGCTGCCTCAGGTCCCTCTTCCCTTCCCAGATGTCGAGGAGTTGGTGAGGGATGGGGCTAGGGGGCCTGCTAGCGGGGTGGGATGGCGGGGCTGGAGCTGAAGAGCTACAGCAGCCACTCTTGGCCCCTGTGGTTGATGTTTGTGGGCAGAGACAGATACTAAGCTTGGGTAGTGTCGGGCAGATCTAAGTGGGACTGCTCAGCTCAGCATGTTGAGGCGATTTGGTGGGAGGTGGTCTCAGTCTGAGAGAAGAGGACCCTGCTGCTGGAGGCACGCTAGCAGCCCTCCTCAGCCTCTTTCCCATGAACCTGTCTGATCAACTTCAGCTGAGCCACCATGCCTCGGAGTGACTTGAGTCTTGAGGGAAAGGGACCTTGGCATGGATGGGGTTGGTGGCAGGGTCGCATAGTGGTTAAGCATGAAGGTCCTGCTGTCACTCAGACCTGGGTGTGAGTCCCAGCTCCAGCACCTGCTGGTGTGCCTCCACCTGCATTCTCCTCCATGGGAGTCGGAGAGAAAGGCTTGCAGGCTGTGGCTTATTTGGGAAGTGATCTCAGGAAACAAGGGCAAGGATGGGATTTGAAGGAGAGGAAGGGAAAGCAACTATGTGATTATTCCCACCACTCTCCTGGGCCATCTCCCGAGGAGCCTTACAGACTGAGAACTGCTCTGTTGGGGAGAGAAACAGGGAAGCATTTATCCATTGGCCCCATCCCCTGCTGGACAAGGGTGGCTCCGTGGACATTAACTCCCGTGTGTACTTCCAGATTGCACATGTGTGGGGCTCTAGTGATTTCCTGTGTGCCTTCCACACTGCAGCTTCCAAGAAGGCCCAGCATGGCCTGACATGAAGCACTGTCTTATTGTACCAGTAAGATGCTGGTTGGAGCCTGCAGGGACCTGGTCGTTGCAGAAGTGGTTGGAGTGAGAGGTGGGGCCGGGAGGGCTTGAATAGCACACCGAGGTGTCTAACACTGCATGACCTTGGGCAAATTACCTGACTTCTCTGAGCCTCGATTTCTTTAGCTGGTTGTTTTGCATGTTAATGAGATACATATTGAATTTTTTTTTTTTTTTTTTTTTTAGACAGGGTCTCACTCTGTTGTCTGGGCTGGAGTGCAGTGGTGTGATCTTGGCTCACTGCAACCTCTCAGTGCTTTGGTGCCTGTCTAATAAGTTCTGCTCCTTATCTGATCTCAGCCTGATATGCTGCACTTTTTTGGGTATGTTTTGTGTTTTTGCTTCTCTATTTGTTGCAACCCTTCAGGGCTTCCAGATGGTTATAAGGGGATTGCTGTCTACCTACTCAAAATCCGAAGCAGACACAGGGTCACCCAAGGCAGGTGTGATGCCAAAGCAAGGATTCTGCTTTGGGGGAATTGGCCCGAGACAAGGTTGTGCTGAGCCCCTGGCCCTGCCCACGCTCTGGTTCTGGACTTGTGGCTTGCTCTCAAGGCCAGCTGGTTTCCACTCCTTTCCCTGGTTCAGATCCAGGATTACTGTCTCCTTTTTGGACTATGCTGGGGCTGCTGCCCGGGCTCTCCCAGGCCTGGGTCAGCAGATGGGAGTGGGCACCTGGGAGGACCCTGGCACAGCCAGGGCCCTGCTGATTAGATGGCTGGCAGTGAGCAAGAGCAAGAGGGGAGAGACAGGGAGTGACAGGCAGCAAGATTGAGGTGTGCCTGTGCACGTGTACACATCTGTGCTTGGCGTGCACATGTGGCCCCAGATAGCTTGTTGCTGGATTGTGTGTCTGGACATCTCTGGGTGGCTACGTGTGGTTCTTCTGAGCGTGTCTCTGTGTGTGCACTGTTGGATGCTCTAGCTTGTTCATGGGTACTTGTCTCTGGATATGTGTGCCAGCCACCTACTAGGTGCTCTTCAGGGTTCTCGAGATTGTGCCCATCTAGATGGCAGGTGGTAATTTTTCCCTGCAGGACTTCCTGTCCCCACTGAGGCTCTCTTGTGTCTTCTGCCATGCCCTGTTCTGCCGTCTCCAGGCTTCCTCACCCTGTTCCTCCCTCTGCCTGAGGAAGTTGCTTCTGCCCCTCTGGCTGTTTGGGCACCCACTGCCTTCTGGGCAGGGCCTGAAGAGGGACGGCAAGTCCAACCTCTAGCCCTGTCCTCCCGAGTCTGAGCTGAGGATGATGGGCTCAAGCTCCGGGTTGAGGAGATGAGTCAGGGATGGCTGCAGGGGGTGGGCAGAAGTGGCGTGTGTGTCACCATGCTGCAGGGAAGTGTGTGCTCCTGCCCCCCTCCACCTGACCCGCCGTCAGTGGCTTGGGCACCAGTGCAGCTGTGAGAAGGCTCCGTCACCTGGCTGTTCATACACTCTTCCGCAGTAGCCTTGGTTGGCACAGTTTCTGATGGGGAGCAGGGTGGTCTCTGGGGCTCTGGGCATCCACTGGGGGGCCTTGGCCTTAGGATAATTCATCTCAACATAATCATTGGTATTTATGTAACTCTTCCTGCACCAGGCCCTGGACTACTCACTGTACATGTAATCAGCTCATTTACTCCTCAGAACAATCCCATCCCAGGGGATAGTAGTCCTATTAGGTGGAAAAGCATTCCTGGCCAGACATGGTGGCTCATGCCTGTAATCCCAGCACTTTGGGAGGCTGAGATGGGCAGATCACCTGAGGTCAGGAGTTCGAGACCAGCGTGGCCAACATGGTGAAACCCCGTCTCTACTAAAAATACAAAACATTAGCCGGGCATGGTCACATGCACTTGTAATCCAAGCTATTTGGGAGGCTGAGGCAGGAGAATTGCTTGAACCCAGAAGGCGGAGGTTGCAGTGAGCCAAGATAATGCCATTGCACTGCAGCCTGGGTGACAGAGTGAGACTCTCTCAAAAAAAAAAAAAAAAAAAAAAAAAAAAAGGGCATCCCAATTTTATGAGGAAGTTTTCCCATTTTTTGAGGACTTAGAGGCTCAGAGAGCCTGGGTGATTTCAACAGGGTCACACAGCTAATTAGTGATGGAGCCGGGTTCTGAACCCAGACCTGTTCCTCTGCTGTTTCCTCCACTCTTCACAAAGCTGTGTCCATCTCATCTTGGCAGTCTCCGTCTCAGAAAGGCCATCCCAGATCACCCCGTCTACACAGCATTCCCTAGCCATCTGGTCCCATTTGGATCAGATCACACAATTGTAAATACCTGCATAAAGGTAGCCATAGCCCTCTTTTATCCTCTACTTCCTAACCGCCTCTTCCCCACCTAGAGCAGGGATCTGTCTGTCTTGTTCACTAAAATATTCTTAGGACTAGCAGACAGCTTGGAATACAGTAGGGATGCAATAAACATTTGATGAATGAATGAATTAGTGAATGAAGAGAGGTCTGACTTCAGACCTAAGCTTGAAATCCCTTCTGTGTACTGTCTTATACAGCAGGAACCATTGCAGAGTGGCAGGAGCACAGGCTCTGGAGCCAGCTTGCTTGGTTCAAATTCTGGCCCTGCTAGTGGTTCTGGTTATCTAATGCTGCTTAATAAACCACCAAAAGCTTATGGCTTAAAACAATGGTGACATTGATTTTGTCCATGAATCTGCAATGTGGGCAGGATTCAGTGGGGATAACGCTTCTCCGCTCAGCATTGTCTGGAATGGTTCAAGGTCTAGAGGCCGAAGTCATCTGAAGGCTCGGTTGCTTACACGTCTGGCGTCTGTTGCTGGCTGTTGGCTTTGGGTCAGTTCCTCTGCACATGGGCCTCTCTACATGCTGTCTCCACATGCTAGATTGAGCTTCCTCCCAGCATGGTGGCTGAGCTAAGGCACAAGCATGCCCAGAAAGAGAGCCAGGTGAAAGCTATTTCACTTTTTATTTTGTTTTATTTATTTATTTAGAGATGGAGTCTCACTCTGTCACCCAGGCTGGAGTGCAGTGGTGCAATTTCAGCTCACCGCAACCTCCACCTCCTGCGTTCAAGCGATTCTCCCACCTCAGCCTCCCGAGTAGCTGGGATTACAGGCGCCCGCCATCATGCCTGGCTAATTTGTGTAGTTTAGTAGAGACAGGCTTTTGCCATATTGGCCAGGCTGGTCTTGAACTCCTGACCTCAAGTAATTGCCCGCCTTGGCCTCCCAAAGTGCTGGGATTATAGGCATGAGCTACCATGCCTGGCCAGCAGTTGATTCTTTTAGCAGCAAGTACACTTGCCCATTGATCCCCTGGCCACGGGTGAGGCTTGGGTCTCCCCAAATGACAGGGTCTGTCCTCAGATCCCAACCCACTGTCATGTAATCCAGGAGGCATCTTACTGTGCAGAGCCCTGCTGAGAATAGGGCTTGTAATGAGGAGAGAAGGGGGAGCTTGAATGGAAAAGGCTTTTTCTGTCCTAGTTTATTATCTCATTCCAGGTCAGCCCTGCTCCCTTCAAGGGGCCTGGGACAAGTGTTGCTGATGGAGATACCACGAGGCTGGGGCTCAGACAGAATTGCTCTGGGCCTGGGGCTGGGGTGAACCCCACCAGGATCCCCATCTTTATCCAGGGAAAATCAGGATAGCGAGCCCTGAACATGCTGTGTTTGAGCTGAGGGAGCTCTCCGCCTCTCCCCATCACTGCCTCCTGCTTCCACCTGAGTCACTCTTCATCTGCCTGAGGCATCATCCCCCTGCCTCGCTTGCTAGCCTCGGGGAGGAATCTCAGGGTTTACTCCCTGTGGCCCAGGTTGGGGCTGCTCCTGAGCAGGGCGTTGGGAGGGAGCCCAGGAAGAATCTGGGGGTTTGCTCCAGCCCAGCCTGGCAGCATCTCCCATCTATCACAGCCCTCATTTAGGGCCTGCTTTGCCATGAGCCTTCCCTGAAGAAATGGCAAAAGGGCTCAAAGGGAGGCTCTGGGTTTGAATTCTGCTGTCACTTTCCAGCTCCGTGACCTTGGACAAGTCTCTCAACCTCTCTGAGGCTCCAGTTACTCAGCAGGAGGGAGACTGTGGTATGGTGAGGATGAAAAGAAATAAAAAGTATGACTTTTTTTTTTTTTTTTTTTTTTTTGGTGACGGAGTCTTGCTCTGTCGCCCAGGTTGGAGTGAAGTGGCGCAATCTCAGCTCACTGCCACCTCTGCCTCCTGGGTTCAAGCGATTCTCCTGTCTCTCCCTCAGCCTCCCAAGTAGCTGGAATTACAAGCACCCACCACCACATCTGGCTAATTTTTGTATTTTTAGTAGAGACGGGGTTTCACCATGTTAGCCAGGCTGGTTTCGAACTCCTGACTTCAGACAATCCACCTGCCTCGGCTTCCCAAAGTGCTGGGATTACAGGCGTGAGCCACTGTGCCTGGTTTTTTTATTTTCATTTTTTTGAGGCAGAGTTTTGCTCTTGTCACCCAGGCTGGAGTGCAGTGGTGTGACCTTGGCTCACTGCAACCTCTGCCTCCCGGGTTCAAGCAATTTTTTTTTTTTGAGACGGAATCTCACTGTGTCACCCAGGCTGGAGTGCAGTGGTGTGATCTCGGCTCACTGAAAGCTCCGCCTCCCAGGTTCACGCCATTCTCCTGCCTCAGTCTCCCGAGTAGCTGGGACTACAGGCTCCTGATACCGCGCCTGGCTAATTTTTTGTATTTTTAGTAGAGACGGGGTTTCACTGTGTTAGCCAGGATGGTCTCAATCCCTTGACCTCGTGATCCACCCACCTTGGCCTCCCAAAGTGCTGGGATTACAGGCATGAGCCACCACGCCCGGCCGGGTTCAAGCAATTCTCTCTCAGCCTCCCAAGTAGCTGGGATTAGAGGTGCCCACCACCATGCCTAGCTAATTTTTGTATTTTTAGTAGAGATGGGGTTTCGCCATGTTGGTCAGGCAGGTCTTGAACTCCCGACATCGTGATCCACCTTCCTCGGCCTCCCAAAGTGCTGGGATTACAGGTGTGAGCCACCGCACCTGGCCTGAAGTTATTCTTCACAGATGAAAAACCTGAGGTGGAAGGAGTTTAAGTGGTTTCCCCACAGCTACGTTTAATATTAGAACTGAGGCTGGAGTCTGGGTGTTCTGACACCAGGTGGTGGTTGCTTGTATGTTGCAACAATGAGGCTTTCCCCCTTCCCTCAGACCCTTTTGCCAGAGAGCAACATGGCTGCCATCCTACATATAAGCCCAAGAAGATGCTCCCTTTCCTCCTTGGACCACCCAAGGTTGCCTGCATAGGGCGCGAACGCCCACCTTCTGGCCTGTCCTGTGAGGTGCCAGGTGCCCTACCTTAGTAGGGGAGGGCTGGAGTGACCCAGCTGCATAGGTGTGGGCAAAGAGTTGGCTGTGTGATCTCCTTTAGTGAGAAGCGCCTTCATACAGCCCCCAGCATCCAAGCGTTTCTTTTTTCTTTCTTTTTTTTTTTTTTAACTTTTATTTATTTATTTATTTTTGAGACAGAGTCTCACTCTGTCACCCAGGCTGGAGTGCAGTGGCACGATCTCTACTCACTGCAACCTCTGCCTCCAGAGTTCAAGCTATTCTCCAACCCCAGCCTCTCGAGTAACTGAGATTACAGGCACCCGCCACCACGCCCAGCTAATTTTTGTAGTTTTTAGTAGAAGACAGGTTTCACCATCTTGGCCAGGCTGGTCTCGAACTCCTGACCTCAGGTGATCTGCCCACCTTGGCCTCCCAAAGTGCTGGGATTATAGGTGTGAGCCACCATGCCGGCCTTTTTTGTTTTGTTTTGGTTTGGTTTTTTTGAGATAGTGTTTCACTCTGTCGCCCAGGCTAGAGTGCAGCGGCGCAATCATAGCTTACTGCAGCCCAATGGGCTTAAGTGATCCTTCCACGTCAGCCTTCCAGGTAGCTGGGACTGCATGCGTACAGCACCATGCCTGGCTAATTTAAAATTTTTTTGTACAGATGGGGTCTTACTATGTTGCCAGGACTGGTCTCAAACTCCTGGGCTCAAGCAGTCCTCCTGCCTCGGCCTCCCAGAGTGCTGGGATTACAGGTGTGTGCCACTACACACTGTGCTTATTTTTTAAACTTGAATTTTTAGGGTATCTTCATATATTAACAGATATTAAGTGCTACCCCATTATTTTCAGTGGCTACGTAGTATTCCATTGTATGCTTATTCTGCAGTGTAGTTAATTTTCAGTTGGTGATCATTTAGATGATGATGATGATGCTGCTTATTATTATTTTTTTCAGAGAGAGTCTTGCTCTGTCGCCCAGGCTAGAGTGCAGTGGCGTGATCTCGGCTCACTGCAACCTCTGCCTCCCAAGTTCCAGCGATTCTCTTGCCTCAGCCTCCTGAGTAGCTGGGATTACATGGGCGTGCTACCACCCCTGGCTAATTTTTGTATTTTCAGTAGAGACAGGGTTTTACCATGTTGGTCAGGCTGGTCTTGAACTCCTGATCTCAGGTGATCTGCCCACCTCGGCCTCCCAAAGTGCTGGGATTACAGGCGTGAGCCACCACACCCAGCATAGATTATGTTTTGAATTTGCTATTACAATGAAATGATTAACATCTGTATCCATAGATCTTGTCAACTTGTATGAGTTAACCTGTGCAATAAATTTTTAAAAACAAAATTGTTGACACAAAGGGTATGTGCACTTAAACAATTTTGATAGAGTGTATTAGTCAGGGTTCTGCCAACCAGTAGAACTAATAGGAGATGTATACATATGTATATAGGGGTGTGTGTGTGTGTGTGTGTGTGTGTGTAGATTTATTATGAGGGATTGGTTCATGCAGTTTTTTAGGTTTGTTTCTTTATTTTGAGACAGAGTCTGGCTTTGTCGCCCCGGCAGGTGTGCAGTGGCACAATCTCAGTTCACTGCAACCTCTGTCTCCCTGGTTCAAGTGATTCTCCTGCCTCAGCTTCCCAAGTAGCTGGGATTACAGGCACCCACACCAGGCCCAGCTAATTTTTTTCTATCTTTAGTAGAGACGGGGCTTTTACCATGTTGATCAGGCTGGTCTTGAACTCCTGACCTCAAGTGATTCACCCGCCTCGGCCTCCCGAAGGGCTGGGATTACTGAGCCCGGCCAGGCGTGAGCCACTGTGCCTGGCCAGGTTCATGCAATTTTGGAGGCCAAGAAGTCCCACGATTTGCTGTTAGCTGGGGATCCAGGAAAGCTGGTGGTATAGTTCTAGTCCAAGTCCTAAGGCACAAGAACCAGGAACGCTGATAGCTGAGGACAGGAGAAGGGTGTCTCAGCTAAGGCAGAAAATGATCTCTCCTTTCCTCCACCTTTTTGGTCTATTCAAGCCCCAAGCCTTCAGTGGATTGATGTCCGCCCACATTGGTAAAGGGGCATCTTCTTTAGTCTACCAATTCAAAGGCTAATCTCTTCCAGAAACAACTCACAGACATACCCAGAAATAATGTTTTATCAGCTATGGAGACATCCCCTAGCCCAGTCAAATTGACACGTAAAATTAACCAGCACAGAGATACTGCCAAATACCTACACATTAATGGGATGCTCATTTTCTTCTACCTTTACACTATTATCAATTTTTTTTTTTTTTTTGAGATGGAGTCTTGCTCTATTGTTCAGGCTGGAGTGCAGTGGCGCAATCTCAGCTCACCGCAATCTCCACCTCCTGGGTTCAAGCAATTCTGCCTCAGCCTCCTGAGTAGCTAGGATTACAGGCACACGCCACAATACCTGGTGAATTTTTTTGTATTTTTGATAGACAGGGTTTCACCATGTTGGCCAGGCTGGTCTTCAACTCCTGATCTCAAGTAATCTGTCCACCTTGGCCTCCCAAAATGCTGTGATTACAGGCATGAGCCACTGTGCCTGGCTTTTTCTTTTTTTTTTTTTTTTTTTTTGAGACGGGGTCTGCTGTCTGTCACCCAGGCTGGAGCACAGTAGCACAAACATGGCTCACCGTAATTTCTGCTTCCTGGGCTCAAATGATCTTCCCACCTCAGCCTCCCAAGTAGCTGGGACTACAGGTGCCTGCCATCATGCCCCACTAATTTTTGTATTTTTTGTAGAGACGGGTTCCATCATGTTGCCCAGACTGATCTCGAATTCCTGAGCTCAAGTGGTCCACCTGCCTCGGTCTCCCAAAGTGCTGGGATTACAGGTGTGAGCCACTGCACCTGACACTATCAATTTTTTAAAAATTTTATCTAATGGGTAAAAGTGATACCTTGTTATTATTTAAAATTTTCAATTGTAGTAAAATTTGTAGCTTCTTCAGTTCATAGACATGTATTGCTAGCAACTCTCATGGTAGAAGGGCCTTACTAAACAGATAAAAATAAATTGTGCAGTCATTTTGGGAAACTGAGGTGGGCAGATCACCAGAAGTCAGGAGTTCAAGACCAGCCTGGCCAACATGGTGAAACCCCATCTCTACTGAAAATACAAAAAATTACCCAGGCATGGTGGTACGTACCGGTAGTCCCAGCTACTCAGGAGGCTGAGGCAGGAGAATTACTTAAACTCGGGAGGTGGAGGCTGCAGTGAGCTGAGATTGCACCAGTGCACTCCAGCCTGGGCGACAGAGTGAGACTCCATGTAAAAGGAAAAAAAAAAAGAATAAATTGTGCAATCATGGTATATGTCTGGGCCCTGCTCTTGGAACTCAGTTTTCACACCCTATTATTGCAATCTGCAATCATCTTGCTTTTCAGCACTTGTGCAATGGGAAATTCAGTCTGGCTCTTGAAATAGTGCAGGCAGGCGGTGATCTGTGGACCGTAAATCACTGTGCAGATACTAGATGCTGTGTTTTTCTTAACCCCAAGGTGTGAATTCCTAACTTATGTGGGGTTGCTGGCTCTGAATGCCCACTGTGCCCTGTTTCCCTGGAGACCAGTGTCTTTCTCCATCATTCTTTTTTTTTTTTTTTTTTTTTTTTTTGAGACGAATTCTCCCTCTGTCGCCCAGGCTGGAGTGCAGTAGCGTTATCTCAGCTCAGTGCAACCTCTGCCTCCCGGGTTCAAGCGATTCTCCTGCCTCAGCCTCCTGAGTAACTGGGATTACAGGTGCCTGCCACCACATCTGGCTGAAATTTGTCTTTTTAGTAGAGATGGGGTTTCACCATGTTGGCCAGGCTGTTCTCCAACTCCTGACCTCAAGTGATTCGCCCGCCTTGGCATCCCAAAGTGTTGAGATTACAGACGTGAGCCACACCCCCTGGCCTCTCCATCATCCTTTATCTTCATGTGATTTATGAAAGATACGGAAGCCAATGTAAGTTTCCCCTTGGATGAATAGTAGACTGAAGTTTCAAAAGAGTAGATGGCCTGCCCTCATTGACTTAGAGGTGGAGCTGGGATGAGAGCTGAGCTCCAGGGGATTAGTACTGGGGCCGGATGGGTACTGTTTGCAAAGGGGAGGATCTGGGTCAGACCACCTAGCTCCTGCTTGTCTCAAGACACCTGTTTTCTGAACTTCCTGTAACTGCCTCATCCCCATGCCTGGGAAAGGAGCTTGTCTCATCTTTCAGCTCCCCCCGGTGGCTATGAGGCCTGAGCTGCCCAAGCAGAGGAAACCACATTGTCCCTTCCTCCCGTCCTGCCCCAAGGGCCAGGGGACATAGTGGAGGGTCTGCTGCTGACAGGAGCCTGGACTGCCCTCTCCTCCAAGTCCAGCCAGCTTTCTTGGCTCTACCTGCCTCAAAAGCCCATAGAGGCCGGGCACTGTAACTCACTCCTGTAATCCCAGCACTTTGGGGAGGCTGAGATGGGTGGATCACCTGAGGTCAGGAGTTCGAGACCAGCCTGGCCAACATGGCAAAACCCTGTCTCTACTAAAAATACAAAAATTAGCCAGTCGTGGTGATAGGCGCCTGTAATCCTAGCTACTTGGGAGGCTGAGGCAGGAGAATCGCTTGAACCCGGGAGGTGGAAGTTGCAGTGAGCCAAGATCATTGCACTGCACTCCAGCCTGGGTGACAGAGAGAGACTTCTCAAAAAAACAAAGATGCTATCTTTCTCCTCTTTCCCTATGTCTGTCAGTTCTCTTCCCTGCCTTCCTGCAGGGGAGTTTCATTTTCCTGCACTCTCGAATGCCCCAGGCTTTCATCTCATGCTTTAGCAGGGGAAGCCTCCTGGGAAGGTATCTTGTTGGGTTCACTTAGGTCTCCTGAACCAGTCCCCGCAGCCAGGAGCAGATGAGATGCCCTGGTTGGCCAGGCCTGGTCAGGTGCCCACTTCTGACCCTGGAGGCGGATTGAGTGCAGAGGTGTTCTTCTCAGAAGGAGGCCAGATGGAGGCAGGGCAGGCAGGACCCAAGGTGTCCACCAGCATTTCCTGGCTATGGGTGGGTGCCACTGGGGTAAGAGGCACTTGGGGCACTCTGGAGTGGCCATCCAGTGGGAAGCCAGTGGCCTGAAGCCACCCCGGAGCATGAACCCCACAATCCTAACTTTCCTGGGGCAGAAGTGAGGGTGGGGGGAAGCCTCCAGGCTCCTGCTGGGGGCTACCTGCCTTGGAGGAAGAGTCAGCCCCCAGCCCTGCACTGGCCCAGGACCCTGAAGCTGCTCCCACACCTGTACTCCCAGGGGTTTGAGGCCCCTGTGGTATCCCCTGGTGTGAAGGAGTCAAGAAAATAGAAATCCTTGTGTCCTTGGTCCACAGCCTGGGGTTGGCCCCTGGCACCTCAGCACAGAGTCTGGGACCTTCACAGTGGTAGCAGCAGGCCCCAGAGAGGAAACTTCAGGGAGAATTGGTGGGAAAGAGGCCAATGGCACCAGCTAGGCCGTTTTTTTCTCTTTCTCCACTGCTTGGGGGTAGGCAGGGCCTGGGTCCATATCTGTGCCCACCCACCCCAGTGTCTGTTGTAGTGTATGGGCCACATCCCTTTGAGAGACTGCCATTAGTAAGTGCCTGCTGTGTACCAGGTGTGACCAGCACCAGTGCATGCAGAGATGAGCACTAGCCCTGTGGTATGAGGCAGGACACGCTAGCCCTGTTTGCGTGAGGACTAGCACCCGAGCATGTAGAGATGAGGACGAGCCCTGCGGTTCAGCTGGGAAGACAAATACACCCGCACATGGGTACCACCCACCCACCCCACACTGCCAGTGTGAAGCATGGCACTGCTCTGACCTCTGTGTAGATACTTGGGGGGGGGGGGGGCGGCTGACAGGTACAGATCTGTGCCTGTGTGTGTACCTGCAAATGCCCCTTGCAGTGTGCATGCAGTGTATGTTCATGAGTGCCTGTGAGCACAAGTCTGCATTCTGTGCGTGTGTCCAGTGGGGATTTGTCAGTATATGAGCAGTGTGTGCAGGTGTCTCTGTTGAAGCCTATACACTGTCGCATGTGAGTGTGCATTGTGCATGAGTGTGCAGCACTGTGGTTAGGTGTGTACAGGTGTCTAATATGTATGTCCAGATGCAGATATATGTGTGTACCTGGGTGTCCTGTGCATGTGCGTGCCCATGTGTGCATCCCATGCCCGTGCCCACACGTGTGCATGTACACTTAACATCCATGTGTGCTAGTGGAATGATGTGTGTGGCTGGTTCCTGGCATGTGCCGAGCCATGGTGGAGCAGGCAGGCAAAGGTTCCTGTCTCAGGCAGCCCTCGGGAGTGGGTGTGAAGGGCCCCAGTGCTCAGGCGCCCTTGAGGCTTCCAGCTGGATCTTTCTGTCACTCCTGGGTGTGGCTGCGGGAATCCTTGGGGTGCCTTTGGGTCCCAGGAAGCTGGGGCTGTGTGGGCCGGGCTGCTAACTGGGGCTGTGGAGCAGTCTGTCAGCTGAGCCGTTTCTAGAGCTGTGAGTTCCTCTGGGTATGGGGAAGCTGCCTTCCACAACCTCCTCGGCATATCTTGATGCCTCCTGGCGTGCAGGACACACCTCCCAGCCCTGCAGCCTCACCCATAGGAAGCTCAGGTTGGGGCAGGTGAAGAGGGAGGTGCCATGCTGGACACCCCGCTGTACCACGGCCCTCTTGCAGACAGCCCCAGGGACATCGCTGGGAGCTGGGGTTCTGCAGCCACAACCATGTTTGGCTGGAAGTGCAGCGTCTCCTTTGGGGGCTTTGGATGGTGGGTGCCAGGCGGGAGAGTAGTCGAATGATGGGAGAGGACTTAGAAGTGAAGTCTTGTTAAGTGCATTGGTGGCCAGGGGAACAGAGGAGCTTGGGCTGTGCCTGAGAGCAGGGTCTGCCGATGCCCTGGGAAGTCGAGATGCAGGATCCTGGTGGGGACATCAGAGACTGTAAGCCTTCCCCCACTGTCCCTGGGCACAATCTGCTGGCAAATCCCGGAGGTCTGCACCTTGTGTGACTGCAGTTGAATGTGTATGTCTATGTGTCCGCAGGTTTTCGCGCGCGTGTGTGTGTGTGTGTCTGAGCCTGTGTGTGCAGGCCTGTGTATGTGGCTGTGACTGCCAGTCTGTGACCATGTGTGAGGTGTATGCATGTGGACACCCATGCACTCTGTGTCTGAGTAGCTGCCTGTCTGCACCTCTGGCCTTCTGTATCTGTGTGTGCTCATGTCTGTGTGTGCTCATGTCTGTGTGTATGCGTGTGTGATGCTCCTAGTCTATGCCATGGGTGTGGCCTTGTGGTGGGGGAGTCTGTGACCTGCTAAACGTCTGGTCTGCCCGCTCTCTTGGGGGTGGGTTGTGAGAGGAGGTCTCCCACCTGCACCCCAGGCAGTCCACCCTAGCTGTGTCCTAGCCTGAGCAGCTTCATCTGTCCCCAGCCTCCTGTCTGGCCTTCTGGCCACTCTTGCCTCTGAGCTTCTGTCTGGGATGAGGGATGTGCTCTTTCCTCCCCGGGGGACAGAAAGTAGGCACATGGAAGCCAAAGGTTTGTCTCTGGTTCCCAGCACTGGCAGTTTCTCCGCAGCTGGCGAACAGAGTCTGGTGGTTTTCATGATCGGTTTCCTTTCAGCTCCTGGGCTGGGGGCATTGTCAGACTGGGAGAGGGTTCTAAGGGAGGTGGCCAGGGGTGGCCCGGTGTGGAAAATGGTGGACTAATGGGGGTGGCACAAAGGGCGAGGGAGAGAGGGGCTGTGTTCCTCAGTAATTTTTTGCTTCCAAGTGTGTGTGGCTTTTTATTTCCTCCTTCCTCCTCTTCAAAAGCACTTTGCCATCCATCCTCTGGCAGGGAGGGACCATGGGCACTGTATATTTGGCAGACGGGATGGTGCAGATGAGAAGATGGCACAGTGTGGCTTGTGTCTGCTCTCGGGCCCTCCCTGATGCCTGGGCCTGGGAGCTGCTGCCCTGAGGGTAGGGGCCAGTGTACGGGAGGCAGCAGAGGAGTTGGCTTCTGGTTGGGAGGGGTGTGTGTGTCTGGGCTGGGAGCCATGCAGGGCAGGGCCCAGCAATGAGACTGTGCCCTCTGAGGCCCGCCTTTCTCTGGGAGGTGTGGAGCAGATGAGAGGCTTGTCTTCACAAAGCTCCCTGAGGACGGGTCCAGGTCTCAGCCTAGCTTCATTCCATATGAAGCCCCCTGTGTTGAGACTCACTGCTCCAGAGTCCAAGGCAAAGCCGGGCCTGAGGTTTGAATCTGTGCAGGTGAGGAGTAAGACAGGAGTGTGGCTGGCCAGGGCTGCCTTCAAGGCAAAGCCGAAGGTGAAGGAAGAGCCCTAGGATGTCCCAGAGGTCCCCATGTGCTGACTCAGTGTCCACTGGACTGTGGGTTCCAGGAGGGCAGGCCCTGCCCCATCACGTTCACGTGGAAGCCTGGGATGTCACACAGGCTCAGTCGATGCTTGCGGACTGGACTCATCAAGGTCTTTTGCACACAGCAGGTGTCTGCTTGGGGCCCATTGAGGTTGAGGGGGTGGCGGGGCCTTCCGGGCTTGGAAGGTTAGGGCATGGTTCGGGGACCGGGGCTGCTGTGACCGTGGTGCCTGTGGACGTTGTGGTGGGCAGG
This sequence comes from Pongo abelii, assembly GCF_028885655.2. NCBI lineage: Eukaryota > Metazoa > Chordata > Mammalia > Primates > Hominidae > Pongo > Pongo abelii. Next base: position 30,948,114 of record NC_085929.1, read on the forward strand.
GCTGACCAGAGCTCAGAGGTCCATGCCCAGGAGCCCAGGTTCCAGCGCTGACTCCACCTTGACCATTGAGGAACTGGAATGGGACACTTCCTCTCTCTGGGTCTCAGTTTCCCCATGTGTCAGTGGGGGATTTCTGCCTTACCCACAACACAGGGCTGTTGTAAGAATTGAGATTCCTTGAGGAAATGTAAAACCTGAGTACTTACTGTTAGGGGTTGCCATTGGGTGGCTCTGGGTTACACGCATTAGAGCAGAGGCTGGGGCTCTGAGTCCTGCTCAGATCTGGGGGTCTGTGGGTTAAATGGGGGAAGAGGAGGGTCTGCATCTCAAAGCGGGTGGGGATTCCAGGGTGAGACCCTCAGAGACCAGTAGTGGAAGTCCCAAGGAAGGGACTGAAGAGGGCATGTGGGGAAGAAACTGGGAGAGACGTGGGCCAGGCCCCTCGGGGTGCCACTTGCTTTGCTGTTGGAACTGAGATCAGAAGGTGCTGGGAGTTTACTCAGAGTGAAAGGACCCCGCCCCTAGCTCAGAGCCTTAGGGTGATTTGTGGTTTGGCCCAGCTCCATGTCCGACTCCCCTGCCCTGCCCTGCCCTGCGCTCCTTCCTTTCCCTTCCCCACCCCTCCCCTCCCCGCCCGCCCCGCCCCCTGGAGTTGTGCATGTAGGAAGCTTGAGGCATAGCTGAGCTGGCCAGACAAGGGTGCCGGAAAGAGCCTCCAGGGTTTCCAGCATCCTGGAGCTAGTGGCAATTTTAGTGAAGCTGATAGTGATGGCGACACTGATGATAGCATTGGTGACATCGACAGTGATAGTGACACGAGTAGTGATGTGACAAAGGCAGCGTCAGTGCTGGTGGCAGTGCTGACAGTGGTGGTCATGACCCTTCCACAAGAGGAGATGCTGACAGTGGGAGTGCTCCGCCAGCAAAGCCGCCTACCACTGCAGTGGGTAGTGGGAACCTACCTTCTGCTCCACCACCAGCCAGCTTCCCCCATGTGATCCCGAGCTTGCCTCCCCTACCTGCCCTGAGACCCCACAACAATGCATCAGCCTCTCCCCCTGGCCTGGGGGCCCAACCACTACCTGGTCATCTGCCCTCTCCCCATGCCATGGGGCAGGGTATGAGTGGACTTCCTCCTGGCCCAGAGAAGGGCCCGACTCTGGCTCCTTCACCCCACTCTCTGCCTCCTGCTTCCTCCTCTTCTGCCCCAGCTGCCACCATGAGGTTTTCTTACTCATCTTCTAGTAGTAGCCCTGCAGCAGCCTTCTCTTCCAGTTCTTCCTCCTCTTCCTCTGCCTCCCGGTACCCAGCTTCCCAGGCATTGCCCAGTTACCCCCATTCTTCCCCTCCCCCAACAAGCCTGTCTGTCTCCAATCAGCCCCCCAAGTATACTCAGCCTTCTCTCTCATCCCAGGCTGTGTGGAGCCAAGGTCCCCCACCACCTCCTTCCTATGGCCGCCTCTTAGCCAACAGCAATGCCCATCCAGGCCCCTTCCCTCCCTCTACTGGGGCCCAGTCCACTGCCCACCCACCAGCCTCAACACATCACCATCACCACCAGCAACAACAGCAACAGCAGCACCAGCAGCACAGAAGCTCTGGGCCCCTCCTCCTGGAGTATTTCCCTACCCCCTGGAGGGCGGTAGTTCCCAGCATGCACACCCTTATGCCATGTCTCCCTCCCTGGGGTCTCTGAGGCCCGACCCACTAGGGCCAGCACACCTGCCTCACCTCACAGCTAGGTGTCCTACAGCCAAGCAGGCCCTGGTGGCCCACCAGTCTCTTCCTCTTCCAACTCTTCATCTTCCACTTCTCAAGGGTCCTACCCGTGTTCACACCCCTCCCCTTCCCAGGGCCTTTAAGGGGGCGTCCTACCCCTTCCCACCGGTGCGTATGGTCACCACCTCTTCAGCTACCTTTTCCACTGTTATTGCCACCGTGGCTTCCTTGGCTGCAGGCTATAAAACAGCCTCCCTACCTGTGCCCCCACTGTACGGAAAGAGAGCCCCGTCCCCATGGGCCTACAAGACAGCCACCCCATCTGGATACAAGCCTGGGTTGCCTGCCTCCTCCCAAACGGGGTCCCCACCGGGCTATCGAGGCACCTCACTACCTGCAGGCCCAGGGACCTTCAACCTGGGCTCGCCCATCATGGGACCTGGGCCCATGCCACCTGTGGAGCCCTCAGGCCTGCCATCTCTGCCACCACCACCTGCGGCCCCTGCCTCAGGGCCTCCTCTGAGCACCATGCAGATCAAACAGGAGCTGGCTGAGGAGTATGAGAGCCCAGTGCCCCCAGCCCACAGCCCCTCGCCCCCTCCCAAGGTGGTAGATGTGCCCAGGCATGCCAGTCAGCCTGCCAGGTTCAACAAACACCTGGATCGTGGCTTCAACTCATGCATGCACAGTGACCTGTACTTCATGCTGCTGGAGGGCTGCAAGCTGGCCAAGAAGCAGACAGACCTGGTGGAGAAGGTGTGGTGGCGAGGCCAAGCAGCACCCACGAAGAAAAAGAGCGCCTGCCTGCAGGAACGCGAGAAAGAGCACGAGCGTGAGAAAGAGCGCGAGCTCGAACACAGCGTGAAGTTGGCACAGGAGGGTTGTGCTCCGGTGGAGTGCCTATCTCTGGGCTCAGTGCCCCATCGGCCTCCATTTGAACCAGGCAGTGCAGTGGCTACAGTGCCCCCCTACCTGGGTCCTGACACTCCAGCCCCGCACACTCAGTGAATATGCCCGGCCTCCTGTCATGTCTCCTGGCAATCACAACCATCCATTCTACGTGCCCCTGGGGGCAGTGGACCTGGGGCTCCTGGGTTACAGCGTCCCGGCCCTGTACAGCAGTGATCCAGCTGCCTGGGAGAGGAAACGGGAAGCCTGTGAACGAGACCTCCATGACTGCCTCAAGCCTGGCTTCGAGGTGCAGCCTAGAGCTGGAACCCCTTACATGGGGTCCCTGGGCCAGACTTGGATAACTTTCCCCAACATGGGGGCCTGGCTCTGCAGCCTGGCCCACCTGGCCTGCACCCTTTCCTTTTTCATCCGAGCCTGGGGTTCATCTGAGCCTGGGGCCCCTGGAGCCAGAATGTCTAGTGCTGGCAGCTGGGACAGCCCTGCGGCCTGACATGTCCTATGCTGAGCAGCTGGCAGCTGAGAGACAGCATGCAGAAAGAGTGGCGGCCCTGGGCAATGACCCACTGGCTCAGCTGCAGATGCTCAGTGTGACTCTCCATCACCACCAGCACTCCCACTTCCACTCACACCTGCGCCTGCACCAGCAAGATGCTATCCATGCAGCCTCTGCCTCGGTGCACCGTCTCACTGAACCCCTGGCCTCAGGGTCTCACCTGACCCGGATCCCCTATCCAGCTGGGACTCTCCATAACCCCCTTCTTCCTCACCCTCTGCACGAGAACGAAGTTCTTTGTCACCAGCTCTTTGCTGCCCCTTACCGGGACCTTTCGGCCTCCCTTTCTGCCCCGATGTCAGCAGCTCATCAGCTGCAGGCCATGCACGCACAGTCAGCTGAGCTGCAGCACTTGGCACTGGAACAGCCGCAGTGGCTGCGTGACCATCACCTGCTGCACAGTGTGCGGCTGCCTGTCAGGAGGATGACTACAGTCACCTGAAGAAGGAAGGCGACAAGCCACTGTAGAACCTGCGATCAAGAGAACACCATGGCTCCTACATTGGACCTTGGAGTACCCCCCCACACTCCCCCCGCCCTTCCCTTGGCCTGCCACCCAGAGCCAAGAGGGTGCTGCTCAGTTGCAGGGCCTCCGAAGCTGGACAGAGAGACGGGGTGAGGGAGAGACAGACAGAAGGTCAAGGCCTCGTGTGGTGTTCAGAGGTGGGGAGGAGGCGAGGGTAGGGACAGAAAGTGCACAGAATCTTGGACCAGGTCTCTCTTCCATGTCCCCACTGCCTTCCCCCCCCCCGGCCCCATGCCCAATCCCCATGGCCACCGCCCCTACCCCACCCCGTTGGTGTGATTATTTCATCTGTTAGATGTGGCTGTTTTGCATAGCATCATTTGCTACCCCTGACCCTCCGCGATCCCTGTGTGCGCGCCCCCTCTGCACAATGTATGCCCCTTGTCCCTTCCCAACATTAATAATTTATATATAAATGATTATATGATGCTCTTAAAAGAACATCCGAACCAAAACCAACCGAACAAAAACATCCTGTCAACTTCCCAGAAACAAGAAAAAAAAAAAAAAAGAGAGAAAGAAAGATAATTGTATTTCCTATCACTTTAATTTTTATGTGAAGTCCCAATCCTCTCAGTGACTTTCTGACATTCCCCACCTACTAGGACCTGACTAAACACCCCAGGGTGTGTGTGTGCATGTGTGTGGTGTCAGCCGCTCATCAAGTCATTTGTTGCCAGCTATGTCAGCATGGGCAGCCTGGCCCTGGGGCTTTCTGAGGCTTCCATGCCAGACTCAGGGTCAGGGAATTGCCTGCCTCAGTTTACCGTGTGTCTCTTGGTCCATCTGCTGAGGTCCTAAGCAGGCACAGCACTCTTCTAGAACCTCTGACCTCTCTCCCCTCACCACCTTCATTCCTTTCTCCTCTATGTTTCTGGCGAAACTGTTTTTTCTGCATCCTGACCCCCTTTTTCCTTTGAGACTTAACCAAAGTATAGCCGACTTCCAGCTGCATCCTTTCCTTGGGGCAGTGAGTACTGGCTAGCCGCCTGCTCCAATGGAGTGAATTGAAAAAGAGGGAAATTCTAGGAGGAAAAAAGCATTGTCCTCTAGCTCAAAACATTCTCCCGGCACATGTGAATTAGCTGATACGTGGAAAGTTTTTCCAATGAGTTGCCCTCCTTCTGAGGCAGCTTCTCTGGGTTGTCACTCCCCCATCTCGGCAGAAGGTTTTTCCTGCCTGGTCTCCCTCTGTCATGCCATTCAGTTGCCAGCACTGGTTGTGTATCCCCTGGATGCAGGTTCCTGGGCAAAGTACAGCCAGTCTTAAGGGTTGGCATAGAAAAGGGTCAAAATAAGAGGCTTCCCACTTTGGTTGCTTTTTCTCAGAAAGATGAGGCTGGGCAGTTAGCAGAGCTGGGATGGAGGACAGACTGTTCCTGCCCTTTCAGAGCTTTCAGTTTCTCTGTTGAGCTGATGCCAGGAGGCCAGGCACGGTGGCTCATGCCTGTAATCCCAGCACTTTGGGAGGCCGAGGCAGGCGGATTGCCTGAGGTGAGGAATTTGAGACCAGCCTGGCCAACATGGTGAAACCCTGTCTCTACTAAAAATAGAAAAAATTAGCCGGGCGCAGTGAGCCGAGATCGTGCCCCTGCACTCCAGCCTGGGCAATAAGAGTGAAACTCCATCTCAAAAAAAAAAAAAAGTCTAGAGCTGATTCCAGAAGTACCATGGAGCAGTCCTGAAAGACTTACCTGCAGGAGGTGGCCTCTAAAGCAGCTCTTAAAGATGGGGCAGGACAGTGGGACCCCCATGTCTGTGCTGGCTTGGCATGGTGTGTGCATCAGTGCAGACACCATTCAATCTGGAGCTGTCAGGGCAAGTCACCCAGGGCAAGATGCTTGCCTTCTCTGGGCTTTAGGTTTCTATATCTTTTGTCCATTGGGCACAATAATGTCTGGCTTTTCTAGAGCACATTTGCATACTGAGTGAGATGCCAGGCATGAAGCAGAGTTACTAAGGTGTGTAGAGTGGTAAGAGTGTTCTTTTGGTGCTGTTTGGGGACATCTAGTTCAATCTCACAAGCATTTATCCAGGGAGGGCCTGTTTGTAAATACAATATTTGTAACCTGGAAGTGACACCAGTTACAGGGTAGAGTGAAAAGCTGGGGGCATGGGCCAGTGTTGAGATTGGGACCCCAGTGGGGTCTCTGGGTGATATCTGGGAAGGTGACATTGGGATGATGGCTTGGTACAGTATGCAATACTGTGTTTCTAGTTTTGTTGTTTAAGATTCCTTTGATTGCAAGAAATGAAAACCCAGTGTCATCTGGTTAAGCAAAAGATGGAATTTATGGGAAAGAAAGCAGGGTGCCCCAGGGAGCCCAAGGGAGGAAGCAGAGCTGGAGCTCAGGAGCAGCTGAACTAGGAACTGGAAACCTGTTGCCATCAAAATCCCAGCTAGCTTCTTCGCAGACATTGATAAGCTGATCCTGAGATTCACGTAGATGTTCAAAGATAATCCTGAAAAAGAAGAACAAAGTTGGTGGACTCATTCTTTCTGATTTCAAAATGTATTGTGGCCAGGCACGGTGTCTCACACATATAATCCCACTTTGGGAGGCTGAGGCAGGCGGATCATTTGAGCTCAGGAGTTTGCGACCAGCCTGGCCAACGTGGTGAAAACCCGACTCTACTAAAAATATAAAAATTAGCCAGGCGTGGTGGTGCACACCTGTAGTCCCAGTTACTTGGGAGGCTGAGGTAGGAGAATCACTTGAACCCAGGAGGTGGAGGTTGCAGTGAGCTGAGATCACACCATTATACTGCAGCCTGGGTGACACAGTGAGACAGTCTCAAAAAAAAAAAAGTATTGCAAAGCAATGATAATTAAGATAGTGTGGTACTCACATGAAGATGTACAGACATATTGATCTAGTAGAATTCAGAGTTCAGAAATAAGCCCTTGCATTTCTGGTGAATTGATGAGGCAGCCAAGTCCCCACTGTTGGGGCTCCTGAGTCACCAAGATGCCTCCTCCCTCTACCTCTGCTGAGTGAGGCATCTCTCCTTCTACAGCAGCTCACTGCATTCACTGCCACATAGCAGATACTCCTGGGCTGCATCCGATGCTCTCTGGTTGCCTTGGCTCCCTCCCCAGGGACCTGGTGTCCTTGACACCTCCCCAGGCGTCCCTGAGGCATGCAGCTCTGACGATAGGGGCCTGGCTTCACCATTATTAAGCATTGACTGTGTGCTAAGGCTTCATTGCACTGTTTTCCTGAGGCTTTGCAACCACCTCATGAAGCAGGTACCATTATTCGCTGCATTTTACAGACGAGAAAATGGAGACCCGGAGAGTTTAGGAAACTCATTCAAGGTCTTCAGTGAGGAAGTCACAGAGTTGGGATTTGAATCTGGGTCTGTGCTTTGTGGGTGGAGCTGAGTGGGTTCTCAGCACCTGCCTCCCACCCTGCTTCCCCATTTTCTTTCTCTGATGTCAGGGGCTGTGTATATAGAGTCTGTGGCCGGAGAATGTACCTGTGCCTCCACAACACCATGGGTGAGAAGGCCCCTGGTTTGCTGGGGCCCATCCCCTTGCTGGAGGCCCAGATTGAATGGGATCTGTGGTGCCTTGATGAGTTGGACACTCAGAAGCAAGGATTTACTTAACGGAAGTGTAGGGGTAGAGGGGCCATGGAGCCACACTGGAACGCTGGAGAGGAGGTGGCAACAGTACCCTGCAGGAGAAGGAGGCTTACGTGTGGGATATACCCCCAGGTTAACACATGGGCAAATCGTTACCCTTTCTGGGTCAGTTTCCCTGTCTGTAAAACGGGAGGGTTGGATTAGCGTCCAGCCTGCTCTTTTTTATCCTTGACATTCTAGGAATTTGCATTCATGGCTTGGGTCCTTTAGATTTTCATCCTATCCCAGTTCTGGAGATACAGGTTCTGCCCTGAGTGTCCCTGGGGGAAGCCACAGTTTAAAGCCCAAATGCATTTCCTTTGCAGATTGAGCCCAGCCAGCTAATTCCCTTGGGCTAGTTTAGGGGTTTTTTCTGCCAGTCTCAAACCCAGGGTCAAGTTCTAAGAACTCCGTCCCTTGGGAGGCCTAGAATCTGGCAGTTGAGTGGGAAGAGGATTGACCTTGCAGACAGTTTCTGCCACCTAGACATACCACCTGAGAAATAACTTCATGATAGAAAGGACCATGTTGGTTGAGGTGGTGTTTCACATGTGTAATCCCAGCACTTTGGGAGGCCGGGGTGGGCAGATTGCTTGAGCCCAGAAGTTTAAGATGAGCTTGGGCAACCTGGCAAAACCCCATCTCTACAAAATATACAAAATATACAAAAACTAGCAGGGTGTGGTCTCAGTTACTAAGGAGGCTGAAGTGGGAGGATTGCTTGAGCCCAGGAGGTTGAGGCTGCAGGGAGCTGTGGTCGCATCACTGCATCCCAGCCTGGGTGACAGAGCGAGACCCCATCTGAAAAAAAAAGAAAGGTCCATCTCATCTGGGCTTCTGCCTCAGTTCCTACCCCATTCACTATGCCACGGAATCCTTCACCATCCACCTGACCTTAAATTAAATTAAATTAAATTAAATTAATTAAATTACCCGGGCGTGGTGACTCATGCCTGAAATCCCAGCACTTTGGGAGGCCGAGGCAGGTGGATCATCTGAGGTCAGGAGTTCAAGACCAGCCTGGCCAACATATCTAAACCCCGTTTCTACTAAAAATATAAAAATTAGCCAGGTATACTGGTGCAGGCCTGTAATTCTAGCTACTGGGGGGCTGAGGCAGGAGGATTGCTCAAACCCGGGAGGCGGAGGTTGCAGTGAGCCAAGATCATGATACTGCACTCCAGCCTGGGTGACAAGAATGAAACTCTGTTAAAAAAAAAAAAAAAAAAAAAAAAAGGAAAGAAAAAAAAGAGAAGATAACCAACCTGCACAAAAATTAGAAGACTAGTACAATGAACACCTGTATGCATCTAGATTCACCACTTTTCACATTTTGCCCCAGGTATTCTCTCTCTCTCTCTCTCTTTCTTTCTTTCTCTTTCTCTCTCTCTTTCCCTCTATAGTGACAGTAAGGTAGAGAAAGTAAGCTGCAGACATCATGGCACTTCACAACTAAATCCTTCAGCAGGTGTTGACCCCAAATAATGTCATTCTCTAACCTAACTGCAATATTATTATTTCACATAAGAACATTGATATTAATTTAATAATATAACCTATTATACAGTCCATATCTAAATGTCTCCAGTTGGCCCCTAATTGGAGCATGGACTGTATGTTAGATTACATTATTAACTTATTTTTTGTTTCATGAGACGGAATTTCGCTCTGTGGCCCAGGCTGGAGTGCAATGGAGCAATCTTGGCCCACTGCAGCCTCTCCCTCCCTGGTTCAAACAATTGTCCTGCCTCAACCTCCCAAGTAGCTGGGATTACAGGCGCTTGCCACCATGCCTGGCTAAATTTTTTGTATTTTTAGTAGAGACAGGATTTTACCATATTAGCCAGGCTGGTCTTGAACTCTTGACCTCAGGTGATCCACCCGCCTCGGCTTCCCAAAGTGCTGGGATTACAGGCGTGAGCCACCGTGAACTTACTGTTAATGGTCACTCATTGTACATGGTTGTCACATTTCTTTTGTCTCTTTAAATACAGAACAGAGCTGGGTGTGGTGAACTGTAGTCCCAGCTCTTCAGGAGGCTGAGGTGGGAGGATCATTTGAGCCCAGGAGTTTAAGGCTGCAGTGAGCTATGATCACACCACTGCACTCCAGCCCGGGTGACAGAGTATGAACCTATCTCCAAATAAATACAGAACAGCAGACCTGGCAAACCACTGGCGAGGTGTGTTGGTGCATCTGGGTGTGTTTGATGTTAGGAGGTAGCTCCAGGGGCTCCTCCTGGGAAGGTGTGCCATAGCCCCTTTGGGGGGGTGCTCCCTGCAGGAGAATGAGTGGTGTGGCCGGCTCCCTTGCCTGAAGCTGTTATTTTGTTCCCTCTTGTGTTTCCTTGCTCATGGGTAGAGGTCTCCTGTGTTCACTAACTAGGTTACTAGTGACAGAAACCTCACTCAAACTGGCTTAAGGAAAAAAAACTAAAGGAAAAACAAAGTCCATGAAAACTTGTGTAATTGGTAAGGTTAAGAACACTGGCTTTGGCTGAGTGCGGTGGCTCAAGCCTGTAATCTCAGAACTTCGGGAGGCCGAGGCGGGCAGATCACCTGAGGTCAAGAGTTCAAGACCAGCCTGGCCAACATGGTGCGTGGTGGCAGGCACCTGCATTCCCAGCTACTCAAGAGGCTGAGGCACGAGAATCGCTTGAACCCGGGAGGTGGAGGTTGCAGTGAGCTGAGATCACACCACTGTACTCCAGCCTGGGTGATAGTGATAGAGGGAGCCTCAGTCTCCAAAAAAAAAAAAAGTGGTTTCAGGCCCAGCTAGATCAGGCAGGTGCAGCAACATCAGACCATCTATTTGTCTCTATCTCTTGGCTCTACTTTCTGCATTCATTTCATTCATAGGCACCTCTCCTCCCATGTTGTAAGGCAGCCACTGGCAGCTCCAGTCTGCCGCTTTGCAAACCTCAGTGGGTATAATTAAGCTGCTTCCTTCTTTAGTACCTGTAAAAATTCGGCATTCACTCTGTTTGGACCGACTAGATATATGTGCCCATTCCTGAAGAAATCGTAGTGAATTGGTGAATAGAATACATGAATTGAGGCCAGCAGCGGTGGCTCACACCTGTAATCCCAGCACTTTGGGAGGCCAAGACAGGAGGATCACTTGATGCCAGGAGTTCAAGACCAGTGTGGGCAACAAATTGAGACCCTGTCACTACAAAAAAATTAAAAAATTAACTGAACATGGTGGTGCACACACCTGTAGTCCTAGTCACACAGGAGGCTGGGGCAGGAGGATTGCTCACGCCCAGGAGGTTGAGGCTGCAGTAAGCTATGATTGTGCCACTGAACTCCAGTCTGGGCGACAGAGCAAGACCCTGTCTCTGAAAAACAAACATGAATTTGAACTTGAATTGGCAGCCTGCATCATGTACCTACCCCAGAGCTCACGCTGGGTAGGCTGAGAAAGGGACAGCCCCATCTAAATCACAAAAACCAACAGTGGCGTCAGAGTGCTCCCCAGGGGAGCATGAAGGCACTGTCAGCCAGATGAAGGGGCCTGGGCATGGAGCAGGCAGAAAGGCAGATTCCATGGTGACAGGCATCGTGAGTCTCTGGCTGAGTCAGCTCCTCGTTTCCTGGGGCTCCATTCCTCTTCATTTTGGATTTTATGGAAGTCAGTGTCCACAGGACCATTTGTGTCTGGGTCTCAGCTCTGCTTCTTAGTAGCTATGCTATCCTGAACAGAAGAATTAGCCTTCTAGGTCTCAGTTTATTCATCTGGAAAGGAGGATGATGTTCGTGTTCCTTCTTTTTTTTTTTTTTTTTTTTTTTTGAGACAGAGTCTCGCCCTGTCGCCCAGGCTAGAGTGCAGTGACATGATCTCGCGATCTCGGCTCACTGAGACCTCCGCCTCCCAGGTTCAAGCAATTCTCCTGCCTCAGCCTCCTGAGTAGCTGGGATTACAGGTGCCCGCGACCACGCCCAGCTATTTTTTAATAATTTTAGTAGAGACAAGGTTTCGCCATGTTGGCCAGGCTGGTCTTGAACTCCTGACCTCAGGTGATCTGCCTGCCTCGGCCTCCCAAAGTGCTGGGATTACAGGCATGAACCACCATGCCTGGCTGTTATTCTTTATTTTCTTCCATCCACACGATACTGTTCACACTTAAGGAGTAGGGTATTATATTTCCTTTTTTAAAAAAACAACAAAAAAAGAGAGAGACAGAGTCTTGCTGTGTTTCCCCGGTTGGGCTCAAACTCTTGGGCTCAGGCAGTCCTTCTGCCTTAGCCTCATGAGTAGCTGGGACTACAGGCACAAGCCACCATGTCTGGCTTATATTTACTTTACCTTCTATTTATGAGAAATGATTATATCCATTTATGATGAGAACATAAAGTCTTGGCTGGACACTGTGGCTCATGCCTGTAATCCCAGCACTTTGGGATAGGTGAATTGCTTGAGGCCAGGAGTTAGAGAACAGCCTGGCCAATATGGTGAAACCCTGACTCTACAAAAAATATGAAAATTACCTGGGTGTAGTGGCCTGGGACTGATAATCGCTTGAACCTGGGAGGCAGAGGTTGCAGTGAGCCAAGATTGCGCCACTGCACTCCAGCCTGGGCGACTGAGTGAGACTCCGTTTCGAAAAACAATTTTTTTTAAATTTTAAAAATAAATAACACAAGGTCTTTAAAAATATTAATTTAATTTAAAAATTAAGTCCATTTAAAGAAAAATGTTAAGTAGAGAAAAGTTAGAAGAGATATGGGGACGTTTTCAAAAACAGGAAAGCCATCCTGGAATGGTAGATGTCAGAGAAACGCTGAAGGCAGGAAGATGTTGAGAGTATGGACTGGGAAAATGCCTGGGCCTCAGTGTCAGCTCCTGGCCTGTTCCCCAAATCCCCTTAAGACAAGGAAGAGGCAGTGACTGATGTGGTCTCTGAGAAGTCTCAGACACAGCGCAGAAGGGCCATGGCTACTCCAGGGATGGGTGCGATGACTCCCTGGGGCCATGGCTTTCCTCCCTCCCTTCTCTCCTGCTCCTCCTGACCCCACAGCATTCCCAGCAGTTTCTGACAGGCAGGTGAGAAGGCCTGGGCCAGGGAGGCTGTGGCAGCTGCCCGTGCAACCAGCCCTGTGTAGCGCAAGTCTCTACAGCTCAGGGTCGGGAAGGCGGTACTAGGTGTTGGGTCCTTCCACCCATGTTACCTGGTTTCCTCCACAACCCGGGTGAGTATTGGGATCCTTCTCCTTCTTGTTACTTGAGAGGAGACCTCTACAGGTCACCACTTGGTCAGGAGCCAGGCTTGGTTAATAGGTGATGATTTGACCTCCCACTCTTGAATTTGAAACAAGTTACATTCATTTTTCTAAAAAGTCTTTTAAAAATATGAGTTAGGTGTGGTGGCTTGCCTGTAATCCCAGCACTTTGGGAGGCCGAGGCAGGCAGACCACCTGAGGTCATGAGTTTGAGACCAGCCTGGCCAATGTGGTGAAACCCCGTCTCTACTAAAAATACAAAAACTAGCTGGGCGTGTTGGCAGGTGCCTGTAATCCCAGCTACTCAGGAGGGTGAGGCGGGAGAAACGCTTAAACCCAGGAGGTGGAGGTTGCAGTGAGCCAAGATTATACCATTGCACTCCAGCCTGGGTGACAAGAGTGAAACTCCATCTCAAAAAAATAAAAATAAATGAATAAAATAAAAATATGGGCTAAACGCAGTGGCTCACAGCTGTAATCCTAGTGCTTTGGGAGGCTGAGAAGGATCGCTTAAAGCTAGGAGTTCAAGACCAACCTGGGCAACAAATTGAGACCATCTCTCTCTCTTAAAAAAAAAAAAAATTAGCTGCATGTGGTAGCACGTGCCTGTAGTCCCAGCTATTCTGGAATTCTTGGAGACTTAAAGCAGGAGCATTGCTTGAGCCCAGGAGGCCAAGGCTGCAGTGAGCCGTGATCGTGCCACTGCACTCCAGCCTGGGTGACCTGAGTGAGATCATGTCTCAATATAAATAAATAAAAATATGACTTTATCCCACCCTCTTGGATTGGCATGAAATACAGTATTTTTAGAGCCTTCCCCTCCCTAGAGTTGTTTAAAAGCCTTGGGTTCCCTAAAAGAGACCTTCGAGTTGAGACGCTGCTTTGATGCCTTTCCTTGGCAGGCTGGTGGTATGAGACTGGATATGAGCATCCTTTATACGCCCATCTGAGTTTATGCCTCTGGTGTCCGGGCTGAGGGTAGGTCTCCATCACTGAGACCTCGCTGTTCTGCCCTCCCCTCCCCTCCAGCCAATCCAATTCTTTCAAGTCAAAAGCCTGGGAAAGTTTTTCTGGGGCAGAGGAAGCTCAGGCTCCAGAACACAAAATCCTCCTTTTCTCTCTTCCTCCTCTCATTCTTTCCCCTTCTTTGCTTTCCATCATATTTATTGAGGGCTAGCGTAGAGCAGACACCATCCTGAGTGTGGGCTGGGGAGATGATGGTGATGACTAAGGTGTGCACCTGGTCTGCCTTCATGGAGTTTACATTCCATCAAGGGCCGGGGGGCAAATAGACCAAAAAAACAAGCACACAGACAAATCAGCAACAACAAAAAACCCCCAAACTTCAACCTGGAATAATTAACATGAAGGAAACAAGCCAGCGGCTAGGTGCAGAACCACTGAGGGTGTGCCGTGTAGGTGAGTGGTCAAGGAAGCCCTCTCTCAGAGGCAACATTTTTTTTTTTCGAGACAGTCTTGCTCTGTCACCAGGCTGGAGTGCAGTGACACAATCTCGGCTCATTGCAACCTCGGTCTGGGAGGCGACGTCTACGGTGGAGAAAATGACTCAGTTAATTCCCCCCCATCCCGCCAAGTTTTTTTTGTTGTTGTTGGGTGGGTGATGGAGTCTCGCTCTATCGCCCAGGCTGGAGTGCAGTGGCTCAATCTTGGCTCACTGCAACCTCTGCCTCCCGGGTTCAAGCGATTCTCCTGTGTCAGCCTCCCGAGTAGCTGGGATTACAGGCACGCGCCATCCCGCCTGGCTAACTTGTATTTTTAGTAGAGACGGGGTTTCACCATGTTGGCCAGGTTATTCTTGAACTCCCGACTTCAACTGATCCGCCTGCCTCGGCCTTCCAAAGTTCTGGGATTACAGACATGAGCCACTGCACCCGGCCTAGTCTTTCTAAAACCTCTTGCAAACAGCAAACAGACACAAGTCAGGAGGAAAAGCGGAGAGCCAGAGAAGTTCTGCAGATGGGAACGGAAAGCCTCAGGTACTCGTTCTCATGTTTGTCAAGCTGGGTTATCTGGTTTCCCAGTGAGTGGCAGAGGTGACAACAGTCACTGCGAGGACATGAACTCCAACAGCACAGCGAACAAGGCCACTTACAGATGACTTTCAGGGTGCTTTCGCATGCATTAACATTTACTTGTCTTTTTATTTTATTTACAAAATTAATAATAGTACAAAACTGATACATAGGTTTTTTTTTTTTGAGACGGAGTCTCGCTCTGAGTGCAGTGGCAAGATCTCGATCTCAGCTCACTGCAACCTCTGCCTCCCGGGTTCAAGTGATTCTCCTGCGTCAGCCTCCAGAGTAGCTGGGACTACAGGCGCCCGCCACTACATCTGGCTAATTTTTGTATTTTTAGTAGAGAGGGGGTTTCACCATTTTGGCCAGGCTGGTCTCGATCTCCTGACCTCGTGATCTGCCTACCTCAGCCTCCCAAAGTGTTGGTATTGCCTGTGTAGCTGGGATTACAGACAAATGCCGCCATGCCCGACGCCCAGCTAATTTTTATATTTTTAGTAGAGAAGGGGTTTCACCATGTTAATTTGTTCAGGCTGGTCTGGAACTCCTGACCTCAAGTGATCTGCCCACCTCGGCCTACCAGAGTGTTGGGATTACAGGCCTGAGCCACTGTGCCTGACCAATACATAGGGCAGTTGCTTGAACCAATGAGGCTTGCGCCCGGGACATGCAGGGGCGGGAGGGATCCCGTGGTGAGTGCGCAGTGGTCAGGCCGGGGGTGGGGGTTGGGGGGGGGAGCGGGGAGGGTGGAGTGGGAGCGCCCGGCCCGCCAGGAGGAAGCGGGGTCGCAGTGAAGTTAAGTTGGTCGTCCAACCTGTGTGGAGTCAAACTCCCAGGGCCGGGAGAGTCAGTATTCTTGGGGAGCCGACCCCAGCCCGCTCTGCAGCCCTGCTTGGCCATCTTTCCTCGGACTCTGGGGAGGCTGGGGGCAGAATCCCGCCTCATTCCGCTCCGTCCACACGCCCCCGCACCAGGACTAGGGCCCGGAAGATGCGACCGGGGTCCAGGCGGGCGCCGGGCTCTGGTGCCCCCTGTAAGTTTGGGGCGACCAGGAGGGGACCGCACGCAGGCAGTTTCCTTTGGACTGAGGACGTGCGTTTCCTCTCGGTGCCTGTTTTCTCTCCGTTTTTTGGTTTTTGTTTGTGTTTTAGACGAGTCTCGCTGTGTTGCCCAGGCTGGAGTGCAGTGGTTCGATCTCGGCTCACTGCAAGCTTCGCCTCCGGGGTTCACGCCCTTCTCCCGCCCAGCCTCCCGAGTAGGGATTACAGGCGCCTGCCACCACGCCCGGCTAATTTTTTTTGTATTTTTAGTAGAGACGGGGTTTCGCCCTGTTAGCCAGGGTGGTCTGGATCTACTGACCTCGTGGTCTGTCCGCTTCGGCCTCCCAAAGTGCTGGGATTACAGGCGTGAGCCACGGCGCGTGGCCTCTCTCTCCATTTTAAAGACAGTGACAGAACCGGGGAAGTATCCCGGCCGGGCGGGGAGGGCGGCAGACGCCTCTGCCTGGGGAGAGAGCCCTGGGCCCCCGACTGGGGTGCGGGCGGGGCCGGAGCAGGAGCGGACAAGGGGAGGCCGGGTGAGGCTGGGGCCGGGAGGGCGCCTGGGAGCCGGGCAGCGGGGGTCGCGGGAGCGCTGTCCGCTTCTGCCCGGTACCTGCGCCCCACGCCCTCCACCATCCGAGTGGCCGAGGTTGGGGCGCGGGAGGCTGGGCCGGGGTGGGTCCCGTTGCGGTGGCACGAGTGGGAGCCGGGAGCTGCCGGCTCGGGCAGCGCCCGGAGCGAGCCTCGCAAATGCCAGCGCCGGGGGGAGCGGATGGAGGTTGCGCCGTGGGACCTGAGGAGACGCTGAAGGTCCCCAGCAGGGAGTTGGGGGAGCGCGCGGTCACCTGACTCCCGGGGCGTACCTAGGTGGGGCGGGGCCCGGCCCTGCGAGGCAGAGGCCGGGGGCCTGGGCGCAGGGGCAGGGTGCGGAACGGGGGCAGTGGGGACGCGCGATGGGTCGGACACCGCCCTTGGCCTCGCTAAGTCCCAGCCCGCAGGGAAGAGGCATTGCTGGAAGGCAGGGATCCGCGCCGCCAAGGTGCTCATCTGACTCCTGCACAAATCCCGGAGACAGAATAAAGAGAAAAGATAAACCCTGTCAGCGCCGCCTGCCTCTTTCCTCCGCTCTTCTGCCAAATTCCAGTTTACTTTGGGGTGGACTTCTCCAGTAGGTGTTGGTTGGAAAAAAGCCTCCCCTCCAGGTAACGTCGCGGGGAGAGAGTTCAGAGCTTTGCCCCAGACACTGACTGGTGCAAGGGAACCTGGGCAGGATCTTGGCAGAATAGGAGGGCGACTAGGAGGACCCATCGAGGTGGATCCCTGACAGAGGGACCCCAAGGCTGTCGTCCCCAGACCCTGCCTTTGCAGACTGCGGCCCCTTTCCCGAAGCCTGCAGCCGTGGATAGCGTTGATCCAGCCCGAGCGGCTCAGTGCGCTGGTGTTGCCCTTGTCTTCTCTGCAACTTGGCTGAGCCCGAGGTGCCTGCCTGGCAGCGATCTGCTTGCTCTGTGCTGGGTGCCGGCAGGTGAGGAGCAAGTTTGGAGGCTGCTCACTTCCCACCCACCCCCTCGCCTCACCGCCAGGGGTAACTTAAGGCTTTTCTGTCTTTGTCTCTTCATCTTTTTTGAATTTTCTCTTTTGTGTGCTCTTGGGTGTTGAAAATAGTTTTATCTAGCTATTTCAGAAACATTTGGGACGACCTTTGTGGTGAGAAGTGTGAGTGTTGGGGTGGGCAAAGGAGGTTCTGGGGAAGCTTTTTGGACTGCAACCCTCAGTTGCAGGTCTGACATCCACCAGATGTCAAGGAGCAACCCAGGCAGGTCGTTGGCACAAAGCCACCCAGTTCTGCCAGGGTGCATGGCAGAGCCTCCAGCAATGAGGGGAGGGGAGTATGGAAGCTGACTGCCCACAGAGATGTTGCCAGGATTTGGGGTAGCTTCCAGTGACCCTGCCGGATCCTAATTTCCAGAGGAGTTTTGGAGTGGTTAATACTGCACCCTGTAAGACACGGGCAGTGGAGACAGAGACACTTGGAGGTGATCAGCAGCCCTTGGACTTGCCCACAGGCTGAACTTACCTGGGGTGATGGTAGGCAGTGAATAGGGGGTCTTTGAGAAGCTGGCATGAATTGCCTTTGTGGTAGGTTGTCCCCCATTCCTCTCATCCCTCCTTGCTGTAATGTAGAGTAACAAGATGTTTCCACAGCACAGAATGACTTCCCAGTGAAATGACATGAGGTGGTTAAACATGAAATAACATTGAGTCTCCTAGTGAGAAAGTTCCTCCCTTTTCAGTTCTCTGCGAATCCTTGTGATTTCTTTTAGAGGAAAGTTTCAGATTGGTGCTAGTCTGCCTTTAACACCTTTTAAATGCTTGCTAATCTTCCTTTCGTAATAAAGAGCAGACCTATGGCTCAGGTCCTCAAAGTGGGGAACAGTGCCTGACTAGAGCTTAGGTTGTTTTTGCTTTTGTTTCATTTATTTTTAGGATTCTTTCCTGGTTAATGGTCAGTGGTACTGATTTTTTTTCCATGTGTGGTAGTGATATAAAGCATCACTTTAAACATATGAAGTCACAAGAATCAATCTATTTATTTATTTATTTATTTATTTATTTATTTTGAGGCGGAATTTCACTCTGTAGCTGAAGTTGGAGTGCAGTGGCGCAGTCTTATCTCACTGCAACCTCTCTGGGGCTCAAGCAATTCTCAATTTCAGCCTCCCGAGTATCTGGGATTACAGGTGCCCGCCACCACGCCCAGGTAATTTTTTATTTTAGTAGAGACGGGTTTCACCATGTTGACCACGGTGTCTCGAACTCCTGAGCTCAGGCAGTCTGCCCGCCTTGGCCTCCCAAAGTGCTGGGATTACAGGCGTGAGCCACCGTGCCTGGCTGAAATGAATCTGTTTAATAGAAATGGTAGTAATAATAGTACAAGTATTATCAAATATAGTGGAAATCGTGCAAGTGGTCTAGGAATGGCTGATGCCAGGGGCATGTGTGTCTAGCAGAAGAAGCTGCCGTGGGAACTCTGGAGCCCATCTTCCCCTGGACTTGGATTCCGTTCTGTTTTCTGCCCTTCAGCATTTTATCTGTGGAGTGGTGGTGAACAGGTCAGCTCTCTAAAGCCAGAAGGATGTATGGGATGGCTGGTCTGAGATAGCCTGGGCCTGCTTTGAGGGCTGAAAAGGAAAATGTGTTTGATAGAAAAGCAGATGGATGGGACCGGTTCCTGATTCTGAGTATAGAATGGGTGGCGGTTGGGGGTTGGAGATGAAAAGTCCCCTGCACAGAGAGCTAGAAGTTCTCTTCCTGGCTCATCTACTGACTGTGGTGTGATGATAGATTTCATCTCTGTGAGCCTCCGTTTCTACCTCCCCACAAAGGGCTCATGAGGCTCAAGTCAGATCACATGAGTGGAGATGCGATGGAAAGGTACTAAATGCTGCATGGGGGCGAAGGGGGTTGATCAGAACTGTTCCCACTTTTCTCTCCCTGAGCCTGTGCCCCTGGTGACCAAGGTCAGATGTCTGGTGGTGACAGCCCCACCAGTAGCAGTCAAGACTAGCCATGCAGGGGCCAAAGAGGCAGCCAGGTGGGTATGAGCCTGGGCAGAACTAGTCTGTGTGGGAAGAGGCGGTGGGGGGGTGGGGGGGGAAGGCACAGGGAAGGACCTGGATAGGGACAGGGAGGGATTGGCTGGGGCCAGGGTGCCCCAGGCCCATGGAGTCTTTTATTTCTTCCTGAATGTGCTGTGCTCTTGCCTGCAATGCAGGCAGGCATTAGCTTTCCCAGCCCCTGGCTTCATCTCATTGTTATGTTGCTCCAGCCATCCTGATGGCTTTGGCCATGGACTTAACCTACTCAAGGAGAAAGAGTGATTGGTTTCATCATGGTGCTAAGTGATCTCTCCTTCCCTTGCTGTATCTGGAGTTTCTTTGTTTTTAAGCATCTGAAATCAATGCAGTGAACACTATTGACCTTTGTTCTGCAGGCGCTGGTGGCCATGGGAGGCCTGGAGCAGGCTGTAGCTGCCAGCCTCTCTTAAGCATTCCCCAAACTCCATGCTGGGTGTTAAATTTGATGAGTTCTTCCTTCCTCCCCCTCTCATCACAGGGTCAGGTCAGGCTCAGGCCCCTTCTCATCCTTCCAGAAGGCTTGATCCATCCATCGGTCTTCCCAGCATCTTTAATTGACAGGCTTGTGCAGATAACACTCTTGACTCTTAGCCTTAAGGGTTGAAATGGTTATGCGTGGCTTGCAGTGACTGCCTAGTGGTCTTTGTCATTCTCCTGCTCTCTCCAGGCCACTTGGAAATACTGCGTATTAGGGGACAGGGAGGTGTGCCAGGCAGGGCAGTAATGAGACAGATGTCCCATATAGTCCCAGAGCTAGGAGACTCCCAGACAGTCTTGGTAGTTCCCAAGAACTGTGCGCCAACCTCCAACTTCAGTATCCCTTTTCAAGAAATGGTCATGGTTCTCATCATCTGGGATTTGACTGTGCTCTGCAGGAGTGGTAGGGCAGCCTGGAGGTTATGCCTCTTTCTGCCCATCTTCCCGGGTTTCTGGCACATGGGATCCTGTAAAAGCAGTGGTGTGTCTGAGAGGGGATTGGAGTAGAGCATGGCTCCCAGGAGACACCTGGATTAAGTGTTCCTCAGAGACTGGGGTTTGGAAACCACTTTGATTTTCAGAGCCTGCTTCTTACAGATGTGGGTAGTGGGGAGCTTGGCTCTCCCAGGGGGAAAACAGGCGCCTTTGGTGGGAAGGACAGAGGCAGAGGAACACAATCAAAATATGTACGTTCTTGGCCGGGCGCGATTGCTCACACCTGTAATCCAGCACTTTGGGAGGCCAAGGTGGGTGGATCATGAGATCAGGAGTTCGAGACCATAATGGCCAACATGGTGAGACCCTGAAACCCTGAATCTACTAAAAATACAAAAATTAGCTGGGCGTGGTGGTTGCGCGCCTGTAGTCCTAGCTACTTGGAGGCTGAGGCAGGACTATTGCTTGAACCCAGGAGGCGGAGGTTGCAGTGAGCCAAGATCGCATCACTGTACTCCAGCCTGGCGACAGAGCAAGACTCCGTCTTTAAAAAAAAAAAAAAAAAGAAAAGAAAAAATCAAATCTCACTGGGCATGGTGGCTCGTGCTTATAATCCCAGCACTTTGGGAGGCCCAGGAGCTCGAGACCACCCTGGGCAAAATGGTGAGTCCCCATTTCTACAAAAAAATATTAAAAGAAAATTAGCTGGGCATGGCAGCACATGCCTGTGGTCCCGGCTACTCAGGAGGCTGAGGTGTGAGGATTGCTTGAGCCCAGGAGATCAAGGCTGCAGTGAGCTGTGATGGTGCCACTTCACTCCAGTCTGGGTGTCAGAGCGAGACCCTGTCTCAACAAATAAATTTTAAAAATCTTATATTTACCTCGCAAAACCAATACCAATTACTAGACCAGCTTCTAACACTCTGGGCTGAACCCCTGGCAGGGAGCTTGCACCCAGTAAGCCCCAGCTCAGCACCACATCCTTGTACCAAAGAGAGTTTGAGATTAAAATCTAGAAAAGCAAAGTTCACGCTTCTTGTGGTTTTGGAGTCTCAGAAGGTGGTTTTATTGTTTCTTAATTATATTGAGCCTTCTTTTAGCTTTAAAGGGAATGTCACCGGGTGCGGTGGCTCCTGCCTCTAATCCCAGCACTATGGGAGGCCGAGGCAGGTGGATCACCTGAGGTTGGGAATTCGAGACCAGCCTGGCCAACATAGTGAAACCCCCAACTCTACTAACATACAAAATCAGTTGAGTGTGGTGGCACACGCCTGTAATCCCAGCCACTTGGGAGGCTGAGGCAGGAGAATCGCTTGAACCCTGGAGGCAGAGGTTTCGGTAAGCCAAGATTGTGCCATTGCACTCCAGCCTGGGCAACAAGAGCAAAACTACGTCTCAAAACAAAACAAAAATTAGCTGGGAGTGGTGGCACGCACCTGTGGTCCCAGCTACTTGGGAGGCTGAGGCAGAAGAATCCCTTGAACCCAGGAGGTGGAGGCTGCAGTAAGCCAAGATCACGCCACTGTACTCTAGCCTGGGCGACAAAGCGAGATTCTGTCTCAAGAAAATAAATAAAAAGTAAAAAAGAAGATAAGGAGTGGGCTGATACAACGCTGCTTAGCAGGAATTGTCACTGGTTTAGAGAGGTAATGTAACCGCACCATGAGTTCATCTTGCCAACTGCCTAGACAGAGCCTATTTATCAAGACGGGAATTGCAGTAGACAAAGAGTAATTCATGCAGAGTCGACCGGAGTTTTATTATCACTGAAGTCAGTCTCCCCAAGGATTCGGGGATCACAGTTTTTTGTTTTTTGCTTTTTGTTTTTTTTGAGACGCTCACTGCAACCTCCACCTCCTGCGTTCAAGTGATTTTCATGCCTCAGCCTCCCGAGCAGCTGGGACTACAGGCGTGTGCCACCACACCTAGCTAATCATTGCGATTTTAGTAGAGATGAGGTTTCACCGTGTTGGCTGGTCTTGAACTCCTGACCTCAAGTGATCCACCTGCCTCGGTCTACCAAACTGCAGGGATTACTGACATGAGCCTCGGTGCCTGACCAAGGGGATCAGAGTTTTTAAAGGTAATTTGGTGAGTAGGGGCTTGGGAAGTGGGGAGTGCTGATTGGTCAGGTTGAAAATGGAATCACAGCCGGTAGAAGTGAGTTTTTCTTGCTGTCTTCTGTTCCTGGTGCGATGGCAGAACTGGTTGAACCAGATTAGCAGTCGGGGTGGTGTCAGCTGATCCATGGTGTGTAGGGTCTGCCAAATATCTCCAGCCCTGATCTTAAGTTTTACGACAGTGATGTTATCCCCAGGAGCAATTTGGGGAGGTTCAGACTCTTGGAGCCAGAGGCGGCATGACCCCTAAACTGTAATTTATTCCCCCACCCACCCACCCAGACGGAGTCTTGCTCTGTCACCCAGGCTGGAGTGCAGTGGTGCAATCTCGGCTTGCTGCAACCTCCGCCTCCCGGGTTCAAATGATTCTTTTGCTTCAACCTCCCAAGTAGCTGGGATTACGGGCATGTGCCCCCATGCCCAGCTAATTTTTGTGTTCTTAGTAGTGACGGGGTTTCACCATGTTGACCAGGCTGGTTTCGAACTCTTGAGCTTGTGATCAGCCTGCCTCGGCCTCCCGAAGTGCTGGGATTACAGGCGTGAGCCACCGCACCCGGCCTAAATGGTAATTTTTAACCTTGTAGCTAATTTGTTAGTCCTGCAAATGCGGACTGGTCCCTAGGCAAGAAGGAGGTCTTTTCGGGAAAGCGCTATTACCAATTTTGTTTCAGAGTTCCTTCCCAAAGTTAGTTCAGCCTACACCCAGGAATGAAGGAGGACAGCTTAAAGGTTAGAAGCAAGATGGAGTCAGTTACCTCTGATTTCTTTCACTGTCATAATTTCCTCAGTTATACTTTTGCAAAGGCAGTTTCAATAACATGGGTTAGTGATGGGCTATACTTTTTTTTCTTTTTTTTAGAGATGAGATCTTGCTCTGTTGCCTGGCCTGGACTGCATGGTGCCATCACGGCTCATTGCAGCCTCAACCTCCAGGGCTCAAATGATCCTCTTGCCTCAGTCTCCCGCGTAGCTGGGACTACAGGTGTATGCTGCCGTGGCTGTGTGTGTGTGTGTGTGTGTGTGTGTGTGTGTGTGTGTGTGTGTGTGTGTGTGTGTGTGTGTGTGTGTGTGTGTGTGTGTGTGTGTGTGTGTGTGTGTGTGTGTGTGTGTGTGTGTGTGTGTGTGTGTGTGTGTGTAGACAGGCTCCACTATGTTGCCTAGACTGGTCTCGAACTCCTGGCCGCATAGCAGTATCTGGAGCCTCTTGAGCCAAGGCTGGAGCTGAATCAGCCATGAGGCTGCACAGGACTGTGGGGCCCTAGGTCAGACCCAGCAAGCCATTCAGTTCACCTAGGCTCAGGACCTGTAATGTGAGAGGCGGCCTCAGAGATATCTGAAATACCTTTGAGGTCTTTTTCCCATTGTCTTGGCTATCAACACTTGGCTCCTCTTTAGTTATGCAAATACCTCTAGCAAGTGATTGTTTTGCAGCCCACTTGGATTCTTTTCAGGAAAAGAGGATGTTATTTTCTACCACATAGTCAAGCTGAAAATTTTTCAATCTTTTATGCTCTGCTTTCCTTTTAAATATAAATTCCAAATTAAAGTAATTTCTTTGATCTCACATCTGAGTATTGGCTGTTAGACACAGCCAGGCCACATCTTGAACTCTTTCTGCCTAGAAATTTCTTCTGCCAGATACTCTTGATTGTTCTGAAGTTCCAACTTCCACAGATTCCTGGAACATGAATAGAATTCAGCCAAACTCTTTCCTAAGGCATAATGTGGGAGATATTTGCCCCAGTTCCCAATAAGTTACTCACTTTCCATCTGAGACTTTGACAGCCTATATTCATTGTTCATAACACCATCAGCATTTTGATCACAACCATTTAACTAGTCTCTATAAAGTTTGAAACATTTTCTACTCTTCCTGTTGTGAACCCCCAAAATTGGACACAGGTCTCAGTTAACTCAGAAAGCTTATTTTGCCAAGGTTGAGAAGGCACATCTGTGACACAGCCTCAGGAGATCCTGACGACATGTGTCCAAGGTGGTAGGGGTACAGCTTGGTTTTATACATTTTAGGGAGACATGAGACATCAATCAATATGTAAGATGTACATCAGTTCAGTCTGGAAAGGGGCTCCAGGTGAAGGCAGGACAACTTGAAGCAGGGAATGGGCTTCCAGTCTTAGATAGATAAGAGACACATGGTTGCATTCTTTTGCGCTTCTGATGAGCCTCTCCAAAAAGAGGCAATCAGGTATGTGTTTATCTCAGTGAGCAGAGGGGAGACTTTCAATAGAATGGGAGGCAGGTGTGCTCTAAGCAGTTCCCAGGTTGAGTGGGGTCCCAAGATTTACTTTTCCTTTCACACTGTTTTCTCCTGAGCCCCCCAAACCCTTCCAGTCTCTGGCCATGACTGAGTTCCACAGCTGCTTTTGTACTATCAGGTATCTTTTAGCAATACTTTATTTACCAAGTATATGTGTTAGAACATTCTTGCATTGCTACAAAGAAATACTCGAGGTTGGGAAATTTACAAATAAAAGAGTTTGAATTGGCTTATGGTTCTGCAGGCTGTACAAGAGTTATGGTGCCTGCAGTTGCTTGGCTTCTGAGGATATCTCAAGGGGATTTTACTCGGTGGAACATGAAGTGGGAGCAGACATCTCTCATGGCAGAGTGGGAGCAAGAAAGAGAGTAAGGCGGGAGGTTCCACACATCTGAACAATCAGATCTTGCAAGAACTCACCCACTGTCATGAGGACAGCACCAAGCCTCGCGGAATCCTCTCTGATGACCCAACCACCTCCCACCAGGTGCCACATGCAACATTGGGGATTACGTTTCAACAGGAGATTGAGAGAGGACACACATCCACACTATATCAGGAGGTGTGTGCCTTGCAACCAGCAGGGGATGCTGCAGGACTGCCCTATGGTCCCTACACAGCTGCTTAGTAAGAACCATTCACTCCAAGGAACCTGTGCCCTGTGTTCAATGATGGGGACTCAGGAGCTGTGTCCTCTCTGGCCTGGCAGAGTCCCCTAAGCAGAGACCTGGATATGGTCTCGGCAGGTGCTTCTTCCCAGGGCCCTCCCAAGGGGGAAACCAAACCTTCCTCCTCCTCAGTCTGCAGTGTGAGCTGAGCTTCAGCCCCAGGGCTCAGGGAGGGGCTGGGCAGTCCTTGGATGGAAACATATTTGCATGAGCAGCCCCTCCTCTGGCAGAGGATGGAGAAGAAAAGGAGACCTGGGGCAGCCCAGGCCTACTGTTAGGGCTCAGGGGCTGTGTCCACTATGGGCTGGACTCTTCTCCTTCTCGTGCTCCTCTCTCACTGCACAGGTAGGGAAAGTCCTTATAAACTGAGTCTCAGTGTCCAACCTACACCATCCCCTCTGGCTCAGACCTACGAGAAGCTTTACCCTGGGCACTGCCTTATCACCCATGATGTCTGTGTTTTCAGGTTCCCTCTCCCAGCCTGTGCCAACTGAGCCATCTTCCCATTCTGCATCTTCTGGAGCATCAGCCAGACTCACCTGCACACTGAGCAGTGGCTTCAGTGTTGGGGACTTCTGGATAAGCTGGTACCAACAAAAGCCAGGGAACCCTCCCCGGTATCTCCTGTACTACCACTCAGACTCCGATAAGGGCCAAGGCTCTGGAGTTCCCAGCCGCTTCTCTGGCTCCAATGATGCATCAGCCAATGCAGGGATTCTGCGTATCTCTGGGCTCCAGCCTGAGGATGAGGCTGACTATTACTGTGGTACATGGCACGGCAACTCTAAGACTCACACAGTGCTCCAGACCCATGAGGAAGTAAGACAAAAACCTCCCCTCTACTCTCCTGCCCTAGTGAAGTCACCCCTGCTGGTGGCTCTGACCAAATCTAGCTCAGGGGGTGATATCTGTTGTCACATCAACAGCACTGGAGCTCCCACGGACAAGTAGATCTAACAAAGTCCTACCTTGCTCACATTTCACAGGCAGACATCCCTTGCTCAGGGGTAAAATCTCTCAGGGTTGACATTGAAGAAGGCAAGAGGGGTGGGTTGGGGTTCATCTCAGCCCAGAGTCTAGAAGTAACTCAGAGATGCTGCTGGTCTGAGAGTTTTAATATATGAGCATTGGGATACAGTACAGGGATGCAGATGGGAATTGTATTCTCTATATCAGTAAGGAACCATCAGTAGTTGAAAAGTCAATACATTGAAAATAGCGTAAAGCATGAAATGATAAGTATGACAAAAATTGTTGTTTTACACACTAGAAGTCATAAAACATTGCTTAGATGCAGGTCTTAAAGAAGACCTGAGTAAATGCACAGATAATCCTTTTTTTTTTTTTTTTTTTTTGAGATGGAGTTTCACTCTTGTTGCCCAGGCTGGAGTGCAATGGTGCGATCTTGACTCACTGCAACCTCCACCTCCTGGGTTCAAGCGATTCTCCTGCCTTAGCCTCCCTAGTAGCTGGGACTATAGGCATGTGCCACGATGCCCGGCTAATTTTTTTTTTTTTTTTTTTTTTTTCAGTAGCGACGGGGTTTCACCGTGTTCGTTCTCGATCTCTTGACCTCATGATCTGCCCACCTCGGCCTCTCAAAGTGCTGGGATTACAGGCGTGAGCCACCACGCCTGGCCCCAGGTAACCCTTTTTATGTGAGAGTGTGGAGAATGTTGCTGCAGCAGGCGTGGGATGGGGGATGGCTGGGTTGAGACTGTTGTCACCTGCAGTGTGCACCTGAGGTGACATGGTTCTGAACATCACTTTCCCCAGTGAAGGCCCGAGTGACCTATTACTTGCTTCTCAAAATTCAGGAACTAGATGACTCTAGGACAGTGCACAGTAAGCTTTCTGCATATTCTTTCATGTGATTTCGAGGTCACTGACTCTTTATCCAAGCCTTAAACACAAAATCCACATCCATCATTCTTGTGTAAAGAGACCGTTCTAACAAAATTGTCTGTCACCTCCCTCCTTGCCTTAGCATATTCCAGAGTGAGGACATATCTCTCCAACACATGAGAATATTGGTGATCTCATGTTGGCAGGTTCTAAAAAAGCTGAACACACTCTTAGCCTACAATTCAGAACCCTAGCTGAACTGAATATACTTCTAGCTATGTAACTAAATGAGCAACATGTGCCACACAAGACCCTGTACCCAAATGCTTATAGCTACTCTAATCATGATTGTCAAAGCTTGAAAACAACCAATGTGTTCTTCAATAGGCAAATGGATCCACAAGCCTTGGTAACCGATAGAATGAAGTATTATTCTACAGTAAGAAGGAGGTACCGGGGCACAAAAGAATATGCAGAAAGCTACGTGCATATTGCTAAATGACAGAAGCCAATCTGAAAAGATGGAAATTTTGGTGGTGGTGGTGGTGTGGGGGGCCGGAGCCTTGGGAACCAGTGCCTGCCTGAAGTCCACATGACTCCCACATTTACCAGAGGGTGCTGTGGGCTAAGCACCTGCTTAGGGCTCCTCAGCTGAAAGCCCCCTTTTTCTTGCTTCAGGAAGGTGTTGCTGTGCCCTCTCTGGGGTGAAAGTCTTTCTCCTTCTACAGTGTTTCCTTTTCTCAGCTGTAGTTCAGACTGAGGTTAAAGGAGGGGCTTGCACAGCCTCCAGAAATGGGGAAGATTTGCATGGAGTCCTCCCACCCTTAGAATCAGTGTGATGGATAAGAGGTGATGGTGGGCTCAGTCCTGGCCATGGACTCGGGCAGCAGAGCCTGGGGCATCTCCACTGTGGCCTGGGTTCCATGCATCCTCCCTTTCTTCACACATTGCACAGGTGGCTGCCTGCAGAGAATTCAAGGGAAGCTCCTGGATGTCACCTGCGATGATGACCTTTCCCTCCTCTCTGGGAAGCAGGCCTGATCTGTCCTCTCTGTTCTCTGTGTTGTTCCCTTCTTTCAGGGTCTTGGTGGGAGGATGTGTTCACTCAGTCCCACTCTGTCAGGGTCTCTGGGACAAAAGAACACCATCTTCGGCACCTGGAGCAGTGGTAGCATTGAGAGCAAATATGTGCATTGGTGCCATCAGCGCCTGGGCAGTGCCCCCACCGCCATAATCTACAATGATAACAAAAGACCCTTCAGTGTTATGCATTGAAGACCCTTCAGTGTTACACATTGGTTCTCTGGCTCCAGCAGCTCCATCCAACTCTGCCTCCCTGACCATCTCTGGGCTGCAGTCTGAAGATGAGGTCAACTACTACTGTCATTCTTGTGATAGCGGCGGTAATCACACAGTTCTCCAGACCCATGGGGAAGTGATACAGAAACTCCCCAGAGTGACCCCACCCTGGCTCAGCTCTCAGCCTGTCCCCATCAGCTCTCTCCAATTTCCTGCCTGAATGCTGGAGGTGGACTTGTCTACTCATGACTTCTCCAATTTTCTCTCCAAAAATACCACATCTCTCCCTCTGTATCTTTATGAGTTATCTTGTGATACATTTACCATCAAGCCTCTCCTCTTCCCTGGGTACAAGTCAAATAACATGGCCTCCCTCACCACTTCTGGGCTGAAGCCTGGGAACTGTGCTGATGTGTATTGTTTATCACAGGACGGGAACCTTGAGGACTGCATTGTGTGGGGGCCCACGGGGAAATGAGATACAAACCTGTGAGCTCCTCCAACCTATTCACTGCGCTGAGGAATTGCCCAGTGGACCTCTAGGAAGGCATGATGTGGGCTCCTTGTGGACACTATTGGACGTTTGAAGGGGCTCTTAACTAAAGGACCTTTTTAAAGTTGGGAGTACTAACAGTGCTCCACAAATTCAGTTAAGACTGTTCAGAATTTCTCATTCAACTAATATTGACGTGCAGCCCAATTCTAAAGTATTTTAGGATCTGTTTAATGATAAGCATTACATAGATTGTTAATAGTAAATCTAAAGAACAGAAAGTCTAGATATGTTTACTTAACCTCTGATTTCATTTCATAGAGAAACTGATAAAAACAAGGATGCCTGGAGTCGCTAAAAGATGGTTCACTTACTCATCTTTTCTGCCAACAGTCTTTCAATTCTATGTGGTGATCAGTTAAGGGGACTTTGCACCATTACAGTGTGCATTGACCCCTTGCTGTCATTTCTAGCACAGGAACAGTAATGCCACAACACAACTTCCTTCTGTAGTTTTCCAAAGGCCAACTTTCTCAATGCTGCCTCTAGAGCTCCATCTCCTCCTGTTTCTGCCACTCACCATCATCAGATGTGTGAGGAGAATTAAAAGTTGCATGGGGACACCTATGGAGTTTACTCCCCAGACAGGGTTTGTGATGGGAAAGCTTTAGGTCACAGATGCCTGACCTTAGAGGCCTAATAAGAGATCTAATATGATATCTTTAGTATTAATGGAGGTGAGCTATAAGGAGGAGCGATGATAGAATATTGCAGGTGTTGGTAATAGCATTTGCCAAGAATAGGGATAAAACAGCTGTTCATTTAACTAATTAATATGACTTGTGTTTGGCTTGGGTATGGCAGATCTCAGCGGGGACAGGATTAGGGGAAGTGATTCTAGATGTGTCCAGACGACAGAAAGGTATAATGTAAACAGATCATGAAGAGGACAGATCCTGAGAAGTGTGCACATGTCCACAGAGGCCACATGGAGTCACTGTAGATAGTAAATCCTTAGCTGGTGTTTATGAGCTCTTCAGGTGCAGAATGGAGAATGGATTGCAAGGTAAACTGAGGCAACACCAGAGACAGGCACACTAATGTTTCAGAGGAAATAATTCAGGATGAGATGATGGTGTCTTTTTATAGATTCCTAAGTGAAAAAAAGCAAAAGGAGCAATTTTAGATATAAAATGAAGTAATTGGTAAAAAACGAATGAGATTGAGAGGTTTTTGGGGGCCAGAAAAAGATGAACACCTAAGATGAGCACCACACGTCTGGTTGGGGCTTTGGAAGGATTCTTATTCACCATCTAAAAGATGGGCCCTGGAGTCATAGATTTATGACAAAATATATGCCACTTATGTTTGTGATTTCCTCAGTGTTCCGCATTGGTTCTGTGCTGATTTTTACCATTTAGCACAGGACAGGAACCTTGAGGACTGCATTGTGTGGGAGCCCATAGGGAAACAAGATACAAACCTGTGAACTTCCTCCAACCTATTCAGTGTACTGAGGGACGGTCCAATGGACCTATAGGAAGACATGGTGTGGGCTCCTTGTAGACACTATTAGATGTTGGGGAGGAAAAGTAACTTTGGAGAGTTCCTTCAGGGTAGAAGATGAAAAAAGGAATGTAAAGTTTTTTTAAAATTATATGTACTTTTGTGTTATATGGAGTCTTAAAGAAGTCTTAAAATAACCATGCACTTATAAACTGTAGATAGTAAATTATATATGTATATTTCACCTCAATGAAAATAGATTAAAACATAAAAAATAAAATAAGTATGTACTTGTGCTGTGAAGCTGGTTTTGAAAGGGCAGCCAAGATGGACCAGGCCAGGTGGAGAATCACTCACGGTTCTCTAGGGCACTGGAGAAAGTGACTGATCACTGCTACGGCACATTCATGAAGCCGTCAACATGTCATTACTGCCCTGTGACCGCACATGTTGCAGCAGAGCCACTGAAATGAGATCCTGGGAGACAGACTCCACAGCACCTTTCCTGTGGCCTGGTTTCATTCTCTCTCACTGTGTCATCTACATAAGCAGGTGGCTGCTGCTGAGGGTGAGCAACGGAGCCATAGCGGGGAACTCCTGATCGAATTTCCCTATTGGTGTGGACAGCTGACTCATTCTCCCTGTCTGGGGCCTTTGTTCAGAAGGTCACTCTGTCTCGCACTGAAGGAATTAGTGTGGATTATTATTATGTTGATGCTTACATCAGTGTCCATCAATGAGAAAACACAAAATCATGCTGAGAAATAAAATGTGACCGTCACGGGACTGAGACCCATCTTAGCCTTCAAGTTCTGTCCATGTGGCCTCTCTCAGGCTCCCCGGGCTGCTGCTTGACTATTACTCTCTCTCATGGTGCAGCAGCATGCTTCTCCCATGTGGATGTAGATCACACCTCTTTCCTTCCTGCCCAGTTCACTGCTCCCCACCATTGCCGTCTCATAGACACTTTTGCCATTGCCCTTGAGGAACTTGGGGGCTTCTCAGATCCACGGACTTCTCCACTAAGTCTCCAAGTTAAGCCAATGCTAATAGAAGCTTTCAGACTTGTTATCTCTGCACAGGACATGCAGATAGTACTGGCTTAGCAGGGACACTCTCTCCAGGGTAAGTGGTGGTGAGAGGAGATTTTGGTTTGTGCTGGAAAGACAATGGTGACTTACAGAGCTATGGGGAGCTGGGAGCCTGCAGTCCTTCCTTTTCGCTTCAATTCAGACATCTGCTCCCCTCCAATTCCCCAATTCTACTTGTCTAAGTACCTCCAACGTTTACACATAACCAGCCCTTCAGTCCCATCTCAAGCTGTTGAAGCCAGGCTTTGTCCAGGGAGGGCAGGATGGTCCCTCCTGTTCCTCAGAGTGGAACACCCACAAGATGAACTGGGATCTTTCCCTATTGATGAGTGCTTCTCCTTCAACACCTCCCTATTGCTGGATCATTATCCCATAATGAACTGGCATCTCTCCCTATTGCTCGATCGTCATGACGAAGGTGGATGAAGGAGGGTTGAGGCCAGGAGCACCTGGCCTTATGGTAGAACGTTGGCAGAAGAGAGGAAAGCCAGGATTCTAGACCAGTTCAACTAAGAACTCTTGGCTGGCTGTCACTGTTCCTTCCTTCCTTCCTTCTTTCCTTCCTTCCTTCCTTCCTTCCTTCCTTCCTTCCTTCCTTCCTTCCTTCTTCCTTCCTTCCTTCCTTCTTTTCTTTCTTTTTCTCTTTCTTTCTTTCTTTCTTTCTCTCTCTCTTTCTTTTTCTTACTTTTTTTTTTCTTCTTAGTGTGGAGCCAATGAGAAGCAGATGACAAGAGGGGATTACATACAGAAGTTATTTTGGGGGAGACAAAGTATACTGGTGAAAGACACATGGGAAAGGAACTGGCATAGGAAGGGTGCTTCACAGCTCTGACCCCTGTGCAAGCAGAGGGTGGGGGAAGGGTGGGTATGAAGAGCCCCAGACCACAGGCAGGTCAGAAAAAGCCTCAGCAGACTGAGTAGATCTTCACATGGGGGTGCCCATTAGAGCATCCCTGCTTCCTGTGGGAAGACCTGGCTGTGGCCACCCCTTGGCTCCTCATTGCCTGGATCCAGCCTAGGGGCAGGAGGACATCAGTCACCTCTGCTCCTCCTGCAGGTTCTCCTGGAGGGGCATCTGATTGGGAAACTTCCATGACCACCATCACCAGCTGCTGTATCCTCAACTGGGACAGGGGCTGTGCCCTTCTCCCCAGTACCTGCTCTTCCACCTGGGACCCATGTGAGGTCAGAACCAAGGTGTCTTGGAGCTTTTGCCACCCATAGGCCCTGCAGCCACTGAGATGCCCCTTCAGCCCAAGCTGCATGCTGGGGAGGGAAAGATCTTTGAATAACCCTTACTCTAAATTAGAGTCAATTCTTCTAGGGGACATTAGAAAGTTTTCAATCCTGGGATGTGCTCTGGGGTCATCTCCATTCCCATTCCGTGCCCAGCTCCTCCTGCTCCAGTGACCAGGGCTTTGTCCCCAAACCTCTGTTACATCCCCAGTGTCTGAAATGTCAGGCCTTCCTTAAATAAGTGTTTAAAGAATGAATGAATGACTTTTCCAAGTCCTCTGTCTGGTGGGTGACACCTGCATTACACTTTTAGAGACTAAAACAAGCCTGTGGCCCTGATTGTCTCTAAATTGTGCTAACCTGTTTCCACACTGTTGTGTCATGACCACAATGTGACAAAAGTACAACCAGACCCACTGCAGCCCCTCAGATATGCTCTCCACCTGCCTCACCCCTGTCAGCGGTAGCTTCACAGCCTCTCTCAAAGTCACCCTCCACCTACCACACACTCTGGGCCATCTCCTCCTCTGCCACAGCCTGCGGTTCAGTTGTCCCTGTCCCTGTCTGCCACCTCTGAGACACGTACCACTCCATTCCTTCCCTAATTCCTCTGCTGTCATCTTCCTCCAGGTGCCCAGGAATGTCCCTTGCAAGGGCTCCTGTCTCAAGTTCTAGAAGTTGTCCTGGAACTTTGCCAGAGCTGAGTCTCTCATAGGAGAACTGAGAATAGACACAGCATCTCCCTAGCAGATGGAGGAGGATCACCTGAGGGCCCCGTACATCCTCCCTGCGGGAGGCCTGGGACACACACCCACCTCTACACCTGCAGCTGCCACTTCAGTGCCCACAATCTCAATGCCTTGCCCTGGAAGGGGCTGAGCATCCCCATGGCCTGTTTTCCCTTGTATGAAGATCTGTTTCACTCTCGGTGAACTCCTAGTCACACTAAGCAGCCTGAGCAAGCGCCTCCTCCTCTGAGCTGTCCCTGTGGAGAGAGCCCGTCTGCACTCAGCTCAGGCACTGTGTGCCCAGTTTGCAGCAGATCAAGCTTTCTCCTGGGGGTTTTGTAGCCTATAATATCAGTGGACCTGATATTATAATGCCCACTTCCTATGATGGAAAGGAACTGAATGAGTGTGGAATCTCTAGGACCACGCTGGCATATAATGGGCCCTTGGGGTTTAGTTTAGTAGCAAATTAAAAGGTGCCCATTCCTCAAAACCTATAGACAGCTTTCAGGAAACTGCCATGGATGAATATCTGCAAATCAAAGCAAAACTTTAGGGACAAACTACATCAGTCTTCACCCGTGAATTTTGCATCTGTGATGCAAATGACACCCCTCTAAGGTGTTACCCTTCTGCAGTGCACTACCTGTGCAACTGTCCTCAGCAAAGAGGGAGTAATCTGCAGTAACTGAGTGGTGGCTGCCCCCTTTACAGAGGCATAAGTTCTCAACTTGCCACAGTCTGCACCATTCCGCTTTGTGCTGTGCCTGGTCCATTTTACTGACTGATATTACCCAACCTCTGAAGGTGTTTAAGTTTGACCATTGACCTCTCATTTCACAGTGAACCTCAGAGAGGTGAAAGGATTCACCCAAGATCACTCAGCAAGTGTGCAGTGTCAGCAAGTTAGCAGTAAGTCAACACTAGGCCTTAAGGCTCTTGTCATTTCAGAGCAGGACTCTTACTGCCATGCAGCTACCTCTCTCACCAGATGGTCCAAGGCATTTGGTTGTCTCTGGCTTTGGTGGTTGTGGGAGGGGTGGATCAGAGATGCCCTGGGCCATGTTATGGCTCTAGGCCACACGCAAGCAAGCTGGAAACTGAATTGCCTCTGCAGCTGCAGAAGACTAATTTCTATATTGATATTTGGAAAAACTAACAGCTAGAAAACACCATTCTACTCATTTTTAAAAGTAAGATCATATTAAATGACGTTACATGCATCATTTATATATTGCTCACAGCACCAGCATCCTCAAATATGGTTTTAATTTTGGTAGATATCTTGCTAGGGGGAGCACATTTCTAAGTTATCCAGATATAGGGCCCTCTT
This sequence comes from Pongo abelii, assembly GCF_028885655.2. Lineage (NCBI taxonomy): Eukaryota > Metazoa > Chordata > Mammalia > Primates > Hominidae > Pongo > Pongo abelii. Next base: position 30,982,896 of record NC_085929.1, read on the forward strand.
TCCTTCTCTTTCTGTCCACATGCAACCAGATATTTTGTGGAGTTAAAGTTGACATTTATTTAAATGCTACTTGGTGTCTGTTTTTTTCACCTTTAATTTAGGGTTTTCTATCTGGGATGTAAAAGAATCACTTGGAGGGATTTTTCAAAATACCAATGGCCAGGCCACTAGCCAGTCAATCAGAAGCAAAATCTCCTTGGGTGGGACCTAGAAGTCTTTACAGTTTTCCAGCATTTTAATGAACATCCCTGATTAAGAACCACTGGGTCTTAAGAGTGTGGTATATGTATTTTTCAAGTTCCTAGAGGCTCTCCAAAACAGAAAAAAAAAAGAAATCTGCTTTATTCTCTGCTTGGTGTTGATGGATCAGTCTCTTTAGCTGTTAGTCTGATCCTGGAAATTTATGGTCATAATTTGATGAGCAACGTTGGGAATGGCTTCTTCTTTTTCTTTTTTCGTTTTGAGACAGAGTCTCACTCTGTCGACCAGGCTGCAGTGTAGTGGCGCGATCTCCGCTCACTGCAACCTCCACCCCAATACTTTCATTTTTAAATATTATTTATGGAATCCAGGTTTGCATAAGATGGACTGGGTCAATGGCCATGCCCTTTATAAATCAATATTCTTAAGTTCTGCAAATTCAGTTTCCTAAAGAGCCAAATCACATCCTACTCATCAGCAAGGCAGGTAGACATCATCTTCACAATCACTTCTAATTTTTGACCATTGTAAAAAAAAAAGAAATATGTAATCACTTTCTTATTGTAAAATAAACAATTTACTTTTGCAGGACCTACTGCCTCCCTGCTCCCTTTTTTTTTATTTCAAACAATCTTGAACCCTTTGTCATGGGTCAGTTGGCAAGAGAAGCCTGTTTGTGGGTTTGAGAGCAGTTCATGCAGACACAGACCACTTCCTCTGAGAATTCATTTGCTTCCCCAGGATGGAATCCGGCTGGGCCCCTGACCTTGCTGGTCACGTGGGCCGGGGCCTCCATCAGTCATACCCTGGACTCCTATCTGTGTCTAAACACCACGCCCCACCCCCAACTGCATGGCAGCCACTTGCATAGCACTCTGGGAGGGCTCTGGGCATGAGCAGCGAGGACTCCATCAGCAGCTCCTCCAAATAAGCCCTGCTAATGAGGGTGGCTTGAGAAGCGGCTTTGATGTGCTCCTAAATCCAGTTGCAAAACAGAACTAAAGTTAAGGCCTCAGCACAGCACTAACTTTGAAGTATTCTTACTCTAGTGTCCTGTGTGGTGGTATTGGAATTGTCCATTGCTAAGACTCAGAGGAGAAAAGCACTTAGCATCACAGGACTTGGAGCACTGGTGCTGAGGCAACCCTTCATTCATTCGTCAGATGTTTGTTAAGGCCTAGGCCTAGGGCAGGGGTCAGGGATTCTCCTCTCACACAGCACATAGGTGGCAGGACCAATACTGGGTCTGATCTCCCAGCTGGGGGCACAGGCTGCTAACCTCAGGCCTGGAATCTGTCAGATGCCCTTCCTGTGCTGACTTGACTTAGACAGGCCTCCTGACCTTCCCGCAAAGATCATGTGTGATTCACAGGGGTTCTGGCCGCTTGAAAGGTTCCTGAGAAAGTACATGCAATGAGGACAGAGCTTGCAGAGGGAGGACAGGCATGCAGAAGGCTCTGTGTGCAGCCCCAGACCTGGGTACCTTCGTCACCGTCCTCACCCCGCCTCCGGGTGTGCAGATAGGGAGCAGGTCTCCTGTGTTATGGCCCAAGCAGGGCTGTTGGGATACTGAGAACATTCCCTCCTCCCACAGGAGAGAGAGGTCCAAGGTGCCCTACATCACGCGCCAGTGTGTGGAGGAGATCGAGCGCCGAGGCATGGAGGAGGTGGGCATCTACCGCGTGTCCGGAGTGGCCGCAGACATCCAGGCACTGAAGGCAGCCTTCGACGTCAGTGAGTGTCGGCCTGCGCAGGACGGGATGGAGGTGTGGGCAGTGGTGTCCGCGATGAGACCTCAGAGCGCTCCATGGCCCAGGCATGTCACATCCTTCTCTTGTCTTTTCTTCATTTACTGTTTTATTATTTTTAAAAAAGAGAAAACAAGAGTTGTACAAACAGCTTCTACAGAAGGCAGTTTTTCCGCCTCCATCTCACCAACCCTCACAGGCTTTGAAGGACCCGGATGTGCCTCAAATGCCAGGGGAGGGCACTGAGACCCCAGAGGGTCCTTCCCAGCATCTTCAAAGCAACAGGATTTTGTGCCTGCAGACCCTTCTTTGCAGCACACACCACCCACCCTGACCAGGACCCCTAGAATGCCCAGCATCCCTGGGAGGGCCCTGTGGTAGTTTCAGCTCCCTCTGGGGGCCCAGAATGGACCTGGCCTGTGGTAGGGAGGTAAGTACCAATGGCCAATTGGGTCCAAAGGAAGACACCGGTTCAAACACTGAAACCAGTCAGATTCTCCCCCGGCCTTCCTGCTATGGGAAGACACTGGTGCAGGGGTGGTTGCTGTGTACAGGGCAGAGCCACCCAATCCCCACACAGGCGCTGTGTCCTGCCACACTGGCCTCCTCCTGGCCATCACATCGGGCCAAGCAGGGGAGAGGAATGGGAATGCCCACGCACCCCTATCAATTCTGCAGACACAGAACCATGCACAGCTCTTGGGAGGAGTCACGTGAGCTGCTCAAAGCCTGGGAGGGACCACACAGTGGTCAGCGTGGCAGGGACGGTGCTTTAGCCAAGGCAGGGATGGCGGGCGACTCACTCGGGATCCTCAAGGAGGCCGCAGCATTTCCCTGCTCTTTCCACATAACGAGGACGTGTCGGTGATGATGAGCGAGATGGACGTGAACGCCATTGCAGGCACGCTGAAGCTATACTTCCGTGAGCTGCCCGGGCCCCTCTTCACTGACGAGTTCTACCCCAAATTCGCAGAGGGCATCAGTGAGCACTAGAGGCCTTGGCCTCGTGGGAGACGTCTCCTCCACGTGCACTGCTGCCCTTGGAGGCTGTGAAAAGTGAGGTGTGGGAAACCGAGCTATGCCCCCTCTGGCATGGTCGGGTACCCTGCTGCTGCTGACCCCTGCGAGGTAGAGAAAAGGTGATCAGGTGGTTCACACCTCACACAGGTGCCCCTCACAGGGTCCTCACTGGTGGCCAGAGCTGTGGGTGTGATGATGATGACGAGCCTAAACTGCGCAAGGACTCGTGTCCCGGGCGCTCCATGTGACCACCTCGGGAGAGGTCTCCGGCTTGTTGTAACCCAGAGGAGTAACCCACTGCCTCCTGCAGCTCTTTCAGACCCAGTTGCAAAGAAGAGCTGCATGCTCAACCTGCTGTTGTCCCTGCCGGAGGCCAACCTGCTCACCTTCCTTTTCCTTCTAGACCACCTGGAAAGGTAGCCCAGCTCTCTTGTGGCTGCCCAGGACTCCAGGTCTCCAGGCTGTGGGGTGCCCCTCTGCTCCCACCAGACCCCCAGCACCAAGGACCTTTTCCCCCGACCCCCATCTGCAATAACTCACTGCTTCTAAGGACTAGCACCGCTGCCACCCCCACCCCTGCCTCTCCTCTTTGCCACCCTCCTCCCTCTGCACTGTGGCCTTAACAAAGAGCTCAGAGCTTTGGCCATGGCCAGCAGTGCACTTGGACCCCCCTCTTCCCTCCCAGTCACGTCAAGGTGGAGACCTCCCCACCAGCCCAGAGTTGGCCCCTTGTCCTGGGCCACTGAGATGCAGAAGTACCAAGGCTGGAGTCAGCTTGCAGCACAGCCAGGGTCGAGGTCACTCCCTCCCTGAGGACTCTAGCACAGCACAGCCCCTCTGCCTCTCTCCTGGTGGTGGTGTTGAAACAGCACCCTCTGCTTCAGTCCTCTACAGGGTGGCAGAGAAGGAGGCAGTCAATGAGGTGTCCCTGCACAACCTTGCCACTGTCTTTGGCCCCACGCTGCTCCAGCCCTCCGAGAAAGAGAGCAAGCTCCCTGCCAATCCAAGCCATCACCATGACTGACAGCAGGTCCTTGGAGGTCATGTCCCAGGTATGGGAAGAGAGTCTCTAGCCAATGCCACCCCAGCCTGACAGAGGTGGCCTCTGCCTGCCCCACCCCCAGTCCTGCCCATCTTTCCAACTTGCATTGTATGTGGTGGTGGCTGAGATTCAGAGAGAGGGACTTGCCTAGGTTTTCATGGATGGGAGTGATAGGGGGTGCACAGGCCACCTCCTGGTTCTGCTGGTGCACCTTGCTGGGGGCTTAAGATCACCCCAAGTGTTCGGGTGTGGTGGCTCATGCCTGTAATCGCAGCACTTTGGGAGGCCGAGGCAGGACAACCGAACCCAGGGGTTTGAGACCAGTCTGGGCAATGTAGCAAACCCCATCTCTAGAAAAAAATACAAAGCAAAATTAGTCAGGCATTGTGGCACACACCTGTAATCCTAGGTATCTGGGAGGCTGACACAGGAGGATTGCTTGAGCCCAGGAGTTAGAGGCTGCAGTGATCCATGATGGAGCCACTGTACTCCAGCCTGGGGGACAGAGCAAGGCCCTGGGCATCTCTAAAATAAATAACCACCCCCCACCCAACAAGTCATGCCTTGTCAGGACCCCACCCCACCCCCATCTCCCTGTAAGGGGTTCATGACACTAGCAGGGGTTTCTAGCACCTGAGGTGGACTTGGGGGCTTGGGCCCCAAAGACCTCCCCACCAGCAGCTGTGAGCCCCCCTCTGAGCCACTCTCCTCTTCCCCACTCTGCCCGGGCAGGTCCAGGTGCTTCCTGTGGCTGGAGGCCATCCCTGCCCTGGACAGCAAGAGACAGAGTATCCTGTTCTCCACCAATGTCTAAAGGTCCCAGTCCATCTCCTGGAGGCGGACAGGCAGCCTGGAAACCTCTGGCTAATCGGGCCATCTGTAGAGTGGGAATCAAGATTTTCTGAGGCATCCTTGGCCACTCCCAAGTGTCAGGCCATCTGCCAAGAGACAGCGGCCCAAAGCAGAAGGACAGGTGGCCTGGGCAGATCCCGCCCAGGTCTGAAAGCCCCAGGCTGGCCTCAGACTGTGGGTTTTTATGTGGCCACCTGAGGGCGCCCCAAGCCAGTTCATCTCGGAGTCCAGGCCTGGCCCTGGGAGACAGGGTGAAAGGAGTGGTTTTTATGAACTGAATTTATAGAGTCTAAAAGATTTCTACTGAATGGCTTGTCAAGAAGCGCCCTCTCTGGGGAGAAGGGAACGTGACCTGATTCCCTCACTGTTGTATCTTGAATAAACGCTGCTGCTTCATCCTGTGGGGGCCATGGCCTGTGTGGGTGGGGCCTCTTCCCTTTCCCTGACTTAGAAACCACACTCCACTTAGAACAGGGTTTGAGAGGCTTAGTCAGCACTGGGTAGCATTTTGACTCCATTCTTGGCTTTCTTCTTTTTCTTTCCAGAAGGATTTTTGTGCAGAAATGGGTCTTTTGTTGCCGTGTTTGTCCTCCTTGGAAGGCAGCTCAGAAGGCCTGTGAAATGTCGGGGGACAGGACCCCCAGGGAGGGAATCCCAGGCTACACACTTTAGGGTTCCTTCTCTAGGGAGAGCGACCTCGTCCCCCGATCCTGACCGCCCTTCCAGCCCACGCTCTCCTGTTTGGCTTCCACAGGCCTGGACTTCTCTGGCTTCTCTGCCCACACACTCCCTGCCCCAAGTGTCCCTGCCCCTGCCGCAGCACAGGTGACTTCATTTCTGTCCTCTCAGCTCAGTGGACTTGCTCAGCTTTTGTGTAAGTCTCCACTTGGTGGTAGCAGCTTGCTGATGACTTGTTTTAAAACTTTCATCCTAAATAACCTTTTGATACTTGAATATTTTTAAGTTTTATACATACTTTCTAATTTTTTTCCCAACAGATCCAGATACCTAATAAGATGCTGGAATGTAATCCCTGGACAATCCGTGTCCTGGCAGCATTTGGTCTTCCTCTAAGCACCTGGCTCCGCTGTTCTCAGGAGTGGGTTCCGAGGTCTCTGGAGAACAGGATACGTGGAGGGTTAGGAAGGCGCCAGGCCTAGAGACGGGAGACTCCCTCCCAGAGCAGGTGGAGGCACAGGACCATTTGCTACCCCATCTGCTGGCACCTGCGGGGGAGCCCAGGCATTCTTTGTAAACCATCCTGACCACCTGGCTCAAAGAAAACAGAAGCGTGGAGGCCGCCAAGTATTTTCAAGAAATAACCCCATGAACATTGCATCACTTTTTTAGAAAGAGGGGCTTGGGGCAGGCAGAGGAGAGAAGGGAGAGCAAACTGAGAGCCAAGTTTCCAGACGGTCCTGCAGGAGGAGATGATGCAGCTGCCCAGAGGGAAGCAGGATCACATTTATGGAAGTGTGTGGGGTCCCTGGATGACACCAGCACCCAGTGCGGCTCTGTCTGGCAACCGCTCCCAAGGTGGGAAGAGTGGGTTTCCCCTGTGTGTCAGTGGGCAGCTCCTGCTGAGCCCTCAGCTCACTGGGGAGCGTGACAGCGGGGCCATGCGCCTGACACTCCTCTCTGCTTGTGGACCTGGTGAGGCGGGGAGCAGAAAACAGAGCCACTTGAAGGCTTTCTGTCTGCGTCTGTGTGTGGTGTGGATTTAGTTGTGCTTTTTTCTTGCTGGGAGAGCAGAGCCACCATTTACAAGCAGTGTCACCCTCATGGGTGGCGAGGACAGAACAGGAGCCTCTGCTCTCTGTACCTATCTGGGCCAGGTGGGCTCCCATGCCCTGGCTTCCATCTCTGTCTCAGCGACCATTCAGCCCTGCGCAGGAACACATGTTGCTTAGAAAAGCCAAATCCAGCCCTTGTCTCGGTCTCCTCTGGTCTCATGATGTGCATCTGTTACCTGGAAACTGGAAACCAGTCTATCAATGTCTGTGCCAATTTTTTATTCCCTCCCCAACCTCCTTCCCCATACGACTTTTTATTTATGTAGGATGTGTGCTGTCTAATGATGGGATGACCACACTTTTCCATGTTCTAAAAGTGCTCCTCTCCCACAGGGTCCCAGGGCTGATGGTTGCTTTGGGCCTACAGCTACGTCTTACCCGCCTCCTGCCTCAAAAGCCTGTGTGGTGGCAAAGCCGGTGTGGGGCTGGGGAATGCAGCGTTCTCCAGGAGGGGGACCCAGCTCTCCTTCTGCAATGCAGGCGAAGGCCTAGATGCCAGTGTGACCTCCCACAAGGCATGGCTTCCAGACTCCCCGACCAGAAATGATGCTTTTTTGCCTCGGGCCCGGGGTTTGAAGCAGCCTGGCTTTCTCTCGGTAAGTGGCTGGTGTCTTAGCAGCTGCAATCTGAGCTCAGCCACTTACACACCACCGTGGGGGAAAGAACTGCTGAGACTTTCATTAAAAAGTTTCCTGAGACGACTTGCGTGCGTGTTGATTTCATGATCAGCGCCACTGGGAAGAACCCCTGAGCCGGTGAGGTGGGGCTAGAAGCAGCAGGTGCAGTGATGGGGCTGGGTGCCCAGGAGGCCTCAGTGCTCAATCAGGCCAAGGTGGCCAAGCCCAGGCTGCAGGGAAGGCCGGCCTGGGGGGTGTGGGTGAGCACAGGCAGGCGCCAGCTGGGCAGTGTTAGGATGCTGGAGCAGCATCCATAACTCCACTGAGTCGGGTAGTCTGGTTGGGGCAGGGACCACTGTTGCTTTGGCAGAGAGAGATGATCCCCACTGGGGAGAGGCTGTTCTGACTCTGCAGGTGGGACAGGGACAGATGGCCACCAGGGTGACCCGGCTGGTCTTCCTTTGCTATGCTAAGCCCTGGGACATGGAGGATTCCCTCCACACACAGCCTGGGCCCGGGTTCTTACCTGTGGCCACCGCTCTGGCACGAGCCCCTCAGTCTTGGGTGGTTTCTGTCTGGTCCGGGATTTGGTGTTGCTGCTGAGTCCAGCCTTTCCATCACCTCCGCATGGGCCGTGGGTGTGGTCAGCCGCCTCCCGCCTTGGCTTCAGTAGCTCACCCAGCTTACAGGGGAGCTGCCCTGGGCTGGAGATGGGCGTGCACCCTGGGTCCTAGTTGAATGAATGCAGCTTGAGGAGACCCAGCCATATCCACTGGGCCACAGGTTACCCTCGGCAATGCCCACATCAGCCGTCAGCCTGAGCTTCCCCAGGAGAGCAAGGCTCACACGACAAAGGCTGCCCGTGGCCAGTGAGGTGGCCGAGCCCAGCCGGGACCTTTCTCGGACTTCCAGGATGTGGCTCTGCTCATGAGCTGCCTGGTCAGCTCTCTCGGGGTGAGAGGGGCTTGTCACACGGGCCCCTGCCTGCAGTGTGACTCTTCTCAGCTTCTCTCAGCAGCCCTGCCTGCGGAGTGTCACCGTCACCATGATCATTTCCCTGACACTGCGAGGGTGTTGGGACGTCCTGGGTAGAGACAGGGCCCATGGCAACAGCAGGCTCAGGGGTGCCCTGCACTGGTGGGCTGGGGACCTGGTGGAGACCACGCCAAGGGCTGGACAAGGGGACGAGCCTCCATCCTGGCCTCCGCAGGCCTCAGCAGCCCCTCCCACAGGCAGAAGGGTTCATGCTGGGTTCTGCCCTCACTGCAAGAGCTGCCAGTGCCACGTGCTGTTCTGCCCAATCTGGTGTCTGCAGGTGAGGAAAGGGCTGCCGCTGGCCCATTTCTGAGTGTTCAGCACCTAAGGGTGACAGCACTGTCTGTCCCTACCCTCCGGGTCCTGTTTGAAAATCAAACCCATGCTTGCAGGCCGATTTTTTTTTTTTCTTTTAGAGACAGGGTCTCACTTTGTCACCCAAGCTGGAGTGCCGTTGTGCAGACCCGGGGCAGGGGTGTTGGAGCCTGGTTGGCCTCACTGGAACAGAAGAGAGCTGCTTCATGATGCTCAGCTGACAGGCAGAGCCTCACATAACCCAAGTTCTCACAGTTCAGAGAGGCCAGCCAGCGCGGGGACAAAGACAGGCACGCACTGAAATGGTTTCCTGGAAGACAGGGCCCAGTTGCATCTCTCAAATGGGGCCAGATTGGAAGGGAAACCAGCTGCTTTGGGCAAATGAGGCCACTTCTGAATAAGCTCCCAAATTAGATGGTGCCGAGGGCCCTGGACCTGGCAGCTGGGCTGGACATCGCATGGCCCTGTATTCCAGGAAATGGCATCTCAGTGCTTGTCTGGCCATTTCTCCAAAAGAACCATCCACAGGCCATTTTTCCATTCCCCTCCTATGCACAGACGGGGCCGGGCCTGACCAGAAACTCTCCCTTAGCGTTTTCAGTCACTGCCAAAACTTGAGCGCAGCAGTGAGGATGTGATGTTAAAATGTGACTCTGGGCCAGGCAGTGGCTCGTGCTCGTCAACCCAGTGCTTTTGGGAGGCTGAGTTGGGAGGATCAGTTGAGATCAACAGTTCAAGGCCAACCTGAGGAACATAGATCTTTACAAAAAATAAAAACTAGCCAACTCTGGTGACATGCACTGGTAGTCTCAGCTACTCAGAAGGCTGAAGTGGCTTCAGCCCAGGAGTTCAAAGCTGCAGCTATGATCTTGCCACTGTATTCCAACACGAAATAGAGTGAGACCATGTCTTGAAAAAAGGAACAAATAAACTAGGTATAGAAGAAACATACCTGAAAATGGCAGGGCTGTCTGCAGTGGCTCATGCGTGTAATCCCAGCACTTTGGGAAGCTGAGGTGGGTGGATCACTTGATGTCAGGAGTTCGAGACCAGCCTGGCCAACATGGTGAAACCCTATCTCTACTAAAAGTACAAAAATTAGCCAGGTGTGGCGGCAGGCACCTGTAATCCCAGCTACTCAGGAGGCTGAGGCAGGAGAATCGCTTGAACCCAGGAGGCGGAGGTAGCAGTGAGCCAAGATCACAACATTGCACTCCAGCCTGGGTGGCAAGAGCAAGACTCTCTCTCAAAAAACACAAACAAACAAAACAACATTACTGAAAATAATAAAAGCTGATACAACAAAGCCATAGCTAACCTATTATAGAATAGGGGAAAGTTGAAAGCATTTCCTCTGTAAACAGGAACAAGACGAGGATGCCCATTCTCACCACTCCTATTCCACATCACACAATCAGGCAAGAGAAAACAATAAAAGGCATCCACACTGGAAAAGAGGACATCAAATTATCCTTGTCTGATGAAGATGTGATCTTGGATCTAGAAACATGTCAAGGCTCCACCAGAAAACCCCTAGATTTGATAAATAAATCAATACAGTCATTTGCAGGATACAGAATCAAAAACAACAACAAAAAAAATCAGCAGCATTTCTATACGCCAATAATGGTCTGGTTGGGAAAGAAATTAAGAAGGCAATCCCATTTACAATAGCAACAACATGGAAAGATGTATGCCACAGAAGAAATTTTACCAAGGAGGTGAAAGATTTCTACAAGGAAAACTACAAAACACTGATGAAAATGTTTAAGAGGACAGAAAGAAATGGACAATCATTTCATGCTCGTGGAAGGAATTCATAGCATTAAAATGACCATACTGCCCGAAGCAGTCTAGAGATTCAATACAACCCCTACCAAAATACCAATGTCATCACTCACAGAACTGGAAAGTCCTAAAATTCATAAAAAAGAACCAAAAAAGAGCTCAAAGGCCCAAAGTCATGCTCAGCAAAAACAACAAAACTAGAGGCATCCCATTTCACTGCAAATTAGACTACAAAATTTTTGACAAGTGCATAGTAACCAAAATAGTATAATCCTAGCATAAAACTAGACACTTAGATCAATGGGACAGATGAGAGAACCCAGAAAGACAGACACATATTCACAGCCAATTGGTCTTTGACAGAGCCGACAGAAATACACACTGGGGAAAGGACACCCTCTTCAATGAATGGTACTGGGAGGGTTGGATAGCCACATGCAGAAGAATGAAACTGGACCCTTATCTCTCAGCATATAGAAAAATCACCTCGAGATAGATTCAAGACGGAAATGTGAATGTTAAGATACGAAACTACAAAAATATTGGAAGGAAACATAGACACAACTCTTCTGGACCTCACTCTAGGAATTTATGATGGGCTCAAAAGCCCGACGTGGAGAAGGATGAGCTGGAGGATGGCGCATTGGACTTGTGTCCAGCAGAACTCCTGACAGCGCATGAGGGAGCCTTAGAAGCCAGGTTCCTCCTTGCTGTGCCCACGCGAGAAGTGGAGTTGCTAGGGTCAGAGGCCGGCCCAGACTTGCAAGTGAAGCCTGCCTTGTTTGCAGTGGCACTGGATCCCCGACTTGCAATTGCAGGCATCGGTTTAAATGGTCCCCCAGGGATGTGATGGAAAGTAAAGACAGAGGTGCCACCCAACAGAGTTGCTCCCCATGCCAGGTCCCATGGTCACCATGGAAGTGCTCTGCCTTGGGGGGCCCCCTGGGTGTTCAGGCCCCCTCATGCCCTATTTCCTTTGGTCCTTTCTCTTAAAAGATTTTCTTCTGACGGAATGCAGACGTGGATCCGACTCTACTCCGAATTACCGTGGGTGCAGCTGTAGGGCTAGAACTGGCTCCAGAAGTGCCAGGCTGTGGGCTTCTCATGCTTCCGTCGATGCTTGCAGCTGGGAAGGGGGCAGGAATCTGCCACATGACCTGGGCTGAGTACCAGAAGTACCATTAGTAGGAAAAGGTGGTAGGAGGGTGATCTGAGGAGGAGAATGTGAGGGGGCCTGGTGGTCTGTGCTCCGTGCCAAACACGGGAGCTGTAGAGGGGGCCCCTGCAGCAGAAGCCCGGGGGGCCACTGGGCCCAGGCGGTCTTGGGACTTGTGTCTCTCCTGCTGTGCATCCATACTGGGTGCTTTACAGACAGCAGGCACACCAGAAGCCCCTGTTGCAAGTGAGGACAAAGTGTGGGAAGGCCATGAGGGTGTACAGTCCGAGATGGCCTTGGCCTCAGCCCGCAGTTCACTGTTGATGCGCTGGAATGCCGCCTCTTTCTCCAGGTCCAGGTCTTCAGCAGTGACCCGGAACCCCAGCTCCAAAGGAGGTGGCAGCATCAAAGTCTCCCCTCGCCTGCGTGGCAGCAGGGGAAACTTGCGTCTACGGGGCCTATTGGCCTGGGATCTGGGGGAGCCATTCCTGGGGGCGAGTGTCTGCCCTGGTGCTATACCTGCCGTCTTTTCACACTGGGTGTGACCCGAAGAGACAGCCTGAGGTCTGTCCTCACTCACTGTCTTTGAGGAACTGAGGGTCAGCTGGCACTGGGAGGAAGCTGGCCCCCTTCTCCGCTTTAGCCCCGGGAGACCTCCCGTAGAGCTGTAGGAACTCGAGATGGCATTTCGCTTGGTGCACGAGCTCGTCCAGGAGGTCTGGGATCTCTGGTTATATCTGACTTCTGACCTCTGGGCACCTGCTGCAGCTGTGGCTGCGGCCCAGAAATGTGAAGGGCCTCCATCCACTCCATTCAGTAGTGACCCCGACGTGGGGTTCAATGTGGAGGGGGGAGGGGCTGCTGAGGCAGCTGCAGGAGCAGAAGTGCCAGGCCTTGTTCTTCTGATGCCCGCATCCATCCTTGCAGCTGGGAAGGGGGCAGGAATCAGTGAGGTGACCTGGGCTGAGTCCCGGGAGTGGGAAGAGGTGGCAGGAAGGGGATCTGAGGAGGAGAACAGGGGGCCTGGTTGTCTGGGCTTCTTCCCAGACACAGGAGCTGTAGAGGGGACCTCTGCAGCAGAAGCTAGAGGGGCCACTGGGCCCAGGCAGTCTTGGGACTTGTGTCTCTCCTGCTGTGCATCCATACTGGGTGCTTTAGAGAGAGCGGGCACACCAGAAGCCCCTGTTGCAAGTGAGGACACAGTGTGGGAAGGCCGTGAGGGTGTACAGTACGAGATGGCCTTGGCCTCAGCCCGCACTTCACTGTTGATGCGCTGGAATGCCGCCTCCTTCTCCAGGTCCAGGTCTTCGGCAGTGACCCGGAACCCCAGCTCTAAGGGAGGTGGCAGCATCAGAGGATCCCCTTGCCTGTGTGGCGGCAGGGGAAGCTTGCGTTTACGGGGCCTAGAGGCCTGGGATCTGGGGGAGCCATTCCTGAGGGCCAGTGTCTGCGCTGGTGCTATATCTGCCATCTTTTCACACTGGGTGTGACCCGAAGAGACAGCCTGAGGTCTGTCCTCACTCACTGTCTTTGAGGAACTGAGGGTCAACTGACAGTGGGATGAGGTTGGCCCCCACCTCCGCTTTCGCCCCGGGAGGCCTCCCGTAGAGCTGTAGGAGCTCGAGATGGCATTTTGTTCGGGGCACGAACTCATCCAGGAGGTCTGGGATCTCTGGTTATATCTGACTTCTGACCTCTGGGCACCTGCTGCAGCTGTGGCTGCGGCCCAGAAATGTGAAGGGCCTCCATCCACTCCATTCAGTAGTGACCCCGACGTGGGGTTCAATGTGGAGGGGGGAGGGGCTGCTGCGGCAGCTGCAGGAGCAGAAGTGCCAGGCCTTGTTCTTCTGATGCCCGCATCCATGCTTGCAGCTGGGAAGGGGGCAGGAATCAGCGAGGTGACCTGGGCTGAGTCCCGGGAGTGGGAAGAGGTGGCAGGAAGGGGATCTGAGGAGGAGAACAGGGGGCCTGGTTGTCTGGGCTTCTTCCCAGACACAGGAGCTGTAGAGGGGACCTCTGCAGCAGAAGCTAGGGGCGCCAATGGGCCCAGGCAGTCTTGGGACTTGTGTCTCTCCTGCTGTGCATCCATACTGGGTGCTTTAGAGACAGCGGGAACACCAGAAGTCCCTGTTGCAAGTGAGGACAAAATGTGGGAAGGCCGTGAGGGTGTACAGTCTGAGATGGCCTTGGCCTCAGCCCGCAGTTCACTGTTGATGCGCTGGAATGCCGCCTCCTTCTCCAGGTCCAGGTCTTTGGCAGTGACCCGGAACCCCAGCTCTAAGGGAGGTGGCAGCATCAGAGGATCCCCTTGCCTGTGTGGCAGCAGGGGAAGCTTGCGTTTACGGGGCCTAGAGGCCTGGGATCTGGGGGAGCCATTCCTGAGGGCCAGTGTCTGCCCTGGTGCTATATCTGCTGTCTTTTCACACTGGGTGTGACCCGAAGAGACAGTCTGAGGTCCGTCCTCACTCACTGTCTTTGAGGAACTGAAGGTCAGCTGGCAGTGGGATGAGGCTGGCCCCCTCCTCTGCTTTATCCCCAGGAGGCCTCCCGTAGAGCTCTGGGAGCTCGAGATGGCATTTTGTTCGGGGCACGAGCTCGTCCAGGAGGTCTGGGATCTCTGGTTATATCTGACTGCTGACCTCTGGGCACCTGCTGCAGCTGTGGCTGTGGCCCAGAAATGTGAAGGGCCTCCATCCACTCCATTCAGTAGTGACCCCGACGTGGGGTTCAATGTGGAGGGGGGAGGGGCTGCTGAGGCAGCTGCAGGAGCAGAAGTGCCAGGCCTTGTTCTTCTGATGCCCGCATCCATGCTTGCAGCTGGGAAGGGGGCAGGAATCAGTGAGGTGACCTGGGCTGAGTCCCAGGAGTGGGAAGAAGTGGCAGGATGGGGATCTGAGGAGTACAACAGGGGGCCTGGTGGTCTGTGCTTCTTCCCAGACACAGGAGCTGTAGAGGGGACCTCTGCAGCAGAAGCTAGGGGGGCCACTGGGCCCAGGCAGTCTTGGAACTTGTGTCTCTCCTGCTGTGCATCCATACTGGGTGCTTTAGAGAGAGCGGGCACACCAGAAGCCCCTGTTGCAAGTGAGGACACAGTGTGGGAAGGCCGTGACAGTGTACAGTCCGAGATGGCCTTGGCCTCAGCCCGCAGTTCACTGTTGATGCGCTGGAATGCCGCCTCCTTCTCCAGGTCCAGGTCTTTGGCAGTGACCCGGAACCCCAGCTCTAAGGGAGGTGGCAGCATCAGAGGATCCCCTTGCCTGTGTGGCGGCAGGGGAAGCTTGCGTTTACGGGGCCTAGAGGCCTGGGATCTGGGGGAGCCATTCCTGAGGGCCAGTGTCTGCCCTGGTGCTATATCTGCCATCTTTTCACACTGGGTGTGACCCAAAGAGACAGCCTGAGGTCTGTCCTCACTCACTGTCTTTGAGGAACTGAGGGTCAACTGACAGTGGGATGAGGCTGGCCCCCACCTCCGCTTTCGCCCCGGGAGGCCTCCCGTAGAGCTGTAGGAGCTCGAGATGGCATTTTGTTCGGGGCACGAGCTCATCCAGGAGGTCTGGGATCTCTGGTTATACCTGACTTCTGACCTCTGGGCATGGAGGTCTCTCTGCAGAGTCCCGGGACTGGGCACAAAGGGAGAGAGTCCTCCGTTGTCCCGCAGGGGCCGAAATGCAGACCGTGCATCCCCGGTGACCTTGGGGACCCTTCTCTGATCATCAAGATTCTCTTGGACTCTAGGGTCTTTGTCCTGCTCAGGCATCCCTGCCCCACTCTCCTTGAGAGCGCTCAATACTATCTTCCCTGGCCACAAGTCTGGGGACCGCCGGCTGTTGTGGTCCTCAAAGGGGTGACTACCTGCTCCTGGGTCCCACAGAGAGTCCTTGTGTTCAGTGGAGTGGCTGAGCTGGAGGACCCCCTGGAATTCGGCGCACACAGCACTGGCTTGCTGTGGTACCTGTGCAATCAAATTGAAGGCAGAATCACCGGGAAGGAACACAGGTCTTGCAGGATCACAGAAAACCTTCTTAGAGTTGTCTTGACACCACTGATGCCAAGTGTCCGGGTGCTTGTAGGATGGCCTGCCACTCAGTCCAGGGGCAGGAGCAACGGGGAGATCCCACAAGCAAAGTGAACTGGGGGATGGGCTGAACGGACTCCAGGCAACTGAGCCCTACTAGCAGGTCCTCAGCCTGGGCCCCGACAGGAATGAGGGGCACAGAGTGCCCAGGTAACCGCTCCTGGGAGGAGTGGGGAACCGTCAGATGCTTGAACGCTGGAGAGCTGGACTCTGAGCGTCCTCGTGGAGCTGCCAACTCAGCCAAAGTCTAAGCCAGCAGTTCCTTCTGTTGCCAGGCAACGCACCTTCTAAACCTGAGGGAGTGGGTGCGTGAGCTCATAATGGCCCCAGTGACGGAACGACCTTAAGGGTTCCGTTGAGATGGAGTTTCGCTCTTGTCCCCCAGGCTGGAGTGCAATGGCGCGATCTCAGCACGTGCTGAGACCCGGGCACAAAGGTCGCGGGAAGAACAGGTGCCCACAATGGCTGCAGATCTGCCCGTGGATCACTGAAGATTCCTGCTCTCCCGCAGAGGTGGAGATTGCAGTGAGCTGAGATCGCACCATTGCACTCCAGCCAGGGCAAGAAGACGAAAACTCCGTCTCAAAATAAAAAAAAAAGAAAAAGAAAAAAAAGCGGCCGGGCGTGGTGGCTTATGCCTATAATCCTAGCACTTTGGGAGGTCGGGGCGGACGGATCAGGAGATCAGGGGTTGGAGACCAGCCTGGCCAACATAGCAAAACCCCGTCTCTACTAAAACTACAAAAAATTAGCCGGGTGTGGTGGCGGGCGCCTGTAGTCCCAGCTACTCCGGAGGCTGAGGCAGGAGAATGGCGTGAACTTGGGAGGTGAAGCTTGCAGTGACCCGAGATCTCGCCACTGCACTCCAGCTGGGGTGACAGTGCGAACCTCCATCTCAAGAAGAGAGAGAAAGAGAGAGAGAGACAGAGAGAAAAGATTTATTAATTTAATGCACTTTTATGCCCGTGTTCTTCAATTTGCTTAGGAAACACCCACAAGTGAGCTGGGACTGTGGCCCTGATTGTGGACATGAAATATATGGTTTCTTGCGAAAAATAGACACTGAATAATTACGATTTAGTTGAGCTAGAAATCCATTTGGTTTCTTCCATATATTTCCAAAATTTTCATCCTTTTCTTTTAATTTTGAGATGGAGTTTCGCTCTTGTCCCCCAGGCTGGAGTGCAATGGCGCGATCACAGCACCTGCTGGCAATGGCGGGAGGCTGGGGGACGCTCGCGGGATAGGTACTGGAAGGATAGGCACCCACACAAAAGTCATGGGAAGACCAGGAGCCCACAATGGCTGCAGATCCGCCAGTGGATCGCTGAAGATTTCTGCTCTCCTGCTGAGGCAGGGGTTGTAGTGAACTGAGATCGCACCATTGCACTCTAGCCTGGGCAACAAGAGCGAAACTCCATCTCACACACACACACACCAAAAAAAACCACACACACACAAAGAAAAGGAAAAGTAGTGGCCAGGCGTGGGGGCTCACGCATCCCAGCACTTTGGGAGGTCGGGGCAGGCGGATCACGAGATCAGGAGCTGGAGACCAGCCTGGCCAACATAGTGAAATCCTGTCTGTACTAAAAATACAAAAATTAGCCAGATATGGTGGCTCACGCCTGTAGTCCCAGCTACTCGTGTGGCCGAGGCAGGAGAATCACTTGAACCCAGGAGGCGGCGGTTGTGGTGGGCCGAGATGGCACCACTGCACTCCAGACTGGGCAACAGAGTGAGACTCTGTCTTAAAACAAATTTTAAAAAAGAGGGTTATTAATTTAATGCACTTTTATGACTGTGTCTTCAATTTGCTTAGGAACTAGAAATCCATTTGGTTTCTTCCATATTTTTCCAAGTTTTTCATCTTTTTTTCTTTTTTTGAGACAGAGTTTCCCTCTTCTCCCCCAGGCTGGAGTGCAATGGCACGATCTCAGCTCACTGCAACCTCCGCCTCCTGGGTTCAAGCGATTCTCCTGCCTCAGCCTCCTTAGTAGCTGGGATTTCAGGCATGAGCCACCAGGTCTGGCTAATTTTTGTGTTTTTAATACAGACAGGGTTTCGCCATCTTGCACAGGCTGGCCTCGGACTCCTAACGTCAAGACGGAGTTTAGTAGAAACTCCGTCTCTACTACAAATACAAAAATGGCCAGGTGTGGTGGCTCACCTCTGTAATCCCAGCACTTTGGGAGGCTGAGGCAGGTGGATCACCTGAGGTCGGGAGTTCGAGACCAGCGTGACCAACATGGAGAAACCCCATCTCTACTAAAAATACAAAATCAGCCTGGCCTAGTGGTGCATGCCTGTAATCCCAGCCACTCAGGAGGCTGAGGCAGGAGAATTGCTTGAACCCAGGAGTTGGAAGTTGTGCTGAGCTGAGATTGCGCCATTGTACTCCAAGCTGGGCAACAAGAGTGGAACTCCGTCTCAAAACAAAACAAAACAAAAATTAGCTGGGTGTGGTGGCAGGTGCCTGTAATCCCAGCTATTGGGGAGGCTGAGGCATGAGAATCGCTTGAACCCGGGATGTGGAGGTCACAGTGAGCCAAGATCAGGCCACTGTACTCCAGCCTGGGCGACAGAGTGAGACTCAATCTCAATAAATAAATAAATACACAATATTAAGACAAAAATCACAAGGACACTACATAAACCATGTTATGCCAGTGATTTTTTAAAATATCAAAACAGTTTTATAGAAAAATATAACTCAGGCCAGGTGGGGTGGCTATCGCCTATAATCCCAGCACTTTGGGAGGCCGAGGTTGGCAAATCACCTGACGTCAGGAGTTCGAGACCAGCCTGGCCAATATAGTAAAACCCCAACTCTACTAAAAATACGAAAATTAGCTGGGTGTGGTGGCACACGCCTGTAAACCCAGCTGCTCGGGAGCCTGAGGCGGGAGAATCACTTGAACCTGGGAGGCGGAGATTGCGGTGAGCCGAGATGGGGTGACTGCAGTCTAGCCTGGGCAACAGAAATTTCGTCTCAAAAGAAAAATATAACTTCATAAAAACGAAGTAGGAAGAAAGAGAAAAGTTTGTCTAGATCTAGAACCGTTAAAGGAATTGAATGTTTATTTTAAAATCTGTATCCCATCCCGTCAAAAATCTCACAAAAAACAAAACCAAAGAAAATGGCCCAGATGGCCCATGCATCTGGCCCAGATGATTTTATAGATAAGTCCAGGAAACATTAAAAAGATCAGAAAGTCTTTATCTTCTACAGAATTTTTTAAATATAATTTATTTATTTATTTATTTTTGAGAGGAAGTCTCCCTCTGTAGCCCAGACTGGAGCGCAGTGGTGTGATCTCTGCTCACCGCAACCTCCGCCTCCCAGGTTCAAGCAGTTCTCCTGCCTCAGCCTCCACAGTAGCTAGGATTACAGGTGTGCCTGGCTAATTTTTTGTATTTTTAGTAGAGACGGGATTTCACCACGTTAGCCAGGGTGTTCTCGTACTCCTGACCTCAGGTAATCTGCCCGCCTCGGCCTCCCAATGTGCTAGGATTACAAGCACGACCCACAGTACCTGGCCTACATAATCTTTTTTTTTGGTGATGGAGTCTCGCTCTGTCGTCCAGGCTGGAGTGCAGTGGCGCGATCTCGGCTCACTGCAAGCTCCGCCTCCCGAGTTCACGCCATTCTGCTGCCTCAGCCTCCCGAGTAGCTGAGACTACAGGCACCCGCCACCACGCTCAGCTAATTTTTTGTATTTTTAGTAGAGACGGGGTTTCACCGTGTTAGCCAGGGTGGTCTCAACCCCTGTCCTCATGATTCGCCCACCTTGGCCTCCTAAAGTGCTGGGATTACAGACATAAGGCACCACACACGACCCCAGCCTACATAATCTTCCAGAAAAAGAAGCAAATGGAATTCTCCCCAACTCACTGTGAATTTAGTATAGGCTTAAAACCAAACCAGACATAAATAGTACAAGGAGGCAAAAGTATAGACTAACTTCTTATGGACATATATGCAAAAATGCTAAATAAAATATTAGCAAATAATCCAGCAATGGATTAAATATGTATCATGACCAAGTTGGGGTTTTCCTAGGAGACTAAGATGATGTAATAAAAGAAAAAACTATTAAAGTAGTACAAACTATCAAAGGAAAAAACCTGTATGATCATTGCAACGGGTTCATTTGTGACATAATACAATTTTTTTCTTTTTTTTAAAGTCTTTTTGGCTGTAAGTTCATTTAATGCAAAATAATCCTCTCCAATTTTACTGAGGTTGCTGACGGCGTCCACGACCACATCTGCCTCTAAACTGGAATTCGGTTGCTGACCCAGCCCCAGCCTCGGCTTTCTTGTCGGCACCAGGGGGCACAGCACTCCCTCTGTAGGTATCTCTGTCGGCTTCCCCTCTTGTGAGTCTTGCAGGTCGCTCACCCTCCAGAACTTTAGACCGAGGCCTGCCAGTCCCTGGACGGCTGTGGCGTAGAGTGGCAGGCACAATCTCCAGGGGCAGATGAAGGTAATCATGGAGATACTGGATACCCTCATTGGTAAGGTACCAGTGGAAAAGTCTCCAGGCAAACTGTTCCTTCACGTAGTAGCCTCGGGACTACACGACATGAAGGCGGGGCACATTCTTTTTTTTTTTTTTTTTGAGATGAGTCTCACTCTGTCACCCAGACTGGAGTGCAGGGGCGCGATCTCGTCTCACTGCAACCTCCGCCCCCTGGGTTCAAGCAATTCTCCTGCCTTGGCCTCCCGACTAGCTGGGATTACAGGTGTCTGCCACCGCGCCTGGCTAATATTTTTGTATTTTTAGTAGACACGGGGTTTCACCATCTTGGCCAGGCTGGTCTTGAACTCCTGACCTCGTGATCCGCCCGCCTCGGCCTCCCAAAGTGCTGGGATTACAGGCGTAAGCCACCGCGCCTGGCCCGGCACATTCTTGTCTGCCAGCTCCAGGTGCTTAGGCATGTGGACATCCTTCTTGACCACTGTGACTTCCTCTTTAAAACGGAGTTCATAAATGGCAATCCGGTTTTTCTTGGGCATCAGCATTCTGGGGAGGAGCAGCCACTAAGGCGGCAGGGTGGCCCGGATGGGGGCCGATGGAACTCGAACTCCACCAGAATTTCTTTAATATTTTATACATATACATATATACACACACAGATATCTATATACACACATATGTATATATGTATATACATCTACATATGTGTACATAGGTGTGTATATACATCTACATATGTGTACATAGGTGTGTATATACATCTACATATGTGTACATAGGTGTGTATATACATCTACATATGTGTACATAGGTGTGTATATACATCTACATATGTGTACATAGGTGTGTATATACATATACATATGTGTATATAGGTGTGTATATACATATACATATACGTATATGTATATACGTGTGTATACATATACGTATACGTACATACGTGTGCATACATATACATATACGTATATATGTGTGTATACACATATACATATGTGTATATATGTGTATGTATATACATATACATATGTGTATATACATATACATAGGTGTATATATGTGTATATACATATACATAGGTGTATATATGTGTATATACATATATGTATATGTGTATATACACATGTGTATATGTGTATATACACATATGTATATGTGTATATACGTATGTATACGTGTATATACGTATGTATATGTGTATATACGTATGTATACGTGTATATACGTATGTATATGTGTATATACACATATGTATGTGTACATACATATGTTTATGTGTATATACACATATGTATATGTGTACATATGTATATGTGTATATACACATATGTATATGTGTACATATGTATATGTGTATATACACATATGTATATGTGTACATATGTATATGTGTATATACACATATGTATATGTGTACATATGTATATATGTATATACACATATGTATATGTGTACATATGTATATATACATATGTATATGTGTACATATGTATATATGTATATACACATATGTATATGTGTATACACACACATATGTGTATATACGTGTATACACACACGTGTGTGTACACGTGTATATACATACATGTATATATGTGTACATACATATACATATATGTGTGTATATACATATACATATATGTATACGTGTGTATATACATATACATATATGTATACGTGTGTGTATACAGATACATATATGTATGTGTGTATATACATATGCATATATATGTATTTGTGTGTATATATACATATATGTATATGTGTGCATATACATATACATATATGTGTGTATATACATATATGTATATCTGTGTATATACTTATATATGTATATCTGTGTATATACATATACGTATATATGTATATGTGTGCATACGCATATACGTATATATGTATATGTGTGCATACGCATATACGTATATATGTATATGTGTGCATACGCATATACGTACGTGCGTATGTGTGCATACGCATATACGTACGTGCGTATGTGTGCATACGCATATACGTACGTGCGTATGTGTGCATACGCATATACGTACGTGCGTATGTGTGCATACGCATATACGTACGTGCGTATGTGTGCATACGCATATACGTACGTGCGTATGTGTGCATACGCATATACGTACGTGCGTATGTGTGCATACGCATATACGTACGTGCGTATGTGTGCATACGCATATACGTACGTGCGTATGTGTGCATACGCATATACGTACGTGCGTATGTGTGCATACGCATATACGTACGTGCGTATGTGTGCATACGCATATACGTACGTGCGTATGTGTGCATACGCATATACGTACGTGCGTATGTGTGCATACGCATATACGTACGTGCGTATGTGTGCATACGCATATACGTACGTGCGTATGTGTGCATACGCATATACGTACGTGCGTATGTGTGCATACGCATATACGTACGTGCGTATGTGTGCATACGCATATACGTACGTGCGTATGTGTGCATACGCATATACGTACGTGCGTATGTGTGTATATGCATATACGTACGTGCGTATGTGTGTATATGCATATACGTACGTGTGTATGTGTGTATATGCATATACGTACGTGTGTATATGTGTGTATATGCATATACATATATGTATGTTGCTCGCCTATTTTTTTGTCTGTTCCCTTATGCACCGGGAGTGCCAGGAGGACAGGGCTTTGTGTTTTCCTCACCACTGTCTGGCTCATGCAGAGCACAGTCCTTGGCACACGGTAAACACGCTGAGGAGAACCTTTGGGACTAGCGGACTCTGAGCATCATTCCGCTGGGCCCAGTGGGGCCTCTGAAGGGACCCGCCTTGCCAGGCTCCAGCCCAAGGCCTAACGCATGCGCACCGGCTGGCCGGCTACTTTTTTCTTGACCGGCCAAGTGGCACGGCGCCTGCGCGACCCAGTGCCCAGACGGACGCGAGCTGGAGATGGGGGAAGGGGAGGGGGTGGGGGTTGGGGGGGGACAGCGGCGCCTGCGCAGTGAAGGAATATAGGCGGGGCCTCCACGGCGCCTGCGCAGACGGCCGCAGCCCTGCTGGGCGCGAAGGGGCTGGCCAAGGGCGGGGGCCGCCAGGGAGGCAGGGCGGGCCCGGCAAGCAGCGCTGCGGGGTTGGCTGCTTCCTGAGGCCGGACTCAACGGGTCTCGGCTGAGCCACCGGGTGAGCTTACTGCCCAGCTCAAACCAGGAGATTGCGAGGGAGCGATGCGGTGCCGCGCGGTAAGAGCCACCGCCGGGTTCCCGCAGTGTTCGCTGGCGGGTTGGTTTATCGCCTCAGCGCCGCCCGCGCGCCGCGCCCGGGCATCCCCGCAGACCCCGGCAGGCCCGGCGCCTGTGCCGTCCCTGCTCCTGGGCCCCTCCAGTGTGTCCCGCGCCTGCGCCTTTCCCTTCCCGCGCCGTCCTCGTTCTGGGCTTCGGGGCTCCTGGGACAACCCGCAGGCTTCGCCGCCGAGACCCACGGGCCTTCGTCCGTTGTTGTTGGGGTTCAGCTGGTTTTGGGATCCCGCTTGCGGCTTGTCTGTGTGCAGACAGGCCGGGTGCGACCCTCGTGCTTGCCTTTCCCGCGCTCCGGTAGAGGCTGGGGCTACCGCCCCATCGTCCGGGTCCGTTGCCTGGGGCGGGGACAGCGTTGTTCGGTGGCCCCGAGGGCGCAGCGCGGAGGAGCAGGGGCCACAGGCGGCTGACCCCGGGCCTGCTGCAGGTGCTGCTTCTGCTGTGGCCGGCGGCCGAGGCCGACGGAACGTCCTTTCTTCTTGAGACGTGGTTAATTGCATCAGGTTGGATGTGAATAATCCGGTACCTGTCTGAGGACGTTTTGCGTTTCCAGGAATTTGGTAATTATGTTACCTTAAGTAGTTAAGTCTAAGACATCATAATCACGGCACGTTGGGCAAGCTGCCCTGGAGATGATGAAAAGAAATCAGTTTCCAGTAGTTTTAGCCCATTTACAGAACACGCAAAAATTCTGTGATCATTCAAATGCAGGGAACAGTGATTTGTTGATGTCCTTGATCATTTGTCCGAAGTACCCGAAGGGCGAGGAAAAGATTCCCGTGAATACAGCCCAGGTGATTTCAGGGAACAGTGTTTTCTTTTGTCAAAAGAGCCTCTTAAGCCATTGATAATATTTCCCAAGGTTATAACAGATACAAGCCTTTAAAAAATGACATTTGCTGTCACCCAGTAGGACACATCTTGAGATGAAATCGGAGCTGTAGGCTTTGTAGACAACAGCAGTCATTTCTGGTGGCTTCGGGGAGTGGAGGGGGACTGCAATTTTGCCAATGTGGGTGATACCAAAGGGACTATAGTAATTTTTTCTTCGTAATTAAAAACCAGGCCAGGCGCGGTGCCTCATGCCTGTAATCCCAGCACTTTGGGAGGCCAGGGCGGGCGGATCACCTGAAGTCAGGAGTTCAAGACCAGTCTGACCAACATGGTGACATCCTGTCTCTACTAAAAATACAAAAAGCATGCTCCTGTAATCCCAGCTACTCAGGAGGGTGAGGATGTCCTTTCTGTTTGCTAGTTTTCCTTCTAACAGTCAGGACCCTCAGCTGCAGGTCTGTTGGAGTTTGCTGGAGGTCCGCTCCAGACCCTGTTTGCCTGGGTATCAGCAGCAGTCGCTGCAGAACAGCGGATATTGGTGAACCGCAAATGCTGCTGCCTGATGATTCTGCTGGAAGTTTTGTCTCAGAGGAGTACCCGGCTGTGTGAGGTGTCAGTCTGCCCCTACTGGGGGGTGCCTCCCAGTTAGGCTACTCGGGGGTCATGGACCCACTTGAGGAGGCAGTCTGCCGGTTCTCAGATCTCAAGCTGCGTGCTGGGAGAACCACTACTCTCTTCAAAGCTGTCAGACAGGGACATTTAAGTCTGCAGAGGTTACTCCTGCCTTTTGTTTGTCTGTGCCCTGCCCCCAGAGGTGGAGCCTACAGAGGCAGGCAGGCCTCCTTGAGCTGTGGTGGGCCTCACCCAGGTAGAGCTTCCCAGCTGCTTTGTTTACCTACTCAAGCCTCTGCAATGGTGGGCGCCCCTCCCCCAGCCTCACTGCCACCTTGCAGTTTGATCTCAGACTGCTGTGCTAGCAGTGAGCGAGGCTCCGTGGGCGTAGGACCCTCCGAGCCAGGTGTGGGATATAATCTCCTGGTGTGCCGTTTGTTAAGCCCGTTGGAAAAGCACAGTATTAGGGTGGGAGTGACCCGATTTTCCAGGTGCCGTCTGTCACCCCTTTCTTTGACTAGGAAAGGGAATTCCCTGACCCCTTGCACTTCCCGGGTGAGGCGATGCCTCGCCCTGCTTCAGCTCACACACGGTGCACTGCACCCACTGTCCTGCACCCTCTGTCCGGCACTCCTCAGTGAGATGAACCTGGTACCTCAGTTGGAAATGCAGAAATCACCATCTTCTGCGTCGCTCATGCTGGGAGCTGTAGACTGGAGCTGTTCCTATTCAGCCATCTTGGCTCCGGACCCTTTTTTTTTTTTTTTTTTTTTTTTTTTTTTTGAGATGGAGTTTTGCTCTTGTCATTCAGGCTGGAGTGGAGTGCAATGCTGCAGTCTTGGCTCACTGCAACCTCCACTTCCCGGTTCAAGAGGTTCTCCTGCCTCAGCCTCCCGAGTAGCTGGGACTACCCACGTGTGCCACCATGCCCGGCTGATTTTTGTGTTATTAGTAGAGATGGGTTTCACCATGTTCTCCAGACTGGTCTCAAACTCCTGACCTTAGGTGATCCACCCACCTCAGCCTCCCAAAGTGCTGGGATTACAGGCATGAGCCACCGTGCCTGGCCCATTATATCATTCTTATGTGTTTGCTTCCTCATAGCTTAGCTTTGGTATATAACTGTTTTGAAATAATCATCCTACTAGGATCAGTGATAAGGGTGACACTAGTCTGAGGCTGGACAGGCCACTCCTGGGCAGATGTCTTTGCAGAAGTATTTTTTGTGTAAGGTTGTGATGGCCTTTGTGTAATGTGAGTTGTTTTTTTTGAGGCAGGGTCTTGCTCTATCACCTGGGCTGGAGTGCAGTGGCACTGTCAAGGCTCACTGTAGCCTCAGCCTCCTGGACTGAAGCAGTCCTCTCACGTCAATCCTCTCACCTCAGCCTCCCAAAGTGCTGGGATTACAGGCATGAGCCACTGCACCCAGCCGAGAATGGGGCACTTGTGCACGAGAGTCCTCTCTTCATGGCCTTTTCCTGGCTCTATTTTTCAGAGTTGTTTTTTGTTTTTTTGTTTTGTTTTGAGATGGAGTCTTGCTCTGTTGCACAGGCTGGAGTGCAGTGGTGGAATCTCGGCTCACTGCAACCTCCACCTCCTGGGTTCAAGCAATTCTCCCGCCTCAGCCTCCCTAGTAGCTGGGATTACAGGCACCCGCCATCATGCCCGGATAACTTTTGTATTTTTGTAGAGATGGGGTTTCACCATGTTAGTCAGGCTGGTCTCGAACTCCTGACCTCAGGTAATCCACCCACCTCGGCCTCCCAAAGTGCTGGGACTACAGGTGTGAGCCACTGTGCCTGGCCGCAGCTGTATTTTGACAATTTTCACAGCCTCTTCCCACTTCCAGTGGCTGCCAGCATTCCTTGGCTTGTGGCTGCCTCACACCAGTCTCTGTCTCCATAGTCATACTGGTTTCTCCTCTGCTCTGTGTGTCCTCTCCTCTGTGTGTCAGTCTTACAAGGACACTGTGATCACATTCAGGGCACATCTAGATAATCCAGGATCATCTCCTCCTCTCAAAATCTTTAACATACTTTAGGCCGGGTGCAGTGGCTCATGCCTGTAATCCCAGCACTTTGGGAGGCTAAGGAGGGTGGATCACTTGAGGTCAGGAGTTGGAGACCGGCCTGGCCAACACAGTAAAACACCATCTCTACTAAAAATACAAAAATTAGCCGGGCATGGTGGCGCATGCCTGTAGTCCTAGCTATTCAGGAGGCTGAGGCAGGAGAATCGCTTCAACCTGGAAGGTGGAGATTGCAGTGAGCCAAGATCGCGCCACACACTCCAGCCTGGGTGATAGAGCAAGACTCCCTCTCAAAAAAAAAAAAAAAAAAAAAAAAAAAAATGCAAATAAGGCCAGGCATGGTGGCTCACACCTGTGATCCCAGCACTTTGGGAGGCCAAGGCAGGCAGATCACTTGAGGCCAGGAATTCAAGGCCAGCCTGAACAACACGGTGAAACCTTGTCCCTACTAAAAGTACAAAAAAATTAGATGGGCAGGGTGGCGAACGCCTGTAGTCTCAGGAGACTGAGGCACAAGAATCACTGGAACCTGGGAGGCAGAGGTTGCAGTGAGCTGAGACCATGCCATTGCACTCCAGCCTGGGCAACAGAGTGAGACTCTGTCTCAAAAAAAAAAAAAAAATCTTTAACATACTTTTCCACTTAAGGTATTAGTCACTCTTGTGTTGTATAAGGTAATATCCACAGGTTTTGGGAATTAGGTTTTATCCACAGGTTTTGGGAACATGTGGCTATTGAGGTCTTGACATATGACTAGGATAACTTAATGTATTTAGTTTAATTAAAAAAAAATTTTTTTTGAGACAGCCTCACTCTGTTGCCCAGGCTGGAGTGCAGTGGTGTAATCACAGCTCACTGCTCAACCTCCTGGGCTCAAACCATCCTCCCTCCTCAGCCCCGCAAGTAGCTGGAACCACAGGCATGCGCCACCACACGTGGCTAATATTTAGACTTTTTGTAGAGACTGGGTCTCACTGGTTGTCTAGGGTGGTCTTCAACTCCTGGGCTCAAGTGATCCTCCTGCCTCAACCTCCCAAAGTGCTGGGATTACAGACCTGAGCTGCCATGCGCAGCCTGGTTTAATTTAATTTTACATACATACATTTATTTATTTATTTAAGATAGGGTCTCACTCTGTCACCCAAGCTGGAGTGCTGTGGTGCAAACACAGCTCACTGCAGCTTCGACCTCCAGGGCTCAAGCAGTCCTCCCACCTCAGCCTCCCAAGTAGCTGGGAGCACAGGTGTGTTCCACCATGCTTGGCTAATTTTTGTACTTTTTGTAGAGATGGGGTCTTGCTATGTTTCCCAGGCTGGTCTTGAACTCCTAGGCTCAAGCAGTCCTCCCACTTCAGTTTCCCAAAGTGCTGGGATGACAGGCATGAGCCAGTGCGCCTGGCCCAAAGTCATATTTTTACTTCTAACGTAGTTTAGCCTTAAGACTGTACCAGCAGATAGAGACGGAAAAGTAAGAAAAATTGAATATCAGATTACATTTATAAATAAAGCAGTTACTAATTAATATGTTGTTTTTTTAAACCTCCTTTTTAATTCTGGGTTATGTCATTCCCTGGCTGTCTTTACCCTAGCATCAGTGAGTCCTGCAGTCACTATAACCCCCTGCGAGGATAGATATTTTGGTCACCATCAAGTGGATCTTTATTTTTTATCTAACATTTACAATTCTGCCAGTTCTGACTCTTAAATTCTCTTTGCCTTGAATCCCAGGATCCACCTCTGATGTTCAGTGAAGACTACCAGAAAAGTCTGCTAGAGCAGTACCATCTGGGTCTGGATCAAAAACGCAGAAAATACGTGGTTGGAGAGCTCATCTGGAACTTTGCCGATTTCGTGACTAACCAGTGTAAGCGGCAGTTTGGCTCATGGGATAATGTACCCGTCCTCATTTTTTCAGGTTGCCTTGCCCATTCTGGACACTTTGGTTGTAAGAATATTGGAAACAAAGCAAGGAGCTGGTTTAATCCATGTAGGTTGCGTTGAGGATTTCCTAGGAAAAGTAAGTTGTGCTTAGGAAGTAGGAAAGCAGTCAGGCCCCCGCTTCCCAAATACGGTCAAAAAGCAAACAGGAGAGTCTGCTATAGTGAGATGGAAATGGCTAGCTTGCCTTTTTCTTGTCTATTTCATAGCCAAGGAGGAAGGAAAAACTGGACCTCATTATGAATGTGCTTTTGGGATACACTCTATTCCAAAGGAGGGTACAAAGCCTGAGAAGCTTAAGGTATTTCAGTCTGTTTTATATTACTCATTTGCGAAAAGCAGGCTCATCGAATACTGGTGAGTTTCAACGTGTCTTGAATATGGCAGCATTTAAAAGTCTTCCGACCAGGCACGGTGGCTCATGCCTGTAATCCCAGCACTTTGGGAGGCCAAGGTGGGAGGATCACTTGAGGCCAGGAGTTCGAGACCAGCCTGTTCAGCGTAGCAGGACACCCATCTCTACAAAAACTAAACAGATTAGCTAGGTGTGGTGGTGTGTGCCTGTAGTCCTAGCTGCTTGGGAGTCTGAGGCAGGCGGATAGCCTGAACACAGGAGTTGGAGGCTGCAGTGAGCTATGATTACACCACTGCACTTGAGCCTGGGCAACAGAGTGAGACCTGTCTTTAAAAAAAAAAAAAGGAGCTGGGCACGGTGGCTCACGCCTGTAATCCCAGCACTTTGGGAGGCTGAGGCGGGCGGATCATGAGGTCAGGAGATTAAGACCATCCTGGCTAACACAGTGAAACCCTGTCTCTACTGAAAATACAAAAAAAATTAGCTGGGTGTGGTGGCAGGTGCCTGTAGTCCCAGCTGCTCAGGAGGCTGAGGCAGGAGAATGGTGTGAACCTGGGAGTTGGAGCTTGCAGTGAGCCGAGATTGCGCCACTGCACTCCAGCCTGGGCGACAGAGTGAGACTGCTTCTCAAAAAAAAAACAAAAACAAAGAAACAAGAAAAGGGTCTTCAAAGGCAATAAGATCTGTGCTCTCACATAGAATGGATGAGGGGCTGCCAAGTTAGCAATGAATGTTTCCCATTTCTTCTTAGTTTATGGACTTATCGTAAACTCAGGATGGCAGTTTGGTGGGTTGGAGAAGGATATGGTGATAGCGGGAGTTAAAATACATTACTTATAGGGGAAGACAGGCTTTTGAAAGGTTAAGGCTTAAAAGTGAGAATGGAAAAGGGATGAATGAATGAACATGATGAGGTGAGAGGGAAGAGGTAAAGGGAAAAGGAGAACAAGAAACTCTTCTCTGCGTGGCACCTGGGATGAATGGTTTCTGGGGACATCCCTGATGGCAGTTTTGTGGAGAGGTGCAAAGCTTTATGTGGTAAGAAATGAGCTGTAGGCCCAGCGCAGTGGCTCACACCTGTAATCCCAGCACTTTGGGAGGCCGAGGCAGGCAGATCACCTGAGGTCAGGAGTTCAAGACCAGCCTGGCCAACATGCTGAAACCTTGTCGCTACTAAAAATACATAAATTAGGCGGGCGTGGTGGCTAGTGCCTGTAATCCCAGCTGCTCGGGAGGCTAAGGCATGAGAATCGCTTGAACCTGGGAGGCGGAGGTTGCAGTGAGTGAAAATTGCACCACTGCACTCCAGCCTGGGCAACAAGAGCGAAACTCCATTTTGAGAGAAAAAAAGAAAAAAAAGAAAAAATGAGCCAGGTGCGGTGGCTCACCCCTGTAATCCCAGCACTTTGGGAGGCCGAGGTGGGTGGATCATGAGGTCAGGAGTTTGAGACCAGCCTGGCCAACATAGCAAAACTCTGTCTCTACTAACAGTACAAAAATTGGCTGGGCGTGGTGGCAGACACCTGTAACCCCAGATACTTGGGAGGCTGAGGCAGAATTGCTTGAACCTAGGAGGTGGAGGTTGCAGTGAGCCCAAATTGCACCACTGCACTCCAGCCTGGGTGACAGAGCGAGACTCCATATCAAAAAAATATAAAATTAAGGAGGAGGAGGAGAGGAGAGGAGGAAGAAAAGGAGCAGGAAGAAGAAGAAACAGCCAGGTGTAGTGGCTCATGCCTGTAATCCCAGCAATTTGGGAGGCGGAGGAGGAGGAAAGGAAGGAGGAGGAAACAGAAACAGCCAGGCCAGGGCTCTTGCCGAGGAGGAGGGTTGGGAGGGGGAAAGGGAGGAGGAGGGGGAGGGAAACAAATGGAGGAGGAGGAGTAGGAGGAAAAAGAAACAGCCGGGCCAGACACGGTGGCTCACACCTGTACTCACAGCTATTTGGGAGGCTGAGGCAGAAGAATCGCTTCAACCCGGGAGGTGGAGGTTGCGGTGAGCCGAGATTGTGCCACTACACTCCAGCCTGGGTGACAGAGCGAGACTGCGTCTCAAAAAAAAAAAAAAAGAAAAGAAAGAAACAGCAGTGGCTTACGCCTGTAATCCCAGCAATTTGGGAGGCTGAGGTGAGAAGACTGCTCGAAACCCAGGTGTCTGAGACAATCCTGGGCAACATAGTGAGATCCCGTTTCTAAAAAAAAAAATTAAAAATTAGCCAGGAATGCTGGCACAAGCCAGTCATCCTAGCTACTCAGAAGGCTGAGGCAGGGGCGGGCACAGTAGCTCATGACTGTAATCCCAGCAAAATGGGAGGCCAAGGTGGGCGGATCACGAGGACAGGAGTTTGAAACCTGCCTGACCAACATGGTGAAACCGTGTCTCTACTAAAAATACCAAAGTTAGCCAGGCGTGGTGGCGCATGCCTGTAATCTCAGCTACTGGGGAGGCTGAGGCAGGAGAATCACTTGAACCCAGGAGGCGGAGGTTGCAGTGAGCCGAGATTGTGCCATTGCACTCCAGCCTGGGCGACAGAGTGAGACTTCGTCTGGACAAAAAAATATAAATAAAAATAGGCCAGGCGCGGTGGCTGATGCCTGTAATCCCAGCACTTTGGGAGGCCGAGGCAGGCGGATCATGAGGTCAGGAGATCGAGACCATCCTGGCTAACAGGGTGAAACCCCATTTCTACTAAAAAATACAAAAAATTAGCCAGGCGTGGTGATGGGCGCCTATAGTACCAGCTACTCGGGAGGCTGAGGCAGGAGAATGGCGTGAACCTGGGAGGCAGAGCTTGCAGTGAGCCGAGATCGCACCACTGCACTCCAGCCTGGGCGACAGAGCGAGACTCCGTCTCAAAAAAAAACAAAGAAGGCTGAGGCAGGAGGATCACTTGAGCCGAGGAGGTTGCAGTGAGCTATGGTGGAGCCACTGCACTCGTGCCTGGGCAGTGGAGTAAGACTTCATCTCAAAAATATATTATTATAAGAATTACCGAATGTGTGGCCGGGCATGGAGGCTCACGCCTGTAATCCCAGCACTTTGGGAGGCTGAGGCGGGGAGATAACGAGGTCAGGAGTTCAAGACTAGCCTGACCAATATGGTGAAACCCCGTCTCTACTAAAAATACAAAAATTAGCCGGGCATGGTGGTGTGCGCCTGTAGTCCCAGCTTACTTGGAGGCTGAAGCAGGAGAATTGCTTGAACCCAGGAGGTGGAGATTGCAGTGAGCCAAGATGCTGCCACTGCACTTCAGCCTGGGTTAATGAACAAGACTCCATCTCAAAAAAA
Source organism: Pongo abelii (assembly GCF_028885655.2). Lineage (NCBI taxonomy): Eukaryota > Metazoa > Chordata > Mammalia > Primates > Hominidae > Pongo > Pongo abelii. The sequence goes on from NC_085929.1 coordinate 31,015,364, forward strand.
AAAAAAAAAAAAAAAAAAACTTTTTTTTTTTTTTTTTTTTAAATAATAAAGGCCACGCGCAGTGGCTTACACCTGTAATCTCAGCACTTTGGGAGGCTGAGGTGGGTGGATCACGAGATCAGGAGTTCAAGACCATAATGGCCAACATGGTGAAACCCTGTCTCTACTAAAAATACAAAAATAATTGGGTGTGGTGATGCGTGCCTGTAGTCCCAGCTACTTGGAGGCTGAGGTGTGAGGATCGCTTGAGCCCAGGAGATCAAGGCTCCAGTGAGCTGTGATGGCGCCACTTCACTCCAGTCTGGGCATCAGAGCGAGACCCTGTCTCAACAAATAAATAATCAAGTAAACAAAAGAAAATCTTATATTTACATCACAAAACCAATCACCAATTACTAGACCAGCTTCTAAGGTAGAAACACTCTGGTCTGAACCTGTGGCAGGGAACTTGCACCCAGTAAGCCCCAGTTGAACACTACATCCTTGTACCAAAGAGAGTTTGAGATTAAAATCCAGAAAAGCAAAGTTCATGCTTCTTGTGGTTTTGGAGTCTCAGAAGGTGGTTTTATTGTTTATTAATCATGTTGAGCCTTCTTTTAGCTTTAAAAGAAGTGTCACCAGGTGTGGTGGCTCATGCCTCTAATCCCAGCACTTTCGGAGGCTAATGCGGGTGTATCACCTGAGGTCAGGAGTTCGAGACCATCCTGGCCAACATGGTGAAACCCAGTCTCTACTAAAAATACAAAATTAATTGGGTTTGGTGGCACATGCCTGTAATCCCAGCTACTCTGGAGGCTGAGACAGGAGAATTGGCTAGAACCTGGGAAGCAGAGGTTGCAGTGAGCCGAGATCATGCCAGCCTGGGCAACAGAGCGAGACTCTGTCTCAAAGGAAAAAAAAAAAAGGAATGTCTAGATGCAGTAGCTAAGTATGCAGAAGCCATTTCAGTGTGGGAGGCGAGGTGACTGAGTCCAGGGACTCCACGTTTCTGGCTGAGGGGTTGAGACCGCCCATGGTCATTGTGATGAGATGAAGACGGAAAATGAGCTGGGCTAGGGGAAGGTGGTCATCTCCTCTGGATGGGATTAGTTTGAGACTCCTGTTGGGTAGCCCACTGGGCATGGTCAGTAGGCAGTTGAGGGGCTGAGAGGGTTTGGAGCTGGGATAGGCTCCAGCCTCACCGTGTGGGCAATAGTGGGTGACAGAGTGTGAAGATGGCCAAGAAAGAGGTCTGGGTGGGGGTCTGGGGAGTCAGCAGCCAGGCATGGGCCGTGGAGAAACAGATTCCAGGGGAAGAGGCAAGGGGAGTCAGACCCCAAGGGGAAAAGAGTCACTGAAAAGAGAGGCCAGCCCCATGTCACATCCAGCGGAGACACCAGGTACAGCAGAAGGACCTTGGACGTGACCATGAGGAAGGCCTTGTTGGCCATGACCTGGGAGATATGGGGGTGAGAGCCTGGGGGACCACACCATGTCCCCAGCACACGAAACAGTGCCTGGTAGACAGGATGAATTTATGGATGGACGGACAGGTCGATGGATGGACGAATGGACAGATGATAGATGGATGCAAAGACAGATGGATAGATGGACAGATGGATGGATGGACAGATGGAATGAATGATCAGAAAAGGCTTCATGAACAAAGTGAGACTGAGCTGCATCTCCATGGGTAGATATAAAAGCAGAGGACTCTCCTCTTGAGTCAAGAATGACCCAGTGTCCTGGTCCAGGGAGGAAGTCAGCCTGGCTTGACTGGGGACACTTGTGGCGGATTTTAGAGGCCCTTAAAATGAGGCCAAGTGAGATTGGGCCGGTCTGAGCCACCTGAGGGACTCCTCAGCCACACTGCACAGCTGCCTGAAGGGATGTGTCACTCAGGGAGTTGCTGGGACCTACTGGGCCAGCGTTACCATCAGCACCAACAGCTTCAGAGAGAGGGACAGACATTAGGGTGACTCCAAGGCTGTGGGGGCACCTGCCTCAGACAGTACAGGCACAGAGACACTACTGGGGGACTGGCCACCCCCCTGCCCTGTGCCTGGGTCAGAGCCTACACACTGCAGCCCTGTGCCCCTCACCCCCAGCAGGTTCCTGCTCCAGCGCGGCTCCTGGACTGGCCCCAGGTGCTGGCCCCGGGGGTTTCAATCCAAGCATACTTCACTGAAGCATGTGTTTGGCAGCGGGACCCTGCTCACCGTTTTAGGTACGTGGCTCTCACAACTTTCCCCAGCCTGTCCCACCCTCCCTGTCTCTGGAAAAATCTGTTTTCTCTCTCTGGGGCTTCTTCCCCTCTGCCCTCCAAGCCTTAAGCACAGAACCCTTCCTTTCTCCATGGGGTCTGGGGGAAGCGGGCTAGTCTCAGGTTAATGGGCAGGAAGGGCCCCCACAGTGGGAGCAGCCGCCTTCAGGTTCCAACAGCGGGACACAGCCTGGTCCCGGGGCCTGGGCTGGGATTGGGTGGGGTCAGGGCTCCTCCCTTCTCCCAGGGCACATGTCTGACTGAGAGACAGAGGCCGGTTCTGATGAGGGGCCCTGCAGTGGCCTTAGAGACAGTCCCCGGGACCCCAGGGTCTAGGCTGAGGGCTGGATGCCCATCCATCCTGGGAGGGCCACACGGGGGCCTGGGGACGCAGGGGTCACCTCGAGGGGAGGCCAGTGGAGGGCACAGAGAGGGCTCTGGGTCTAGGCTGCAGCTCTGTGGCCTGTGCTGGGTCGTGAGCACATGGGATCACAGAGGGACAGATGAGACTGGGTGAGGTCCCAGAGCCCAGTCCTCCCAGGACATTCACCAGAAAGGAGAGGGTCTCTTAGTGCAGAGATGTGTCTGTCTCTGGAGCCCCATCACCTTTGGGGCCTGGTGTCTCTCTGTTCATGGGTCAATCTCCCGCCTTCATTTGGGGAAGGGCACCTTAGACTCAGGAGGTGACTAGCGGGGAGTAAACGGGGGTGCAGAGAACTCCAAGGCCGCCAGGTGAAGTCCAGGGGCATCAGAGGCTGCTGGGGTGGGCATGGGGGCTGCGGTGCCCCGAAGTCTGGGGGAGCAGCCCCAAGAACCCAGCTGCTGTGAAGGGCCCTATGGTTGGGCTGGTGGGGACGGGGCAACAGCAGAGCCCTAGGGTGTGCCTGGGTGGAGCCCACGCTTCACTGGGAGAGCTGAGTGGGCCAGACTGGGGCACAGCCTGGTGCCCCAGGGGACGGGAAGCTCCAGGCCATGCCAGGCTTGGGCCTCCCCACACCCTGCCAGGATGGTTTTGTGTGCTGTGGGGGGACCCCTAGATTCCAAACTCAGACTCCAGAAACCAGGAAGGAGGGAGCACAGCCTGCCCTGGGTACACACGGGGAAACTGAGGCTGCAGAGGAAAGAGCTGGGCCAGGACACATGGGAAAGGTGGCAGGAAGGGCTTCTAAGAACGCATGGGGCTGTCTGCTCTCCAGAGGGCTCCAGTGGAAAGGGGGGAATGAGGAGGGAAGGAGAGGCCCTGGGTGGACCAGAAGGTCACACCATGAACCTTCCCAGAGACTTTAGACAGAGAGAGGCACTCCTCAACACCCCACACGCCCTCTGCCATCTCTCACCCCCTCCTCTCTCCACACAGGTCAGCCCGAGGCCGCCCCCTCGGTCACTCTGTTCCCGCTGTCCTCTGAGGAGCCCCAAGCCAACAAGGCCACACTGGTGTGTCTCATGAATGACTTCTATCCGGGAAGCTTGACGGTGACCTGGAAGGCAGATGGTAACCCCGTCACCCAGGGTGTGGAGATGACCACGCCCTCCAAACAGAGCAACAGCAAGTATGCGGCCAGCAGCTACCTGAGCCTGACGCCCGAGAAGTGGAGGTCCCGCAGAAGCTACAGCTGCCAGGTCACGCATGAAGGGAGCACCGTGGAGAAGACAGTGGCCCCTGCAGAATGTTCATAGGTTCCCAGCCCCCACCCCACCCACAGGGGCCTTGAGCTGCAGGATCCCAGGGTAGGGGTCTCTCTCTGCATCCCAAGCCATCCAGCCCTTCTGCCTGTACCCAGTAAACCCTCAATAAATATCCTTTGTCAAACAGAAATCCTGCCCCCCTCTTCATTTCTTATCTCCCATAATTTGATGCTTCTCCTGATGTTCTCAGTGTGGCGCCGGGGGAATCCTGGCACCAGTGGGAAAGTAGCCTGGAGGAGAGGATCACAGTCTCCCACAGGTGTCCCCTAGGGATAGGCCAGGATAGGAGGAGTCGGCTCACTGAACACCAGTCCCTCCATTCTCTCCCTCCTCCCCTTCCTCCTTGCAGCTCAACCCCCGACTCCCTGCCTGCTTTCTGGAGGGAGCTATTTCTGGCTGAGCCTCCAGATACACCCTGTGTCCCTGTCCTGGTCTGGACTCTCTACCCACCCACGGCCTCTCTTTCCTCAGCCTGGAAATCCTACTCTGGCCCCTGGAATGCCCTCCTTCCTCTCTGCCCAACTCCCCACCCCTGAGGGCTGGACTGTCCGGGACACTCCAACACCATCAAATTCATGAGCTCTTACATTTTGCGCCCACCTTGATTTTTCACCTGACAGCAGGTTCAGAGGTGTGAGAAAAATAGGAGGAAGCCAGGAAGGAAACACATGAAAGGCCTGCAAGAGGCTCAGGAGACTTGCAAAAGATAGGCTCTGAGCTCCCCAGGAACCAGTGCAAGAAGGGTAATAGGTGCTCCATTCTTTCTTTTTTTTCAGATGGAGTCTTGCTCTGTCACCCAGGCTGGAGTGCAATGGTGCAATCTCAGGTCACCGTAACCTCCACCTCCCAGGTTCAACTGATTCTCCTGCCTCAGCCTTCTGAGTAGCTGAGATTACAGGTACGTGCCACGATGCCTGGCTAATTTTTGTATTTTTATTGGAGATGGGGTTTTACCATGTTCTTCAGGCTGGTGTGCTCCATCATTTCTAAGAGATTAAAGAGGTCTTTGCTCGAGGGAAGTTGGTTTTCTCAATGCTGAGGCCAGGCATCTCCTCATAAATAAAAGTGGGGATGTGTTTTACCCAAGGCCTCACTATTGACGGGATTTGGGCTCCGACATGTGCACAGGTGACTGTCTGGCAGCCCTGGGACATGGAGAGTTTCTCAGATGCTTGGCACAGAGTGTCACTGGCCATTTTTGGAGGAAGCATCATTTTGGGGAAACTCTTCTCCATTGGATCCTGAGCCTCAGGTAGAAAACCAGGTCCTGTGTTGGGAATTCCTCTGTGAAGGTCCCTGGGTCTGGGGCTCCAGCTGCTTTCTGAGAAGATGTCAGGGGAGAAAATATGGCCCAGCCACACCCAGCCCCTCTTGCATGGTTCCTGCTGAGCAGGGTGTTAGAGGGGTGGGGGGCACCGGCAGTGGTCAGGCCTGTGTTTCTGTGGGTGGGGTCAGAGAGGGACCCTCGGGGCATCCTAGGGAGTCTCTCCCATGGCTGCTGTGTGACTTGCCTGTGGCTGCTGTCACAAGTGACCCCTAATTTAGAGGCTTAAAACATCACACGTTGATTCTCTCCCTGGTCTGGACATCAGACGTCCAAAATGAATCATAGCATGCTAAAATCAGGGTGCCAGCTGGGCCAGGCTCCTTCTGAGGGCTCTGGGGAGAATCCGTTTCCAGGATTTTTCCAGCTTCTAGAGGATGCCCTGGGCTCCTGGCCCCTTCCTCCAACTTCAAAGCCAGAGCTGAGCATCTTCAAATCTCTCTCCCACTCTTCTCTCTTTCTCCCTCTCTCCCCACCATCTTTTCTCACCCTCCCCCCTCGTCTCCCTTTCTTTTCCTCCACCCCCACACCTGCTCTCTGACCCTCCTGCCTCCTTCTTTCCCTTATAAAGACCCCACCTTGGACAGGGCAACACTCCATCACAAAAAATAAAAAAGTAAATAAATTTCTGAGTACCCCTGCTATGGAAAGAAGAAACAGAGGGAGAAAAGGGAGTTGGTAGGTCCTAGCATTACAGAACTGGGAAGCATGTGTTCAGTCCCTATTTTATAGACGAGGAGGGAAGTGTGATGTGTCCCAGGGTTTCATTGAGGATACACAGCCATAACTCTCTATTGAGAGGGACCAGCGCCCTGTGGGTAGCTATGGTCAAGTTGCAGACAAGAACTAACACTTGTAAGACAGGAGAGAAGCATTTAGTTAGAAAAGCAGTCAAAAATTTGTGTATAACTACATTTGGTGAGCAAATGAAAGCTGTCAGACTCAGAAAAACAGAAATGTTTGTGGAACTGACTTTAGTAACTGGGGTCTTCTTTCTTTTGTTCCTTTTTTTTTTAAGACAGTTTCACCTTTGTCACCCAGGATGGAGTGCAACGGTGTGATCTTGGCTCAGTGTGCAACCTCCACCTCCTGGATTCAAGTGATTCTCCTGCCTCAGCCTCCTGAGTAGCTGGGATTACAGGTGCCCGCCACCACGCCGAGCTAATGTTTTGTATTTTTAGTAGAGACGGGGTTTCACCATGTTGACCAAGCTGGTCTCGAACTCCTGACCTTGGGTGATCCACCCCCCTCAGCCTCCCAAAGTGCTAGGATTACAGGCATGAGCCACCGCACCTGGCTGTACCAGGGTTTTCTATTGAGTTTCTTGCCAAGGGTGACTTCCAATAACAACCTCCCCTTGCACTTTGCTTAGGACTGGAAAGCTCAGGCAGCCCAGGGTGAATAAAAGCCTGAGTAGTGCAGTCCCCATGGAGGGGCGGGGGGGCCACAAGGTGGGCAGCAGCAGGGATGGGTATTGTGAGGCGTTGGGGGGGTGCTGTGGGGCTGGACATTGTGAGACACTAGCCTGACCTGGCTGTTTCCTGGTAACCAGGTGACATAGGAAGCTTTGTGGATTATAGGCATCAGCCAGGGCCAGCAACCCTCAGTCGGTAGCTGGCAGTGGAGGGAGGAGGAGCTCCGACTGTGCTGTTTGACAGCAGTTTTTGTGCCTCTCGGCACTTGTGTTCGTTTATTTTTCAAAGAAGACAGCAGGTCCCCGACCTCGTAGACCAGCTAGTTTGGGAGGTGGTGGCAGAATAAGGGCTGAGGCCCCAGATCTGCCTGGGGTCAGGCTGCTTCTAAAAGTGCAGGGCCACCCTCAGTAGTATGGCTGCTAGGGCAGCATAGTTACAATTTCATTGAAGGCTGAGGCAGGAGTGGAGAGGCGTGGAGAGGCCCCATGGGGAATATACTGACCTGTTGTATCAACTCCAACTGTGGCTGGTGCAGGGGGAAGGAGGCACCCTGTTATGAATCTGATATTTATGAGGCTGTGGCTGTTGCAACATCAGAATCCACTACTGTAGAGCCTGGCAAGCTGGATGTGGGAGCCACGGAGGGCCAAGACCTGCAGCACATCAGCAACCAAAAGACGCCCACAGGTAAAAAAGGCACGGGTGCCGTTTAACCTCTGGCACACCTCTGGCCACCCCCACCCCCTTCCAATAGCCTCATCCCCAGAGATATCCTCAGCTTCCAGTTCCCTCCTGCCCATAGCCAGCTTTCCCAGGTCTGGGGCATGGGAGACAAAGGCTGACTCTGCCTCTTATCTCTGTCGTTGAGGCTTTTTGATCTAGAAACGGGAGAGCCCTTTTCTCAATGAAAATTCAAATACCCCAATTTTGGAGTCCCCATCCCATTCTCTCGCCTCACCTATCCAGCCGGTTTGGTAAGAGTCAGATTGTTTGTTTTCTTCCATCATTCAAGGTAGCTTATTTTTTGTAAATTTTATTTATTTATTCATTCATTCATTCATTCATTCATTTATTTTAGATGGAGTCTCGCTCTGTTGCCCAGGCTGGAGCGCAGTGGTGTGATCTCAGCTCACTGCAACCTCTGCCTCCTGGGTTCAAGCGATTCTTAGCCTCAGCCTCCTGAGTAGGGACTACAGGTGCCCGCCACCACGCCCGGCTAATTTTTTGTATTTTTAATAGAGACGGGGTTTCACCATGTTAGCCAGGTTGGTCTCGGTCTCCTGACCTGGTGATCTGCCCGCCTCAGCCTCCCAAAGTGCTGTGATTACAGGTGTGAGGGTCCGCGCCCAGCTCCTAATTTAATTTTTTTCAAGTTCCGAGATACATGTGCAGGATGTACAGGTTTGTTACATAGGTAAAAGTGTGTCATGGTGGTTTGCTGCACCTGTCAACCCATCACCTAGGTATTAAGCCCTGCATGCATTAGCTGTTTATCCAGATGCTGTCCCTTCCCCTTCCCCCTGACAGGCCCGAGTATGTGTTGTTCTCTTTAACACCGTATATATTCTAAGACCACTCCCTTGCTGATGACAAATCTAAGTGATGGGTTGTGGGGGGCTCTCTTGCCTGCTTTTGTCTGGAGAGCCTGCCTGGCTTCAGGTTCCTGATAGGAGTGAGGACCTGGAGTGCAGTGTGAGAAACAGATGGCTCAGTGAAGAACTGTGATCATCCACTAGAGTCCCTGGAAACAGCCGTATCATTTAGATGGTGTGGGTTTGTGTGCAGGAGGGTTGGGAGGTAGCTAGGGGTGAATTAATGTGTAGTGATTGTGAGTGTGTTTGTAAATGTATGTTTTCCCCCAAAAATGTGGATCCACGTGCCCAGCACAGTAGAAGTGTCACTTTTCTTGAATTCCTGGCCTATGGTGGTCCTCTCGTCTCAGCCTCCTGAGTCATGTCATTCTTCTAATAAAAAGGAAGAAAAACTTCAACACCACCATACACTTTACATAAATGACTCCCTCACCACAGCTGTACCTGAAGGTCAGTTTAATATCCGTACTCCTTAGAGAGAGTGCAGAAAGGAGTGAACCCAGATTTTTATCTCCTGAATGGAAGAGGCAAAAATGAACCTAGAAATGGGTCCCAATGTTGATGGTCTGCATTACTCAACTGTGTCATCACTCAGGCTTGGTGATATGACCCCATACCAGGGAGTTCCAGCACCTATGTGTGCCCCTGGTAGTGGTATTGGATGGCTTATAAGCATGCCAAACATTGCCCGTCATCAAATGGGGCCCCATTGGTCACATAACCCTGGGTAGCAAAAGGTACATGGAACAACAGACGTTGGCATGGACATTACTGTGAAATACACATAGAAAGCCCACAGGCTTCTGGGTCAGCTCACAGATTCTGAGAGGTATAAGAGTTCACATGGAACAGTGCAGGTCAACATCTGTCAGTACTGGCATCATTCCTCAGCACTTGATCAAACCAGGGAAGGATCAGGAAGATACTGCATGATCAGGAAGAGGAACATGACTACCTCAAGCCTTAGAAATGCTCCAATCCATGGCCGGGCACAGTGCCTCACACCTGTAATCCCAGCACTTTGGGAGGCTGAGGTGGGTGGATTGCCTGAGGTTAGGAGTTCGAGACCAGCCTGGCCAACCTGGTGAAACCCCGTCTCTACTGAAAATATAAAAATTAGCTGGGTGTGGTGGCGGGCACCTGTAATCCCAGCTACTAGGGAGGCTGAGGCAGGAGAATTACTTGAACCTGGGAGGCAGAGGTTACAGTGAGCCAAGATCGAGCCATTGCACTCCAGCCTGGGTGACTGAGAGAGACTCTGTCTCAAAAAAAAAGAAAAAAAGAAAGAGAAGAGCAGAGGAGAAATATCACAGGGTTAGTACTCAGCAGAAATTGGTGAGGGGGCAGAACAGGAATCAGGTCCCCACTTCCCTGACACGGAGCAGACAGCCACAAGTCAGCAGGGATGGACTTTAGGGTCAGGACAGACACAGACAGGTCCCAGGCCTGATCTTCCTGGGGCTAGGACAGATGAGTTTTTCTTTTTCGCCTCTTCTGGAAGTCACTTGAGGAATGGTCCTTGAGGAGACACTGTTGGCCAAGGGTTGTTTGGCCCAGAAATGTGTGTGTGTGGTTTTTTTTGTTTTGTTTGTTTATTTTGAGACGGAATCTCACTCTGTCACCCTGGCTGGAGTGCAGTCGTGCGATCTCAGCTGTCTGCATCCTCCAACTCCCAGGTTCAAGTGATTCTCCTGCCTCAGCCTGCTGAGTAGCTGGAATTACAGACATGCACCATCACACCCAGCTAATTTTTGTATTTGTAGTAAAGTCGGGGTTTCTCCGTGTTGGCCAGGCTGGTCTCGAACTCCTGACATCAGACGATCCACCCGCCTCAGCCTCCAAAAGTGCTGGGATTACAGGCATGAGCCACCATGTCTGGCTGAAATGTGTTTCAGCTGGACAGAGCCCCCTAGCACTGGGCCTGTAGCTGCAGCACTCCCGAGTAGCAGGGGAGGTGGGGAGGGACACGAGTGCCCGTGCAGCAGGAGCTCAGCAAAGTGATGGGGACTGATTCCAGAGTCCAGCTCATCCTTGCAACTCTTCTGTGGAATCCAGAACATACCACTTTCCACTTATTTTATAGAAGGTTTGGAATCTTCAGTGTCAAACTCTTATCTGTGTTGTGTCTTCCCACAGGGTGGGTAGAGGAGCCCTGGCTATGGGTGTTTCCTGCCAGGGCAGTGACTGTGTCTTCCTCATTAGTCCTTATCCCAGAGCTCAATCCTGGGGAGAACATGTTAGGCCCCATAGGCATCGTAATGAACACATCCCTGGGATGAGTTCTAGGTCACTCCTGGGCTGGGATCTAGCGCAGGTGTGGAAATGTTCCCTTCTCAGGCTGTCTAGCCTGTTGAGCTCTACACCAATCCTGGAGGCTGTCCCAGCTTCTGAGTCAGGGTCCCTGGAAATGAAGTTGAGCTCCTGAGGACAGTGAGGTGCCTCTGCCCCTCGGCTGCTGGCTGCTCTGATCCTGTCTAGACAGGGTGTGATGGGCCACGCTCTTCCCCTGTGTGCACGTGCGCCCCCTGCTGGAATCCCTCTAGACCTGGATGTTGTCCTCATTGTTGTCATATCCCCATCTCCACACAGTGACCGGCCCTTGTGCAGATGCCCAGGAAGTAACCATAAATATACGGTAGGAGCAGAGCTGCAAACTATTTCACAAGAAAACACCAGGGGAGGGGAGTCACGTCTTCCTCATGCCTGGATCTCCTGTGCCATCTAGTGTGGTTCTCAGTCATATATGTGCCTCCTCATATTTAAATACATTTAAATATTTACAATTAAAATTTCAGGACCGGGCGTGGTGGCTCACACCTGTAATTTCAGCACTTTGGGAGGCCAGGGCGGGTGGATCACCTGAGGTCGAGTTCAAGACCAGTCTGGCCAACATGGTGAAACCCCGTCTCTACTAAAAATGCAAAAAGTAGCCGGGTGTGGTGGCACATGCCTGTAATCCCAGCTACTTGGGAGACTGAGGCAGGAGAATCACCTAAACCCGGGAGGTGGAGGTTGCAGTGAGCCAAGATCATGCCATTGTACTCCAGCCTGGGCAGCAAGAGTGGAACTCCGTCTTGAAAAAAAAAAAATCAGAACCTCATCACAACAGCCACCGTGCAATAGCCCAGCAGCCTTCTTTTCATGCAGCAGAGAGCATTTCCATCCCCACAGAATGCTCTTTCACATCTGCTGTGAGCCTGGCTGAGGGACCAATTGTTGAACTCCTCTAACTCCAAGCATGCACATCAAAGTGGGAATCTCAGGGCTGCGAGGTTGGAGGTGAGACCTGTAATGGGCCAGTGGAAGGAAACAGTTGAAAGGTGGTTCCTTCAGTTCCTCTTTCTCACTTGAAGGCTGACAGGTGTGAGCAATGTCTTTTTAGAGACCTCTGACTCCACAGAGACCAGCGAGACTGACAACACTGAGGAAAGGGCAGAGTGATCTCGTGTAACCCAGTGTGGCCTCACCTGGAGTAGGAGAATGGGCAAGTTGCTCTCTGGAATAACTTCTTGCAGAGTTTTTGTCTCTAATGATTGGCCAATGGACAGCATCCATGAGGGCAGCTGCAATGAGGCAGATCTGCAGCTAGAGAATGATACTCCAGGAGGATCTCTGGGAGCAGTTGGGTGATACCTGTTGCTTTGGAACCTAGGAAAAGGGCGAAGAAGTCAGAACCAAAGGAAGTATGTGTAGAAGTCTGACTCGTGCCTTTTGTATTTCAATAAGGTAGAGATGAGACAATTTGTATTCATGGGCTTTGTGTGCTGTGTTCGTAACCATTTTTTTTTTCTTGCTCTGATATTTAATGATTATCTTTCCCAGAAGACCACTTTTTCCTATGTCACAGCAAACATCAAAGCCCTGATTTTTGATTCGTTAGTATCTTCTGGGACTTGGGAATGCAAGAGTCTTATTAGGTCTGGGCACTGGCTAAGATGTAAGGTATCTGGTGAGACTCCCTCATGCTCACTACTTGAACACAGTTGTTTCTCTGAGATGTCTCCGAATCTTCAGTCCCACGCTCCATATGCCGCATCCAGCAAAGCTCCCTGAGGGACTCCCAGTCTCCAACCACCAGGGCACTGACATTAACTCTGTGTCCTTTTAGGTCCCCCTGAGGACCGCCTGAGTTTAAAATTTCTACCACCAAGTGAGGAAGACGATGATGCCAAGGTAAGATCCCCTTTCTTTGCCTTCTAAAGAAATGTTGCTTTCCTGATGTCAGAAACAAACTCACCCATCCACACCCAAAAAATGGACTCAGAGGCCTGCAGAACAGCAAAAGTGAGACTTTTAATGATGGTCTTGCAAGATCTGGGTGCAGACACACCCAGAATGGTTTCAACAAGCAATTTATCCCCGAGTGTGCAGGTCCCTCCTCTGGTTCCTCATAGGCTGAGTACTATGGGGTCACAATCTTCCCAGGTGTCCCATATTGATTGTTGGGTAGGGGCTTTAGGAATTTTTTTTTTTTTAATGGTTGTCTTACTGCATTTTGTTGCAGCCCACAATGCATTGCCATGCTAGTCAGCTCAGGGGCTCTTCAAGTGTCTGACTTATGACCTAAGTAGCTGGGCAGGCTGATGAGAACAGACAAAGCAAGCTATTTTGCAGGCTAGTAAACTTTCAACTTAGACTAAACTTCTTTGGTTCCAGTGAGGGCAACTAAATGGGGAGGAGAGAGGGCCCAAAAAACAGGCATTTCCTATCCTAGCATATCCTATTTCTTCTGTGTTCTGCTGACCTAGACCGGTTCAAGACACTTTGTGTTAAAAATGGACCATGGTATACATTATTTCCTTCACCTGATTTCTTTCCTTCTCAATTAATTTTGATATAAAAATATGAGAAGGCACATTATGTACACCATACACAATTCTCTTTGTGAGGATGGAGTTCAGTGGGAGTTTCTTTTCATCTAATACATGACACACTAGGATGTTTTCAAATGATAGCATCCATCATCAACTGTAATGCAGAGGCATTTTCCTCCACACCAGTTTTCCTCTGTATTAGGCATTGTGTGTTTACCAACTTAAATCAACCTCAAAGAAATTCTGTGGGAAAAGCTCTTGTCTTTTCCACACGTGTCTTCTATGCTAGAGTGTTTTGTCTTTGACATGGACTCACCACTGTTTCAAAAGTAGTTTTCTGAAGTCATCAAGAGAATAACTGATCTGCATAAGGGGTGTGACAGAATTGATCTGATCCTCATGGCATCTGCTTTTGTCTCGTTGCAGATTTTACCACCACCTGTCCAGGGTATGTACCTTGAACTAACTCACTTTCTGAGAAACAAACTTGCTGGCTTTAATATATAGAAACCTTAATCTGGATTCCTGTTTAAAATATTGGGGGTGTGGTGAGAGCAAATGATTCTGCAAGTGTATAACTATGAGCAGAGGGGATGTAGAAATGTGTGTGAACCCAGAGGACCAATCAGGAGATTTTGTGTGAGCCAGTGTGTCTTCACATGGAGTAGAAGTGAGTGTACCTCTCACTGACTTATCCTGATGTTGACGATTCTAAAGAGTGGATTCTGGAGAATCTCAGCAGGGAAGAGGATGCTTTTTCAGGTAGGTAAAAGACTTCAGATGGAGTCTAATAAAACAGCATTTACCAGAAATTTCATGTTATACCTGCTGCTTGGGAGGCTGAGGGAGGGTGTAGAAAGAAAAAGAAAAAGTAAATAGAAGCTGAGTTTGTTATTTTCAGAGTTTAATGTCATCATGGTGAGGAGTACTATGTTTATGGGCTTTTGAATATCCTGTGTTTTCGATCACCTCTTCTTGCTTTATTATTTAAAGATGATTTTTCTGAGAACACCTGCTCTTTTCTGCCTCTGCCACTGCAAAATCTCAGAGCCTGTGGTTTGGGACACAGTTCTGTCATAGGCAGTTACTTAATTTTGGAGACAGAATTCTTCTGCAGTGTGCCCAGATGCATAGGAGAAATGGATCCTCACCTTATGAACTGTTAGGTTTCATGGCAGCACATTCATTTGTCTGTGCTTGCTGTTTACCTCTGGTATCAAGACATCTCCCTGGGCATGGAGTACAGGATGAAAATTCACTCTGGGCTCACTGCAAAAGGTCCAGTGTCTTGGAAATGGAGGGAGAAGCACAACCTTGAGCACACTGTCAGCATTCCATTTCTTCATGTGAATGAGAATATGCAGTTTTACCATCATTTGTGGAAGAGGCTGTCCTTTCCCCCTCGTGTATTTTTGGCACCTTTGTTGAAGATCAGCTGACTCTGTATGTGTGCATTTAATTCTGGGCTCTTGATTCTATATCTGTGATATTTATGGGTGCCCCGATGCTAGAAGCATGCTGTGTGAATTTCTGTGTTTTTTGTAGATTTCAATGTCATGAATGTGCGTCCTCCAACACTATTCTTTTTCAACATTACCATGGTTATTTGAGGCACATAAAAATTCATTAAAGTCTGAGAATTAACTTTTCCATTTCTGCACGCATGGCTGTTACCAGTTTAATAGCAGTTGTTGTTAATCTGTAGATCACGTGTGTAGTATTGTGTGTTAGTCAGGCTTAGTCTTCCTATCCATGAATATGGGAAGGCTTTCAACTTATTTGTACGTTCTTCACTTTCGAGAATCTTTATGTTGACAGCTGATTAGTTAGATTTAACATGACTGATATAAATTCGTGATTTCTTTTTTTTTTCTTTTTCTTTTTTTTTGAGATGGAGTCTCACTCTGTCACCATACTGGGGTGCAGTGATGTGAACTCTGCTCACTGCCACCTCCACCTCCCGGGTTCAAGTGATTCTCCTGCCTTATCCTCCTGAGTAGCTGGGACTACAGGCATGTGCATCCATGCTCAGCTAATTTTTGTATTTTATTAGTAGAGACGTGGTTTTACCATGTTGGCCGGGATGGTCTCCATCTCTTGACCTCGTGATCCACCTGCCTTGGCCTCCCAAAAAGTTCTGAGATCACAGGCATGAGCCACCGTGCCCAGCCAAATTTGTGATATCTTATACCAATATCTTGTATGTCTGAATTAATAGGCATCAAATACAAAAAAAAAAAAAAAACTATGTAAGCTAGTTAACCAAAAAATCATGCTTTTCCTCATGGACATTTTTTCCTGAATTGGTTCATTTGTATTGGTAAACATTTCCTCATTTCAGTAGATCCTGTATATTTGAACCTGGAAACTTATCCTCATGGCAGAAAGTGTTCAGAGTCACGTCTCTCAGCTTCACTGGTACAGGTAGAGCAGGCTCTGTGAGCTTGGCCTGTTTGAATGAAGCCTGATCTTTAGGGAATCTGCTAAGGGAGAGTGACACAGAGCTGATGAAGCCCTTGATTACACGGGCCCAAAAGGTTGTGGGTACACACCATTATTCCAGAAGAAGTCTTACAAAGAGGAAATCATGACTATTTTTAATTGTAGCATTTTAATATTATTTTTTAAATGGTATCTATGAAAAAGAATGTGTGATTAATAGAACAGAGTAATTTGGGTAAAATTGAGTCGATTTCACCAATAAAACAGACTTTTAATTAAGTAATAAATCCTTTAAAACAGATGCTAAATGTAGTACCAGCATAATTGGATGCTAATGTACTGACACGATCTTGAATACATTAATACTGTTTGTTTAGAAGAGTTTCAAAACATTTGAGAGGGAGGAAGGCACTCTTCCATTAACCCTTAGTGTGCATTTTAGTTCCATTTTGGGTTGACTGTTTTGTGTTGCTGCCTGATGCCTCTAGTACAAGGCCAAGGCCTCCATGTCTCCTGTCTTTCCTGCTCCCCTCCTCTGCCATCCCTCTTCCACTCAGGGGAATAGCCCAGCATTAACTCAGTCCATGTTTGTTAATCAACCACCTCCATACACCACATCCAGCAAAGCTCCCTGAGTGACACAGTCACAAACAACCAGGGCACGGATCTTTCCTCTGTGTCCTTCCAGGTTCTTCTGAGGACAACCTGAATTTAGTATGCCCACCACGAAGTGAAGATTATGATGGTGATGATATTGAGGCCCAGGTAAGACCACCTTTCTTTGTCTTTGAAGGAAATGTTGGTTTTCTGAGTGAGAAACAAACTCACCAGTCCAAACCCAAAGAATGGACTCAGGGAGCTGAAAAAGAGCAAAAGTGAAATTTTCTTTCCTTTTTTTTCCTTCTTTTTTCTTTTCTTTTCTTTTTCTTTTTTTTCCCCGAGACAGGGTCTCACTCAGTTGGCCAGGCTGGAGTGCAGTGATGCAATCTCGGCTCCATCTCCTGGGCTCAATGAATTCTCCTCCCTCAGCCTCCCAAGTAGCTGGGATTACAGGCATGTGTCTTCATGCCCAGATAATTTTTGTATTCTTAGTAGAGATGCTGTTTCGCCATGTTGGCCAGGCTGGTCTCGAACTCCTGACCTCAGGTAATCCGCCCACCTCGGCTTCCGAAAGTGCTGGGATTACAGGCGTGAGCCATGCCTCCTGGCCAAAAGTGAGACTTTTAATGACAGTCTTGCAAGATCCAGTACCTTATGGGCAGACACACCCAGCACAATTTCAAAAGCAATTTATCCCCTAGTGTGCTGGTCTCTCCCCTGGTTCCTTATATGCTGAGTACTGTGGGGTCACAATCTTCCCAGGTGTTGCCTATCGATTTTTGGGGAGAGGCTTTAGGTATTTTTCTAGGGTTGTCTTACTGCATTTTGTTGCAGCCCACAACTCATTGCCATCCTAGTCAGCTCAGGGGCTCTTCAAGTACTTATCACCTAAGTAGCTGGGCAGGCTGATAAGAACAGACAAAGCAAGCTATTTTGCAGGCTAGTGAACTTTTATCTTAGACTAAACTTCTTTGGTTCAAGTGAGGGCAACTAAGTGGGGAGGAGAGGGGGCCCAATGAGCAGGCATTGCTTATCCAAGGAGGAGCCTAGCATATTCTATTTCTTCTGTTTTTTGCTGACCTAAACCGGTTCAAGGCACTTTGTGTTAAAAATGGACCACTGTATACATTATTTCCTTTACCTGATTTCTTTCCTTCTCAATTAATTTTGATATAAAAATATGAGAAAGCACATTATGTACAACATACACAATTCTGTTTGTGAGGATGGAGTTCAGTGGGAGTTTCTTTTCATCTAATACGTGACACACTAGGATGTTTTTAAAAGACAGCATCCATCATCAACTGGAATGCAGAGGTGTTTTCCTCCACACCAGTTTTTCTCCTTGGATTAGACATTGTGCATTTACCAATCTAAGTCAATCTCAAAGATAAATTCTGTGGGAAAAGCTCTTGTCTTTTCCACAGGTGTCCTCTATGCTAGAATGTTTGGCCTTTGCTCTTGACTCAACAACTGTTTTACAACTAGTTTTCTGAAGTCATCAAGAGAATAACTGATCTGTGTAAGGGGTGCAGCAGAGTTGATCTGATCCTCATAGCATCTTCTTTTTTCTCATTGCAGCTTTTACAGTTACCTGTCCTGGGTACGTACCTTGAACTAACTCACCTTCTGAGAAACAAAGTTGCTGGCTTTAATATATAGAAACCTTAATCTGGGTTCCTGTTAAAAATATTGGGGGTGTGGTGAGAGCAAATGATTTTGCAAGTGTATAGCAACAAGACTTCAGGTGGGATCTAATAAAAGCATTTCCAGGAACCTTCGTGTTATACCTGCTGCTCGGGAGGCTGAGGGAGGGTGTAGAAAGAGAAAAAGAAAAAGTAAATATAAGCCGAGTTTGTTATTTTCAGAGTTTAATGTCATCATGGTGAGGAGTACTATGTTTATGGGCTTTTGAGTATCCTGTGTTTTCGATCACCTCTTCTTTATTATTTAAAGATAATTTTTCTGAGAACACCTGCTCTTTTCTGCCTCTGCCACTGCAAAATCTCAGAGCCTGTGGTTTGGGACACAGTTCTGTCATAGGCAGTTACTTAATCCTGGAGACAGAATTCTTCTGCAGTGTGCCCAGATGCATAGGAGAAATGGATCCTCACCTTATGAACTGTTAGGTTTCATGGCAGCACATTCATTTGTCTGTGCTTGCTGTTTACCTCTGGTATCAAGACATCTCCCTGAGCATGGAGTACAGAATGAAAATTCACTCTGGGCTCACTGCAAAAGGTCCAGTGTCTTGGAAATGGAGGGAGAAGCACAACCTTGAGCACACTGTCAGCATTCCATTTCTTCATGTGAATGAGAATATGCAGTTTTACTATCATTTGTGGAAGAGGCTGTCCTTTCCCCATCGTGTATTTTTGGCACCTTTGTTGAAGATCAGCTGACTCTGTATGTGTGCATTTAATTCTGGGCTCCTGATTCTTTATCTGTGATACTTATGGGTGTCCCCACGCTAAAAGCATGCTGTCTGAATTTCTCTGTTTTTTGTAGATTTCAATGTCATGAATGTGCGTCCTCCAACAATATTCTTTTTCAACATTACCATGGTTATTTGAGGCACATAAAAATTCATTAAAGTCTTAGGATTATCTTTTCCATTTCTTCACAGGTGGCTGTTACCAGTTTGATAGCAGTTGTTGTGAGTCTGTATATCATTTGTGTAGTATTGTGTATTAGTTATGCTTAGTCTTCCTGTCCATGAACATGGGAAGCCTTTCAACTTATTTGTACATTTTTTACTTTCTAGAATCTTTATGTTGACAGCTGATTAGTTAGATTTAACATGACCGATATAAATTTGTGATTTCTTTTTTTTTTTTTTTTTGAGACAGAGTCTCACTCTCTCACCATACTGCTTGTGCAGTGATGTGATCTCTCCTCACTGCCACCTCCACCTCCTGGGTTCAAGTGATTCTCCTGCCTTATCCTCCTGAGTATCTGGGACTACAGGTTCATGCCACCACATCCAGCTAATTTTTGTTTTTTTAATAGAGTTGTGGTTTTACCATGTTGGCCGGGATAGTCTTGATCTCTTGACCTCGTGATCCACCCACCTCGGCCTACCAAAATGCTGGGATTACAGGCATGAGCCACTGTGCCTGGCCAAATTTGTGATATCTTATACAAATGTCTTGTATGTCTCAATGAATAGACATCAAATAAAAAAAAAATTATGTAAGCTAGTTAATCACAAATCACCCCCATACTCATGGACATTTTTTCATGAATTTATTCATTTCTATTGGTAAACATTTCCTCATTTCAGTAAATCATGTATATTTGAACCTGAAAACCTATCCTCATGGCAGAAAGTGTTCAGAGTCACATCTCTCAGCTTCACTGGTGGAGGTAGCGCAGGCTCTGTGAGCTTGGCCTGTTTGAATGAAGCCTGATCTTTAGGGAATCTCCTAAGGGAGAGTAACACAGAGCTGCTGAAGCCCTTGATCACAGGGACCCAAAAGATTGTGTACACACACCATGGTTCCAGAAGAAGACTTACAAAGAGGAAATCATGACTTTTTAATTTTAGTATTTTAATATTTAATTTTTTAAATGACCTCTATGAAAAAGAAATTGTGATCAGCCAGGCGTGGTGGCTCACACCTGTAATCCCAGCACTTTGGAGGCTGAGGTGGGCAGATGATGAGGTCAGGAGATGGAGACCATCCTGGCTAACACAGTGAATCTCTGTCTCTACTAAAAATACAAAAAAATTAGCCAGGCATGGTGGCAGGTGCCTGTAGTCCCAGCTACTTGGGAAGCTAAGGTAGGAGAATGGTGTGAACCTGGGAGACAGAGCTTGCAGTGAGCCGAGATCATGTCACTGCACTCCAACCTGGGGGAAAGAGTGAGACTCCATCTCAAAAAAAAAAAAAAAACAAAAACAAAAGAAACAATGTGTGACCAATAGAATAGAGTAATTTGGGTAAAATTGAATCCATGTCACCAATAAATTAAGTAATTAATCATTTAAAACAGATGCTAGATGTTGTACCAGCATAATTATGTCCTAGTGTACTTACACAGTCTTGAATATTTTAAGAAAATCCTGTTTGTTTAGAGGAGTGTCAAAACATTTGAGAGGGAGGAAGGCACTCTTCCATTGACCCTTAGTGTGTGCTTTAGTTCCATTTGGGGTTGACTTTTTGTGTTGCTGCCTGATGCCTCTAGTACAAGGCCAAGGCCTCCATGTCTCCTGTCTTTCCTGCTCCCCTCCTCTGCCATCCCTCTTCCACTCAGGGGAATAGCCCAGCATTAACTCAGTCCATGCTTGTTAATCAACCACCTCCATAAACCACATCCAGCAAAGCTCCCTGAGTGACTCACAGTCACAAACAACCAGGGCACTGATCTTTCCTCTGTGTCCTTCCAGGTTCTTCTGAGGACAAGCTGAGTTTAGTATGCTTACCACCAAGTGACGTTGATGATTTGGATGATGATGTTGCTGAGGCCCAGGTAAGACCGCCTTTCTTTGTCTTCTAAGGAAATGTCAGTTTTCTGATGTGAGAAACAAACTCACCAGTCCAAACCCAAAGAATGGACTCAGGGAGCTGAAAAAACAGCAAAAGTGAAATTTTCTTTCCTTTTATTTCTTCTTTTCTTTTCCTTTTTTTTTTTTTTTTTTTTTTTGAGACAGAGTCTCAGTTGGCCAGGCTGGAGTGCAGTGGTGCAATCTCAGCTCCATCCCCTGGGCTCAATGAATTCTCCTGCCTCAGCCTCCTGAGTAGCTGGGATTACAGGCATGTGTCTTCATGCCCAGATAATTTTTGTATTATTAATAGAGAGAGTGTTTCGCCATGTTGGCCAGGCTGGTCTTGAACTCCTAACCTCAGGTAATCCACCCACCTCGGCTTCCAAAAGTGCTGGGATTACAGGTGTGAGCCACCCCGCCTGGCTGAAAGTGAGACTTTTTAATGACAGTCTTGCAAGATCTGGTACCTTATGGGCAGACATACCCAGCACAGTTTCAACAAGCAATTTATCCCCTAGTGTGCAGGTCCCTCCCCTGGTTCCTCATAGGCTGAGTACTGTGGGGTCACAGTCTTCCCAGGTATTGCCTATTGATTTTTGAGGAGAGGCTTTAGGTATTTTTCTAGGGTTGTCTTACTGCATTTTGTTGCAGCCCACAATGCATTGCCATCCTGGTCAGCTCAGAGGCTCTTCAAGTATTTGATTTATGACCTAAGTAGCTGGGCAGGCTGACAAGAACAGACAAAGCAAGCTATTTTGCAGGCTAGTGAACTTTTATCTTAGACTAAACTTCTTTGGTTCAAGTGAGCGCAACTAAGTGGGGAGGATGAGGTGCCCAACAAGCAGGCATTGCCCATCCAAGCAGGAGCCTAGCATATCCTATTTCTTCTGTTTTTTGCTGACCTAAACCGATTCAAGGCACTTTGTGTTAAAAATGGACCACTGTATACATTATTTCCTTGAGCTGATTTCTTCCCTTCTCAGTTAATTTTGATTTAAAAATATGAGAAGGCACATTATGTACAACATACACAATTCTGTTTGTGAGGATGGAGTTCAGTGGGAGTTTCTTTTCATCTGATACGTGACACACTAGGATGTTTTTAAATGACAGCATCCATCATCAACTGCAATGCAGAGGCATTTTCCTCCACACCAGTTTTTCTCCTTGGATTAGACATTGTGCATTTACCAATCTAAATCAACCTCAAAGATAAATTCTGTGGGAAAAGCTCTTGTCTTTTCCACATGTGTCCTCTAAGAATGTTTGGTCTTTGACCTTGACTCACCACTGTTTTACAAGTAGTTTTCTGAAGTCATCAAGAGAATAACAGATCTGTGTAAGGGGTGTGACGGAATTGATCTGATCCTCATTGCATCTTCTTTTATCTCATTGCAGATTTTACCATCACCTGTCCAGGGTATGTACCTTGAACTAACTCACTTTCTGAGAAACAAACTTGCTGTCTTTAATATATAGAAACCTTAATCTGGGTTCCTGTTAAAAAATATTGGGGGTCTGGTGAGAGCAAATGATTTTGCAAGTGTATAACTATGACTAGAGGAGCTGTAGAAATGTATGTGAACCCAGAGGACCAACCAGGAGATTTTGTGTGAGCCAGTGTGTCTTCACCTGGAGTAGGAGAAGTGAGTGCACCTCTCACTGATTTATCCTGATGTTGGTGATTCTAAAGAGTGGATTCTGGAGAATCTCAGCAGGGAAGAGGATGCCTTTCCAAGTAGGTAGGAAGATTTCAGGTGGTGTCTAATAATACAACGTTTCCAGGAACCTTCATGTTATACCTGCTGCTTGGCAAGGTTAGGGAGGGTATAGAAAGAGAAAAAGAAAAAGTAAATATAAGTCAAGTTTGTGATTTTTAGAATTTAGTGTCATCATGGTGAGAAGTACTATGTTTATAGGCTTTTGAGTAACCTGTGTTTTCGATCACCTCTTCTTATTTAAAGATGATCTTTCTAGAACACCTGCTCTTTTCTGCCTGTGCCACTGCAAAATCTGAAAGCCTTTGGTTTAGGACAGAGTTCTGTCACAGGCAGTTACTTAATTTTGGAGACAGAATTCTTCTGCGGTGTGCCCAGATGCATAGGAGAAATGGATCCTCACCTTATGAACTGTTAGGTTTCATGGCAGCACATTCATTTGTCTGTCCTTGCTGTTTACCTCTGGTATCAAGACATCTCCCTGAGCATGGAGGAGAGAATGAAAATTCACTCTAGGCTCACTGCAAAAGCTCCAGTGTCTTGGAAATGGAGGGAGCAGCACAACCTTGAGCACACTGTCAGCATTTCGTTTCTTCATGTGAATGAGAATATGCAGTTTTACCATCATTTGTGGAAGAGGCTTTCCTTTCCCCATTGTGTATTCTTGGCACCTTTGTTGAAGATCAGCTGACTCTCTATGTGTGCATTTAATTCTGGGCTCGCTATTCTATATCTGTGATACTTATCGGTGCCCCCACGCTAGGAGCATGCTGTCTGAACTTCTCTGTTTTTTGTAGATTTCAGTCTCATGAATGTGCGTCCATCAACACTGTTCTTTTTCAACATTACTATGGTTATTTGAGGCACATAAAAGTTCATTAAAGTCTTAGATTAACTTTTCCATTTCTGCACAGATGGCTGTTACCATTTTGATAGCAGTTGTTGTGAGTCTGTAGATCATTTGTGTAGTATTGTGTGTTAGTCATGTTTAGTCTTCTTATCCATGAATATGGGATGCCTTTCAACTTATTTGCACCTTCTTTACATTCTAGAATCTTCATGTTGACAGCTCATAAGGTAGATTTAACATGAGTAATAAAAATTAGTGATTTTTTTTTTTGGACGGAGTCTTACTCTGTCGTTAGACAGGGTTGCAGTAATGTGATCTCTGCTCATTGCAACCTCCACGTTGTTCGTTCAACTGATTCTCCTGCCTTAGCCTCCCGAGTAGCTGGGACTACAGGCACGAGCAATCACCCCCAGGTATTTCTTTTTATTTTTAGTAGAGACATGATTTTACCATGTTGGCCAGAATGATCTCTATGTCTTGACCTCGTGATCTGACCCCCTCGGCCTCCCAAAATCCTGGAATAACAGACATGAGCCACCATGCCCAGGCAAATTTGTGATTTTTTTATAGCAATATTTTGTTTATCTGACTGAAAAGGGATCAAATAAAAATTTTTTGTAAGCTAGTTAAGCAAAAAATCACCCCTGTACTCATGGAAATTTTTTCCTGAATTTGTTCATTTTTGTTATTATACATTTCCTCATTTCAGTAGATAATGTGTATTTGAACCTGGAAACTTATCCTCATGGCAGAAAGTGTTCAGAGTCACGTCTCTCAGCTTCACTGGTGTAGGTAGAGGAGGCTCTGTGGGCTTGGCCTGTTTGAATGAAGCCTGATCTTTAGGGAATCTCCTCAGGGAGAGTGACACAGGAGCTGCTGAAGTCCCTGATCACAGGGGCCCAGTAGGTTTTGTGCACACACCCTGGTTCCAGAAGACGACTTACAAAGAGGAAATTATGACTGTTTTTAATTGTAGCATTTTAATATTTAATTTTTAAAATGATTTCTATGCAAAAAATGCGTGCTTAATAGAATAATTTGGGTAAAATTGAGTCCATTTCATTGATAAAATAGGCTTTTGATCAAATAACAATTTTTTTAAACAGATGCTAAATGAAGTACTATCATAATTGGACCGCAGTGTACTGACACGGTGTTGAATACGTTAAGAAAATGCTGTTTGTTTAGAAGACTTTTAAAACATTTGAGAGGGAGAAAGGCACTCTTCCATTAACCCTTATTGTGCATTTTAGTTCCATTTTGGGTTGACTGTTTTGTGTTGCTGCATGATGCCTCTAGTACAAGGCTAAGATCTCCATGTCTCATGTCTTTCCTGCTCCCCTTTTCTGCCAGCCCTCTTCCACTCAGGGGAATAGCCCAGCATCCACTCAGTTTAGGCTTGTTAATCAACCGCCTCCAAACAGCACATCCAGCAAAGCTCCCTGAGTGACTCACAGTCTCAAACCAGGGCACTGATCTTTCCTCTGTGTCCTTCCAGCTTGGCCAGAGGACCGCCTGTTTTTAAGACGCTCACCACGATGCAAAGATGAAGAAGATGATGATGATGATCTTGATGCCCACGTAAGAGCCCCGTTTTTTTGTCTTCTACAGCAATGTTGCTTTCCTGATTCCTTTACTTCTCAATTAATTTTGATATGAAAATCTGGCAATGCACATTATGTACACTGAACACTATTCTCTTTGTGGGGCTGGAATTCAGTAGGAGTGTCTTCCCAACTGATACGTGGTATGCTAGGGTGCTTTTAAATGACAGCATCCATTATCAACTGGAATACTGAGGGATTTTCCACAACACCAGTTTTCCTCCTTGGATTAAGCATTGTGCATTTGCATATAAAGTTAAACTTAATGGTAAATTCTGCAATTAGAGGTCTTGTTTTTGTATAGTTATCCTCTGTGCTAGTCTTTGGGGACTTTGACCTACGGCTCAATCACTATACTGCCTTCTGGTTTTTTATCGTTGTCCAGAGAATAACAGATCTGTGTGAAGCGCACAGCGTAACCTGATTCTGATAATGTTTTCTCTTATATAATTGCAGATAACAGCTCAGAAAGAAAACGGTAGGTACCATGAGATAACTCACTTCCCGAGGGAAAAACTTGCTAGCTTCAGTGTATAGAAACCTGATTCTGGGTTCCTGCTGGGAAAGAGGCTTGGGGTTCTCGTGAAAGTGATTCTGTCAGTATAGAACTCTGACCCGAGAAGCTGTAGGAAGATTTGTCGACCCAGAAGAAAGATGAGGGGATCATGTATGAAGCAGCGTGGGGTGGGAGAATAGCCCATCACTCAGCTTCAGCTGAAGTAGGAGGAGTGGGTGAGTCACTCTCTCTAATGACTTATCCTTGTGTTTTTGTTTCTAAAGACTTGACGCTGGAGAGTCTAAGTGACGAGGAGATTCATCCAGGTAGGCAACTACGTGCCAGGAAAAACCCAATGGGAAAAGGTTCCCAGGAGCCTCCAGGTTATCCCTGCTGCTTGTGAGGAGGGGCTGAAGGAGGGGGTATGAAATCAGAAAGAAAATGGAAACATGTGTGAGGTCTGGCTTGTTGTAGGATTATCTTTTCCATTTCTGCACAGATGGCTGTTACCAGTTTGATAGCAGTTGTTGTGAGTCTGTAGATCATTTGTGTAGTATTGTGTGTTAGTCAGGTTTAGTCTTCCTATCCGTGAATACAGGATGCCTTTCCACTTATTTGTACCTTCTTTACTTCCTAGGATCTGCATGTTGACAGCTGATAAGTTAGATTTAACACGACTGATAAAAAATTTTTGATTTCTGACACCAATATTTTATAAGTCTGAATGAATAGGCATCAAATATACATATATATATTTAGAGATGGAGTTTCGCTGTTCTTGCCCAGGCTGGAGTGCAATGGCGTGATCTCAGCTCACTGCAACCTCTGACCCCCAGATTCAAGTGATTCTCCTGCCTCAGCCTCCTGAGTAGCTGGGATTAGAGGCACTCACCACCATGCCTGGCTAATTTTTTGTATTTTTTAGTAGAGATGGGGTTTCACCATGTTGGCCAGGCTGGTCGTGAACTGCTGACCTCAGGCCATCCACCCACCTCAGCCTCCCAAACTGCTGGGATTACAGGTGTGATCCAGAGTGCTCGGCCAAAAAAAATAATTTTTACGTAAGCTAGTTAACTAAAAATCACCCCCGTACTCGTGGACTTTTTTTCATGAATTTGTTCATTTATATTGGTATACATTTCCCCAGTTCAGTAGATAATGTATATTTGAACCTGGAAACTTATCCTGATGGCAGAAAGTGTTCAGAGTCACGTCTCTCAGCTTCGCTGGTGTAGTTAGAGCAGGCTGTGTGAGCCTGGCCTGTTTGAATGAAGCCTGATTTTTAGGGAATCTCCTCAGGGAGAGTGACACAGGAGCTGCTGAAGCCCCTGATCACAGGGGTCCAAAAGGGTATGTAGAAGTTGTTCCAGAAGAAGACTTACAAAGAGGAAATCATGACTATTTTTAATTGTAGCATTCTAATACTGAATTTTTAAAATGATCTCTATGAAAAAGAAAGTGTCATTAATACAATAGAGTAATTTGGGTAAAATTGAGTCCATTTCACCAATAAAATAGACTTAATTAAGTAATAAATCCTTTAAAACAGATGCTAAATGTAGTATCAGCATAATTAGATCGTAGTGTACTGACACGGTCTTGAATACGTTAAGAAAAGAATACATTAAGAAAATGCTATTTGTTTCGAAGAGTTTCAAAACATTTGAGAGGGAGGAAGGCACTCTTCCATTGACCCTTAGTGTGCATTTTAGTTCCATTTGGGGGTGACTGTTTTGTGTTGCTGCCTGATGCCTCTAGTACAAGGCCGGGGCCTGCATGTCTCATGTCTTTCATGCTTCACTTCTTTGCCATCCCTCTTCCACTCAGGGGAATAGCCCAGCATCAACTCAGTCCATGCTTGTTAATTAACCACCTCCATACACCACATCCACAAGGCTCCCCGAGTGACTAACAGTCACCAACCTCCAGTGCACTGATGTTTCGTCTGTGTCCTTCCAGCTTGTCCTGAAGATGGCCTGTTTTTTTTTTTGTTTGGTTGGTTTTTTTTTTTTTGAGACAGAGTCTCACTCAGTCGCCCAGGCTGGAGTGCAGTGGCTCTGGCTCTGCCCAGTGCAAACTCCATCTCCTGGGTTCATGCCATTCTCCTGCCTCAGCTTCCTGAGTAGCTGGGACTATAGGCGCCTGCCAACACGCCTAGCTAATTGTTTTGTATTTTTTTAGTAGAGACAAGGTCTAAAGATGGCCCATTTTTAAGATGCTCACCACGATGCAAAGATGAAGAAGATGATGATGATGATCTTGATGCCCACGTAAGACCCCCGTTTTTTTGTCTTCTACAGCAATGTTGCTTTCCTGATTCCTTTACTTCTCAATTAATTTTGATATAAAAATCTGGCAATGCACATTATGTACACTGAACACTATTCTCTTTGTGGGGCTGGAATTCAGTAGGAGTGTCTTCCCAACTGATACGTGGTATG
Organism: Pongo abelii; assembly: GCF_028885655.2. NCBI lineage: Eukaryota > Metazoa > Chordata > Mammalia > Primates > Hominidae > Pongo > Pongo abelii. The sequence goes on from NC_085929.1 coordinate 31,043,077, forward strand.
CTAGGGTGCTTTTAAATGACAGCATCCATTATCAACTGGAATACTGAGGGATTTTCCACAACACCAGTTTTCCTCCTTGGATTAAGCATTGTGCATTTGCATATAAAGTTAAACTTAATGGTAAATTCTGCAAATAGAGGTCTTGTTTTTCTGTAGTTATCCTCTGTGCTAGTCTTTGGGGACTTTGACCTACGGCTCAATCACTATACTGCCTTCTGGTTTTTTATCGTTGTCCAGAGAATAACAGATCTGTGTGAAGCGCACAGCGTAATCTGATTCTGATAATGTTTTCTCTTATATAATTGCAGATAACAGCTCAGAAAGAAAACGGTAGGTACCATGAGATAACTCACTTCCCGAGGGAAAAACTTGCTAGCTTCAGTGTATAGAAACCTGATTCTGGGTTCCTGCTGGGAAAGAGGCTTGGGGTTCTCGTGAAAGTGATTCTGCCAGTATAGAACTCTGACCCGAGAAGCTGTAGGAAGATTTGTCGACCCAGAAGAAAGATGAGGGGATCATGTATGAAGCAGCGTGGGGTGGGAGAATAGCCCATCACTCAGCTTCAGCTGAAGTAGGAGGAGTGGGTGAGTCACTCTCTCTAATGACTTATCCTTGTGTTTTTGTTTCTAAAGACTTGACGCTGGAGAGTCTAAGTGACGAGGAGATTCATCCAGGTAGGCAACTATGTGCCAGGAAAAACCCAATGGGAAAAGGTTCCCAGGAGCCTCCAGGTTATCCCTGCTGCTTGTGAGGAGGGGCTGAGGGAGGGGGTATGAAATCAGAAAGAAAATGGAAATGTGTGTGAGGTCTGGCTTGTTGTTTTCAGCGTTTCTTGGCATCATGGTAAGAACTGTCTCTATGGGCTATGAGGGTGCTGCGTTCATGAGAGATTATCTTTGCAGTGCACCTGCTCTTTTCTGCCTGTGGAACATCAGAGCCTTTGGTTTGGATTAGTCTACACTCCTTGGGATTGTGCACAAGGGGTGTAGGCTTAAGCACTGGGTGTCATCTGTGATGAAGGGAATCTGGGGGACGCAACTCTCTCACAGGTATTTCCTGGAACCTAGAGAAACAGTCCTTGTGCTGTGTGCCAAGGGGAAATCGAGAATCACCCTCTGAACTTTCAGGACTTGTTAGTGCACATTCATGTTTCTGTCCTCACTGTGCGCTCTTGGTTTAAAGCGATCTCCCGAGGTGGATGGTGGAGTGAATATTCACTCTGGGCTCACTGGTGAAACCCCAGTCTCCTTTGAATGGAGGAGGAAAGTTTGACCTTGAGCACTTTTCCAGCCTCCACTTCCCAACCCAATCACAGATTCTGAGATGAGGCTTCTTTCTCCCCAGTTCTCTAATTTTTGGGAAAGCCTGGAGTTCCTTCCCACAAAAGATAGTATCACACTGTTTCCTGTCTTCAAAAATTTGGCTTTGGTTTTATTCTCTAAGTTGATATTCATCCCTTAAGTTCTAGACTTTTTTTTTTTTTTTTGAGGCAGAGTCTTGCTCTGTCACCCAGGCTGGAGTACAGTGGCATGATCTCGGCTCACTGCAAGCTCCGCCTCCTGGGTTCATGCCATTCTCCTGCCTCAGCCTCCTGAGTAACTGGGACTACAGGCTCCCACCACCACACTTGGCTAATTTTTTGTGTTTTTGGTAGAGACAGGGTTTCACCGTGTTGACCAGGCTGGTCACGAACTCCTGACCTCAGGCGATCTGCCCACCTCAGCCTCACGAAGTACTCGGATTATAGGCATGAGCCACTGTGCCTGGCCAGGGTTATTTTTAATCTAATTGTGGCTATCTCAAGTAATGGTGCTTTGAGTATTTTTGTCAGTGGTTTTGGAATAACGCCGGCACTCACTTTTATGGAGTAGACTGTTAGAAGGGGGCATATCTTTCAGTATCATAAATAATGCCAAACTTTTTCCAAAATGATGACACCAATTCATGCTCCTCTAACAGCATATATGAGTAGCCATTTCTCCAAATCCTCACACTCTTAGTTTTATCTCTTTCTAAAAATTCCATCACTGTTGTTAGTCTTTCATTTGTATAACATATTACTTAAAATGCTCACCAAAAAGAAATGTTGTTTTACTGTAATGATGCAGCGCAGTAGGTTTGTTTACACCCGCCTCACCACAGTCATGTAAGTAATGCATTGCGCCGGCATTCCAACAGGTACGACTTTACTAGGGAAAAGGAAATTTTCAGCTTTGTTATAATCTTACGGGACCACTGTCATACATGTGTTCTGTCATTGACCAAAATGTCATTCTGCTACATATGGCTGTAGTTAATAAGCAGGTGCAAGGTGGGCAGATCACGAGGTCAGGAAATCGAGACCATCCTGGCTCACACAGTGAAACCCCGTCTCTACTAAAAATACAAAAAATTAGCTGGGTGTGGTGGCGGGCGCCTGTAGTCCCAGCTACTTGGGAGGCTGAGGCAGGAGAATGGCGTGAACCTGGGAGGCAGAGTTTGCAGTGAGCCAAGATCATGCCCACTGCACTCCAACCTGGTCAATAGAGCAAGATTCCATCTCAAAAAAAAAAAAAAGAAAAGAAAAGAATGAAAATAAGAACAGCTATAAATAGGGTATGTGGGCACTTCTGTATGTTGCCTCCTTGAAGTGTCACAATCACTTTGAGACAGAATTAGTTTTGTTATAGTCATTATACACATGAGGAATGTGAGTCTCAGTTAAGTAAATTACTCAGGAGACACACCAAGAGCTGGATCTCTTTAATGCCAAAGGTTTATCTATAAACTAACATGCTACACCGCCTGTACTGGCAAGATAGAATTACCATAAAATGAAATTTGCTTCCACAGCTGGGCATGTGAGCTCAGTGAGGCTGGTGTTACCCATTGCTCCATGGGTCAGAAATTGGTCTTGCTGAAGCTTGGCTGGAGAAGCTGTTGGCTCAGGGAGTGAAAAGTTACTGACAGGTTATATGAGTGCAATTGAAGGATTATGTGTCCATAGAGCATGTGGTGGAATGAGAACAGAGAGAATCAAAGAGAATTACCCAGAGCAAGACTCTGTCTCAAAAAAAAAAAAAAAATTGCCCATCTAATAGGTTAAAAATCAGATACAGTCAACCGCAGTGGGTCTTACTATGTAAAAAAAAAAAAAAAAAAAAAAAAAAAAAAAAAAATGCTTTTAGCCAGTGATAGGAAAGAAGAAAAAAATTAAAATAGTTGATGTGTTCTATGTGGGACTGTGGAATAAACTGCTTTTAAATAGAATTTTGTATGAAGTTCTTTAGGCAATAAGTAAAAATGGAAGGGAAACCTAACAGCAGAGAGCAGCCAGGACCACAGTTGCCTGTGGATGCAGAGACTGTTGTGAGCCTGGAATGTACCAAAGACCACGAGTCCCCACGGGCAGTCAGTTCAGTGACAGCATCGCCAATTTTCTGATCGGTAGGCACCCCAGTAGCACATGGACAGAACAGGGAGGCCTAAGATGAGTCCAGGCCATGGAAGGTCTCCAGTGAGGGGATCTTGGAAGTTGTGAAAAGCATCCTGGAGGGGGAGGTAGCCCTGCAGCTTAGCGGTCCAGTTTCCCTCACTGGTCTTACTTGGTATGGCATAGAGGTGCTCACACAGCAGCCCCCAGTATCCTCCCACTTCCCTAAAAGCTTAAACATACCACGATGTGTATCAGTTTCCTAAAGAGCACAGTAGCACATTACTGAACAACGAAAATTGCAGAGAAGTGGTCTCATTTCCTGGAAATGTTTCAGGGAGGGGTAGGTGGTGAGGCTCCACTGGGGAAATGCTGATGACCAAAGAAAGATGAGGCCTGAGGACTGGTGGTTAGGCTCAGCCACATGGAGTCCACGTCATGCCCTGCAAGAGCAATCTGGTGGTGTGGTGCTGGGGAGGGGAGAGGGCCAGGGCCACAGAGCCTGTGCAGGGATTCAGAACCAGAGGGCTCCTCAGAACGGGCATAGGAGATGGTTTATAAGGACCTGTCCCACTCCAGTGATGGCATGAGGGACAGGGAGGGAGGAAAGCAGCCCCACATAGGAGGACGCCCAGGGTGGGGAAGCAGGTCTCAGGAGAGCTAGGTTTCAGTCCAAGCAAGAACGGAAAGAATGTTCCAGGGTGAGGCTGAGGCCCTGGGGCCTCCAGAGGGCTTGGAAAAAAGGTTTCAGCAGATGGAATCAGAAAAGGAGTATTCAGGGCCATGAAGGGGAGGTGAGCTGAGCTTCTTGCAGCCCCTGATGCAAACAGGGATGAAGGACATAATGAGATTAGTCCTGAGTCTGAGGCAGAAAGTGTTGAGGAGGCTGTGAGTTTGGGGAAGGGAGGGAAGGGCCTGGCTGGGAGAAGGCAGGGTTCTCGTCCCTCTACTGTCCTGCCAGAGAAGGTCAGAGCCCAGAGGCCCAGGGCTCCCTCCTGACACCTGCACAAACAGGTGTACCCTGGTCAGGGGGTGCTCTGTAGACTGCTGTGGAGTGAGGGAGCAGCTTCTCCTGGGCATAGGACCCCAGGCACCTGCAGGATGCAGGGCTCCAGGCTCCCTCAGATGCCTGCTGATGGGTCTCCTCTGAGGGGCTGTAAACTGGCTTCCTGGGTACCCACAATGTACAAGGCACTTATTTTCAGTATGATGCACCCAGCACTGCCAAAATCATACCCATTTATGATAGGCATAAGTACCATCCCCACTTTAGAGCTAGGAAAACTGAGGCATTGAGCAGTTAATCAACTTGCCCCAGGCTCCATAGATAAACAGTCAGTGTAGAGGTGGGGTCTCAACACAGCAGGCTCCCTCCATAGTGTGGGCTTATAGCCACTGGCTGTCCCATTGCTCTTGTCCAGCCTCAGCTGTCTGGGGTGGCAGTTTGTGCCTTTGGGCTACAGTTGAATCACCAGTTGCCTCTTCCAGGCTGGCTCCCATACCTCTCCCGGCAGCAGCTTCTTAAATCCCAGAGGCTGATAATAGTGTGGTAAATGGGCCTTGGGGAATGGAGGCAAAGGTATGGTGCTCAGGACTTCTAGGTCCCAACATAGGCTGTGTTCCTGGCCCTCCCCTTGTAACAGAGGCACCTCTGTCCCTGGCTGATGAGTTCCCGCATCTCTAATTTCTCCTCAGCCTGGACTGCAGAGGCAGGAGCCCAGGAGATGCTGGCACGGAGGCTGCTTAGTGGGATGATGTCATAGCGCACAAAGCTGGGAGCCTGCTTTCACTAAAAAGGGATTATCTCTTCATCCAGGGTGAAGCCCTTCTGTGGAGCTGACCAGGGTGCTGACCCAAAGGGCAGGCCAGTGCATACTGCAGGACCCTCAGCTTTGCCCATGGATGTCTCAGTCCTCTCTACATTCTGAGGAAAACTCTTGGCCCCTGCAGAGAGCAAAAGTCCAAGGCCGCCTCCCACCCACCCCCAGCACTTGGTTTGGCCTGTATCATCCAGGACCCGGTGCTTCTGGGCCTGGCATTTCTCCTTTGGCAAGAGAGTGAGAAGAGACGTGACTGTGCTCCACGAGCAGAAAGTGCCATTCCAACTTGAAATAAAGAGACTGAGCGCATTTATTCAGGTGCAGAGGTGGCTGATCAGGTCTGACCCAATGAGGGGCTCAGGGTTTCCACTCAATGACATCGATGGTGATCTGAGTCACCTTCTATAAGGCCTCGCCCTCGTAAGCCTTGCTGTCAGAGTCCTCCTCCAGGACACAGAAGGTGTGCAAGTGTGCCTGCAGGACCTTGCAGCCCTCAGGGGCCTCTGGCAGCATGGTGAAGGCCTTGGTGGCCTTCAGGCACACCCTGCCCATGGGTGAGTGTAGCAGCTTCAGGAGCAGGCTGATGGCTTGTGCGTCCAGGGCCACGTACTTCTCGGCAGGCCACCAACACAGGGAATTTCTAACAGCTTGTGGGGGCCTCTTCTCACCCCCTCTCACCCTAGCCCTCTTTTGACCCTCGTGCCTGCAGAGTCTCAAAGGGAGGTGCCACCCTGTCCTGCTGCTGCAGGGATTCCCTGATTCATTCACGCAGTGAGACACTGAGGCAAGAGCTGGGTTTCCCCCTCTCAGCACTCTTTTGGGCCAGGTAATTCTCAACTTGGGGCCAAAGCTCCCCTGCTGTGACCTTTGGGTCTGGAGCAGCAAACAAAGCAAAGTCTTGTCCTCAGGAGCTCCCCTTGGGGATGTCACAGAAAGTGATGGCAAGGATGGTGGTCACAGTCAACACAGGAGGAGGCAGGGAGGCTGGGGAGGCCGCAGTTTCAGAGAGAAAGCTCTCTCCTGGAAAGCCACTCTCCTGGTCCCACGGAAAGGGACCTCTGTGCAAACCTAAGAATGATGGGGCTGGGATGGGGCCTGGTAACATGCATTTCCACAGACCACCCAGGGTCTGGTTCAGGGGCCACACTAGGAGAAATAACTCACCTGGGCCTCTAATGAGACTCTCAGAGAAAGAAAAGCCTGGACTTAGGGAAGGCAAGAGGCCCCCCCCCCCCACCAGCAAGGGGACATGGCCACGGCCAAGGCAGAGACTCTGGGGTCAGTGACCAGCCCATCCTCACAATGAGGGTCCCAGTGTGGAAACACTTCCCCAACCACCACAAGCTCTGAGTCTTTGTGCTCCCCCAGTTTTGAGGCCAGGATGTAGACTGTGATCCTATGTGACCTGGAGTGAGACACAAGACACTGTGCCTCCGTTTCCTCGCCTGTGAAGGCAGACATCGCCTCCCTGGATGGTTGTCTAAATGTGAGGTTTGGAAACAATGTCTGGCACACAGGACGCACCCAGTGACCACTGGGTGTCAGGATCGTCACCAGTGCTTCTCTTGTTCTTGCCTTCCTCATGGGGAGGAGGTGCCAGACCCTCTTCTGCATCCTCCTGCAGGTAGGGGCCAGCGGGTCCAGGATGAGCTCCTGGAGCTGCTCCTCCCTCCGCAGCTTCCACATCAGTGAGCGGATCAGACCCTTGCTGATGACATCGTGGGCCCCTGCACGACAGGAAAGGGCACTGAGGGTGGACCGGCCACACCCCCTCCCATGCTGGTTGGCCTGCAGGGCTCAGGAAGGATTTTGCAGAGCAACTTGGTGAGTTTGACAAGAGAACTTGTAAGTTCCGCATCACCCCATGAAGCTGCCTGGCCAGGGGCCTGAGAAGCCAGCAGGAGGCTGTGGGTGACAGCCATGTCAGGGGCTGAGAGGGCAGGCGCAGAGGACCCAGCGAGCACCAGCCTTTGGTATCTGGCATCTCGGCGCATCTGCCATAGCAGGGCACAGTGGCCTGAGAGGCAGCAGCCACCCCTGGGAGATCCGGCAGCTCACTGCTGTGGGGCCCAGGCACACCAGGAGACCCTCTGCTCTTCCCTGCCACTGCCCCAGAGTAGGGGAGCCAAGAAATCCCCTCCTCCCCACCCAAAATATTTCAAAGGAGTTGGAGACTCACGCCTGGTCAGACCAGCCCTTGAGAAGAGCTTGGGTTCGACTCTGAGATGGAAGACCTAGAGTGGAGGCCAGTGTCTCACACATCAAAAAGAGCTGTGCCCCAACTAAAGCCGACGGGAAGACATAGGCTCTGCCAAGGGGTCTTGAAGGGACCTGGGGCTCTATGGGAAGGGGCCATCACGTAGCACAGCTGGGGTACAGGTACTGGGAGAAGTACAATGAGGCAAGGTTCCCCCATAAACAGGCCCCACCTGGCTCCTCCCAGCTGGAGCTGGAAGCCTGGGAGGGAAGTGGTCGGTCCAGTCCCAAAAGCCTGTGGGGCAGGTAAGGGGCGAGAGATTTTATGGAATGTGGAGGCCTGTGGAGGAGACAAGCCAGAGGGGTGAGAAGGAACATCAACCCCTAGAGGGGCCTGGGCAGACACTAGCTTTCACTAAAGAGTTATTATTTTGTCCATCATGAACTTGTTTGAATTAAATTTTCTTTTTGTTTTTGAGGTGGGATCTCACTCTGTCACCCAGGCTGGAGTGCAGTGGCATGAACTCAGCTCACTGTAACCTCTGCCTCCCAGATTTAAGCGATTCTCCTACCTCAGCCTCCCAAGTAGCTGGGATTACAGGTGCCCACCACAATGCCCAGCTAATTTTTTTATTTGTAAAGATGGCATTTCACCATGTTGGCCAGGCCGATCTTGAACTCCTGACCTCAACTGATCCACCGGCCCTGGCCTCCCAAAGTGCTGGGATTACAGGCATGAGCCCATAATTAACCCGTGCCCGGCCTAATTTTTATTTTTAAATGTCATATTAAAATATTATTTACCTTGATTCCTGAGATTTCTGGCCCCTGTTAAATTTGGCACCAAGGCCAGCATCTCACTGGCCTGCCCCCAGTCCTCTGGATAGGGCAGGAATGGAGGCAGGGGTGGGAATGGAGGCAGGGGTGGGAATGGAGGCAGGGGCGGGAATGGAGGCAGGGGCAGGATGTCCAAAGACGATGGCGGCCGCTGTCCTCACAGGGCACCCAGGCTCCTCCTTTCTCCCTTGCTCTCCCCTTCCTCCTCCCACTGTGTGTGTGCCGCCTCCACGCCCTTTCCCCCACTGGGCAGGGGCCACCTCCCCGAGCACCAGGTGGTGGGCTCCAACTGATGTTGTGGGGGCCCTCCCTGGGGTCTGTGGGTCACTAGACCTCAGCCAGGGTCACCTCCTAGGACTGACTCCTAGGAAACCCAAGCCCACATGGTGCTGGTGCCTCTGAGGGAAAGGCCCTGGGAAGGGCCTGTTGTGGGGACATGATGCAGCCCCTCTCCCCGTGTGACCCCAGTCCTTGCCCTCTGTGTGTGGTGGGAGGTCCCCAGACAAAGCACTGAGCATCTGGGTTCATTTACAACCTTCTGGGTAAAAATGGCCTGTTCATCACTGGTGAACTTTTTACCCCAGGTGAAAATCATTTCAGGGACAGAACCTCCATCTCAGTGGCCTCATAGTCAGGTCCTGCTGTGATCCCCATTGTACAAATAGGGATAGAGGCCAGAGAGGTGAGGCGACCCGCCCAAGTCACTCAGCTCATATCACAGAGCTGGCAGAGTTCATGAGTACCTTGGACAATTGCACCAAATGCAATGGACTGGGACAACTAGATCAAGATGTAATTTCACAGAAATAAAGGGAAGGCCATCTACTTTATTCCAAATATCAACTCTGAAAGGAACCAGGTAATAAAGATAGTGTCAGCTTAGCAGCTCTAGTGATTGAGAAAGTCATAGGGCTTTAGTTAGTCCAACTCCAGCTCTTCCCTCTTCCTGTCCCCTGAGCTGATGGAGCTAACATGTGTACCTCTGCAGCCTCAGTTTCCCCTTCTGCAAAGTGAGGGTTCCTGATTGGTGAGGGCCTTGCAGCCTGATGCCCACTCCTGCAGTAGCTGTGGTGAGGGCTTCCACGAGGAAAGCTGACCCTGTGCAACACCAGCAGTCCAGCAGTCCCTCTGTCAGGGGAGGGTTAAAACTAGTGGGTGCCAGGCTGGGACCGGGGTCTCAGTGTCCTGCAGGGACTTCTAGGCAAGGAGTCCCCATCAGGGTTAGGCTTTGTGCCAGGGCTGAGGTCCTGGAGGAACCAGACTTAACCCAACTCAAGTCCACAAAAGGAGGGGTCATGTGAGGTGACAGCCATATGCAGTGTGATGCTTGCAGGACAGAGACTGGGACAGGGAAAGCCCGAGGGGTCTCCACAGAGGATGAGTGACAGGTGCAGGGGACACCTGGCAGGAGACTCCCAGGCATAGAGCCTCGAGAAGCTCCAGGCGGCCCACAGGGCTGGAGCAAGTGAGTCCTGGGGCCAAGGTGGTCTGAGAGCAGACTAGACAGGTGCCAGGCCCAGACCCAGAGAACTCATCCCTGGAGGACAGACTCATCTGGGGAGTCCTGGAGGCTGTTTGCAGGGAATTGACGAGACCAGAGTTGGATGGGTGGGCAGGGGTGGGAATCCAGAACTAGAGACACCCCAGGGAGGGTGTTGTGGTGACCCAGGCAGTTCGACTGATATAAGGACAGATTCAGGAGAAGGGGGAACAGGAGAGGGAGGAGCAAGGACAGCCCTGGGCTTTTTTGATGAACAGTTTAAGAGAACACTGATCATGTCAGCACATCCTGTATTTTAAACCAAATGCCCAAGGGAAGTGGTGGTCTGCAAAGCGTCCCCAGAAGGCAGCAAGGGCTTGGCTTGGTCTCCCACAAAGCCATCCACTCATCGACTTGCTCATAAAGGCTTACTGAAGGCCAGGCCGGGGGACACAGGGAGGATGGGCCAAACGGAAGGGGACTGTGCAGTCAGGAGGACAGATCATGGCCCATTTTTGGAGCAATAAAGGGGGAGGGGGTCCCCCCTCTGCAGTGGGGGGATGCCAATACTGATCTCACAGATCAAGCAGCACTGGCTGGTGATGGGCACCCCTCAAAGGCAGCAGTGCCAGTGGAGAGGAGACCAAGGGCTGTGGCGGGGAGCTCCCGGGGGACACGGAGGGAGAGGCTGACAGACAACAGGGTCCTTGTGGCCCGCCTTTATCCTCAGATCCAGGAGGAGTCTTTGGAGGGATTTGGGTAGGAGACTGATCATCAGATTTGTGTGTTTCTGATGAGAGGCTGGTGTAGACCAGATTAGAGGAGGGAGGCCCGGGGCGGAGAGTGGGGTTAGCCAGGTCCGGGGGAGGTGAGGAGCCGGGAGGAGGCACAGGTTTAAGCCACCCAGGGGCCCAGATTGCTGTGAAATGGGAGGGTGAAGCTGATTTGGGGGCACCAGAGGCTGATGGGGAGTAGCGGGCATTCTCGGGGGCTGCCTGAGAGAGACTGGATTTCAGAAACATATATGAACAATCATAAAAATGTACATTCCTTTTAATCAAGTCATTCCACTTCTAGAAATTTGTTTTCGGGAGATAATACTTCAGCGAAAAATTCTTAATGTGTGGGAGGCTGAGGTAGGAGAATCGCTTGAACCTGGGAGGCGGAGGTTGCAGTGAGCCAAGATTGTGCCACTGCACTCCAGCCTAGGCAATGGAGTGAGACTGTCTCAAAAAAAAAAAAAACACAAAGTAAATGTGTTCATGGAGGGAAAAGTGGAAACAGCCTAAATGTCAAACAGTAGGGGGAGGTAAAATAAACTATGTTACATCCATGGTAGGGAACATTAAACACTTAAGATAAATATGTTTTTGACAACTGTAATGACATAATAAACATTTTAAAACATTTAAACATTTGAAACATTTCTATTTTAATTTACAGTAAAGTTTACTCTTTTTGGTGTAGCTAATAAAACCTAGTATAATTTTTAAAAAAGCATTGACTTATGTAATTATCACAATTGAAATATAGAATGTTTCTACCCCCCCCAAATTTCTCTAAGCACCCCTGTTTTAGAGACACAGCCTCACCCTGTCACCCAGGCCGGTGTGCAGAGGTGAATCTCGGCTCAATGCAACCTCTGCCTCCTGCGTTCAAGCGATTCTCTTGCCTCAGCCTCTCGAGTACCTGGAATTACAAGTGTGTGTCACCACACCCGGGTAATTTTTGTATTTTTAGTAGAGATAGGGTTTCACCATGTTGGCCAGGCTGGTCTCAAATTCCTAGCCCCAAGTGACCCACCTGCCTCAGCCTCCCAAAGTGCTGGGATTACAGGGGTGAGCCACTGCTCTCAGCCCTTATGTTCCTTTTATAGTCAAACCCTTTCTGGACCCCAACCATGGCAACCACTGATCTCTTTCTGACCCTATACTTTTGCTTTTTACAGAATATCATAGAAATGCAAACATAAAGGATATGACCATTTTTTAAATTAAACTTTTTATTTTGAGATAATTGTAGCTTTTCATGCAGTTGTGAGGAATAATACAGAGGGATCCTCAGTACTCCGGCCAGTTCCCTCAAGGGTAGCACCTTGCAGCTACAGTAACAGATCACAGCCAGGAGACTGACATTGATACAGCAAGAAGGGAACACTTCCCTCCCAAACATCCCTCATGTTGCCCTTTCACAGGAACACTCACTTCCCACTGTCCCAAACCCCTCCTTAGCCCCTGGCAACTACTAATTTGGTCTCCACTTGTATAATTTTGTTATTTCAAGAATGTTTGCACATGGAATCATACAGCATGTGACCTCTGGGGACTGGCTTTCTCCCACTCAGCATAGTTTTCTGGGTGTTCCTCCAGGTGGCTCGATTGCAACCTAGTTTGTTCCTTTTTAATGCTGACTAGGAGTCTAAGTATGTAACCTTCTGAGTCTGGCTTCCTGAGTTCAGTGTAACAATGTTGCAGTTCATCCTGGTTACCTTATTGATCAATAGTTTGTTCCCTATTATTGCTGAGCTTGATTCCATTTATGAAGGTTATCACAATGTGTTCAGCCATTCACCAGTTGAATGACAATTGGGCTGCTTCCACGTGTGTGTGTGTGTGTGTGTGTGTGTGTGTGTGTGTTGGTTCAAACCAGATGTTTCTGCTTCTTGCCAATGGTGAATAAAACCAGTATAAATATTTGCAAACAAATTTTTGTTTAAACATAAGTTTTCATTCCATTTGGATAAAAACCTAGGAGTAGAGTTTGCTTGATATGCATAAGCGTATGTTTATTAGAAATTGCCGGCCAGGTGCAGTGGCTCACACCTGTAATTCCAGCACTTTGGGAGGCCGAGGCGGGTGGATCACGAGGTCAGGAGATCGAGACCATCCTGGCTAACACGGTGAAACCCTGTCTCTACTAAAAATATAAAAAATTAGCTGGTCATGGTGGCGGGTGCCCATAGTCCCAGCTACTTGGGAGGCTGAGGCAGGAGAATGGTGTGAACCCGGGAGGCAGAGCTTGCAGTGAGCCGAGATCGCACCACTGCACTCCAGCCTGGGCGACAGAGTGAGACTCCATCTCAAAAAAAAAAAAAAAAGAAAGAAAAATTGCCAAATCGATTTTAGAGGGGAGGCTAGTGGGGGTGGGGAAATAGGGGTAGGGGAGCGTTCCATTAATGAAGCCTCCACCAGCCCAGCTGGAAAATGGGCCTGTATCCAGCACCGAGGTGCCCAAGCCCCATGCCCAGACCTGAGCTACACAGGGTCTCAAGATCACAGTCAGTCAAGGGTCAGAAGTGGCATCTTCTGCTCCAGAAGCTTCTGTTCATGCAGGCCCTACCCCCTCCTCAGGGATCCCCAGGGACTGTTCAAAATGCTAGGTGCAGAGCTATGGCCAACTGTAGGGCACAGCCAGACACTCAGAGCTCAGAGGGACCCAGGGTGAGCAGGATTGGCCAAAGCTGGAAGTGGGTCCCTGCAGGTCACACCCCACCTGCTGCCTCCAAACCTTGGACATTTCAGGGGGGCTTGGCCAGTTACAGGGAGGGAAAGGGAAATGGGGACCCTTTCAATTGCTGCCCTGGGACCCTAAGGTCTTGGGTAGTGACAAGGAACCTGGAAGCACAGCTGCCCCCAAGAGGCCTTCCAGGGTCCCTCCTTCATGGACAGGACTTCAGACTGGACAGTTACTTATCCATTTTTCCATCAATCTGTCCATATATCTGTCCATACACACACACACACCCATCCTTCCACAAGCCCCCTGAAGCCTCCTGGGGCCTGACCTATATAGACCCTCATCTCCTGATGTCCCAGGCAAGGCAGGATCAGCCTAGCCCAGCCCCAGGTGAGACCTGAAGTGTGCCTGCTCATGCACCGTGGGAGAAGGGGGCTGTGGCACTGGGGTCCCCTGGGAATACTTATCCCTGCCCAGTCCAGAGCTCAGGCTGCAGATGAGACCCTCTGTGAAGACGATGAGGGGCAGAGGATACTGGGGATTCCATGTCAGCAAAGGTGGCCTGGGGGCAGTGTCAACCTCAAACAGGCCTGGGAGCTTGAACCAGGGCTGGAGGGCAGAGGGAGGAAGGGCATGCTGGAAGATGGGTGAGAGCAAAGGCACAGGAGTGACCTTAGTGCCCCTTCTCTCAACAGAGATATGGCAGGTGCACATGGGCCCCCACAAAAGCACCTTGAAGGATCATCTCAGAGACCCTAGAACCTGTCTGCCATGCCACCTGCCCTGCCACCCTGCTCACCACCCAGAAATTCCTTCCATTCTGCCATATGGCTGGGCCCTGCACTGGGCCAGGCCTTAATAGGGGCAGGGGACAAGGGAGAGAGGGGGTCTGGGCCCTGAATGGGACACAGGCAATGACTACCTGGTAAAGAAGACTGAATGAGCAGAGGATGCAGGGAGGCAGGTCCAGGGCAGGGCCCTGCGGGGTGCACAGGAGTTCTCTGGGGTGGATGGTAGACCAGGGCTGTGAACACGCACACTGGGCTGGGCCAGCAGGCTGACATGTGCTAAGCCCCAGAGCCCTGCAGAGGGGCAGGAACAGGGCCCAGAGGGAACAAGGCTAAGAACAAAGGCCCTGAATGCCTCAGATCTGGCCAGATCTGCACCTCCTAAAGGCAGCTGTGCCTGTGTTTAGACGCTATTGAGTGGCCTTATTGTCCCTATACCATTTATAAAATATGGGACACGTCTTGTCTGGCTGAGCCACTCATGGATTCTGTGGGGCCCACGGCCAGGATCATGGTCCCATTTAACAGGTAGGATAACTGAGGCCTAGAGCAGTTAAATCCCAAAGAATGAGGCAGAGCCAGCTCAGGGGTGTCCTGACTTTCAGCCCAGAGCCTCTCACTGACAAATGGGGAAACCAAGATCAGGAAAGGAAGGGGCCTGCCCACGCTCACATTGGAGCACACCTGTACAGAGCACACCTGTATGGAACACACTTGTATGGAGGGCGCCCGTATGGAGCACTGCCCTCTGCCAGGCACCAGATATGTTCAGGTGGGGTGACCTCCCTTTACCATTCCCCAACTCTGACCCCATTTCAGGGATGCAGAAAAAAGGCCTCAGAGCAGAATCAGGCCGAGTCAGGGCTACAGAGCCCGATGGCCACCTCTCCCCTGAACGGCTAGGAGGAGGGAAGGCAGCTGGCAAAGGTCTGCAGGAGCCCAGAGCATGTTCTTCCAAGTGGAGTCTCTGCTGTGGGAGCCCCAACCCCAGGGTCAGACAGAAAAGGGGTCCCGCCCAAGCTCAGCCCTCAGCAGCCCTTGACCTTGGGTGGTTTGACTCCCTTCAGTGGGCCTCAGTTTCCTCCTCTGTACAGGGGCATGATAACAACAGTCTCTCCCCAGAGGTTGGTTTTGGGGATTAAACGAGAATACCTAGGGAGTGCCAGGCCCATGGGGACCCTCACCTACCCCCAGCCATTGCTGTTGTCTCCTGGGTTCTTGCCCAGACCTGTGGGTGACACACTGTGTGATCCTGGGCAAGTGCCTTTCCCTCCCTGGGCCCAGCCTTTGCTCTGGTCAAGGAGAAGCTGGGTCAGGGACCTGAGGACCAGCCATTTAGGAAACCAGTAGATTCCTAGGAGAAGGAGTTGGCCAGGGAAGCCTGGAGGGACAGCGAGGTCTGAGGTGAGAGTAGGGTGGGGGCCAGGCCAAGGGATGGGGGTGGGGGATTCACCTTCCCAGCTCTGGTGGCCCTGCCTGCAGCTGGCTGACCGTGGGAATCCCCAGGCTAAGGTTAATCCTAACATTGATCTAAACCAGAACTCAGGGTGACAAGGGAAAAAACTAAGGCAAGAAGAAGCCAAGGCTGCCGCCTGGGATGTGGGACAGGAGAAAAACAAGACAGATGTGGCCAGGGAGAGGGGGAGCATATTTCAGGGCTGCACTGGGTGTTCATGCAGCTCACAGGTGAGGGTGGAACAGCCCTCTCCCTACATCCCACCCGCTCCCAGCCCCAGCCCCCAACCAGGCCTGATGCTGCCCCTTGGCTGCCTTGCCACACCCTGAGCTCCACCTTGGGTCCTGGAGCTCTGGAGGACCTGACTTCAAGGGATTTTACCTACCTCTTCCAGAACCCTCTTTGACTAAGGAAAAGCTGTGCACCCAGAGATGCAGCCTTTTCCCAAGTCTCCAGACTCTTCATCCCATCTCATCCCCAGCTTAGTGCCTGGTGCATACACGATTCCCAACCAACAGTTTATCTGTTTGTTTATGTACTTTTCTTTTCTTTTTTCCTTTTTTTTTGACACAGGGTCTCCTTCTGTCACCCAGGCTGGAGTGCATTGGTGTGATCATGGCTCACTGCAGCCTTGACCTCCAGGGCTCAATAGATGCACTGGCCTTAGCTTCCTGAGTAGCCGCATAGCTGCGCCTATAGGTGACCAGCTAATTTTACGTTTTGTTTTGTTGTGTTGTGTTGTAGAGACTGGGTTTCCTCATGTTGCCCAGGCTGGTCTCAAACTTCGGGGTTCACACACTTCACCTGCCTTGGCCTCCCAAATTCTGGAATTATAGGTGTAAGCCACTGTGTCCAGCCAACAGTTTAAATGAGGGAGGGATGGAGGGAGGGAGGAAGGAAAGAAGGAAGGAGGCAAGGCAGGAAGGAAAAGAAAGATGGGTCAGTCAATGAAAGTTATTACAAGAGACAAAGAAGGACATTATATATTGATAAATAAGTTACTTCATCAAGAAGATTTAACAATTAGTACATGTGCATCTAACCACAGAACCCCCAAGTATAGGAAGTAGTGACTGATGGAATTGAAGAGAGAAACAGACAGCTTCGCAGTAATAGTTGCGATACTATACTGTGAATACTGGCTAGAACAATGAGACATAATATCAATACGGAAGTGGAGGACTTGAAAAACTATAAATCAGCTAGACCTGACAACATCTACAACAGACTCACAGAATACAGATTCTTCCCAAGCACACATGGAATGTTCTCTGGAATATACCTTGTATTAGACCATGAAACAAATCTCATTGATTTAAAAGCACTAAAATCAAAGTATCTTCTCTGCAATAGAATGAAGATAGAACTCAATAACAAAGGAAATCTGAATTCAGGAATATATAAAAATTTAAACACACTCCTAAACAATCAAAGCAGAAATTACAAATGATGTTCAAAAATTCTTTGAGATAAATGAAAATGGAAACAAAGCACACCAAACTTGTAGGAGGCTGTGAGACCAGTGCTCAGAAGAAAATGTAGAGCGGGGAGGCCACAGTGGGAAGATGGCAGGAGGCCAGGAGTTTAAACCAGCCTGGGGGACAAAATGAGACCCCATTTGCACAAATAAAAATAAACAGGTGGGTGCCATGTACCTGTGGTCACAACTACTTGTGAAGCTGAGGTTGGAGGGTTCTTGAGTCCAGTAGATCAAGGCTACAGTGAGCTGTGATCGTGTCACTGCACTCCAGCCTGGATGCGAGACTCTGTCAAAAGGGGAAGGGGAAGAGGAAGGGGACAACCTTTGAACTGCACCACTGAGGTTGGACCCGGGGAGCACTGGCCTCACAGGAAAGAGAAGAGGTGCTAGATGGAATCAGACTTTCAGAAAAGGGAGAAAGGAGATGAAGGGAAACAGGGAGAAATGACTAGAACCCACTGTGGAAGACTCTGTGTGCAGCAAAAATGACGTAATGGGATAATGAAGGGACAGTTTCTATCTCCTACAGAGCAGGAGTGCCCCTGAGAGCTCTGGTGAGAGGACAGGCTGTGGGTTCCTGGGATTTCAGACATTTGGAGCGGGAATGCAGGGATGTAAGATGGTGTGTTTTCCAGTCCCCTGGCCAGCAATGATTCTTCTCAGTTATGAACATCCCCCGTGGAGAGTCCTAGGGTCTTCCTGTCTGAGTCAAATTGTCCTCTCAGTTCCTCCTCCCTAGATCTCTTTAGAATTATTTCCTGGCTTAGGGTTTCCTGAGAGTGGAGGAGAAGGAGCTATGGATGCCCCCCTTCCTCCCTCACCATGGTTGGAAGTCTGGCCAAGGCCACTTCATTAATGGACAGGGGACCTTTCCCATTTCCTCAGGGGCAGCCTCCTGAGTTGGTCTGACCCCCAGAACTTTCCACACCACCTGCACATGGAAAATATGCGTCTGTTTATTGATTTATGAAGCCACCTAGAAAGATTAGCTATAAACAATGTGTTTATTTAATTTTAGGATATATTTTCAGAGGCAACTAGGCAGAAAGGTGAACTTTTCCATCACTTAGACCTCGAGTCAGCAGCTCATGCAGCAGTGATTGCTCGGGTGACTCTGAGTGACCTCTTCTACCTCTAGAGCTGACGTTTCTGGTTAGGCTAAATGGAGGAAATAAAAATTCTCCGAACATTTCATTAAGATTCACTGGGAAACAGTACCCTGAGTGCTTAGAGCTGCACTCTTCACACAGAAGACACAGTAAGGGTTAGGGAACCTTCTCAGGGGATGAATACACACAAATTTTCACCACAGCAACCAAGAGCTTATATTGGGAATCTGATTCCAGCTTCTTGGGAAGCTGGAAAATCCAAAACCAATCTCATTAAACTATTTCATCTACTCATTGGAGGGGCCCCAGTTCTTATAAAACTTCCAGCCCTTCCTTCTCTCCCTCTCCTCACCCTCCACACACAGGACAGGGCTGGGCACACAGAGGAAGGACACTGAGGACCTGGGTGGTGGAGACACTGACTTTCCTCTCTTCTCACCCATGGTGGGCTCTGCTTATCCTCATCTTTTCTTCCCCAGTTAGGGTTCCCTGGGAGCCCGCGAGTTGTCTGGGGACCTCATCAACATTCGAACAAATGCCTCAGACTCTGCTCACCTCTTTCAAAGGGGCTCCTCCCTCTGAGCCTGCAATGTCTCTGTGATTGGGAGGTGTCACCTCCAGGCCCTGAAACCACAGTGGCCCAGGTCTGAGGTTCCTCTGTGAGCTTTGGAGATGAACGAAGCCTCTGCTTTAACAGGAATAGATCCTGTTTATCAAAGCATGTAAAGGCCAGATATTCCTTTCTCTGTTAGGGGTCCTGAATAGTTATTTCAGAGTGGATGAATGACTGTCACATCCTCAGTGGCCCTGCCACTCTGACAGATGAGTAGTCACTTGTCATACATCTTGTTCACTTGAACTTCAACAATGACTAAAAATACAAAAAATTAGCCAGGCGTGGTGGCGGGCACCTGTAGTCCCAGCTACTTGGGAGGCTGAGGCAGAAGAATGGCATGAACCCAGGAGGTGGAGCTTGCAGTGAGCTGTGATCGCACCACTGCACTCCAGCCTGGATGACAGAGTGAGACTCCGTCTCAAAAAAAAAAAAAATCTATTTCTGATTTGAAATGGAAATAACAAAAAGTACATTTACTATCATTTCAACCATGAGTTAAGCAATTACAGAAGAAATCTACGACATTGGGGAAAAATAATCTGCATACAATAGCACCTTCCTCCTGATTTTAATGTGAACCACCACCAGCTGTTTTAAGACTATCTCTCATTTAACTGAATAAGAGGTCAGCAGCAAGGTTACTGAGTTACCGATGTTTTCCACCGTAATTCATTTTAATGTATAATTTATTTTACCATGAATGTAAAAAGTGTGTTTTTCTCCTTTATATGTCATATTTTAATAACAAATTGAATTTTTAAAAAATGCAGCCAGGTGCAGTGGCTCACGCCTGTAATCTCAGCATTTTGGGAGCCCAAGGCGGGAGGATCACCTGAGGTCAAGGGTTCGAGACCAGCCTGGCCAACATGGTGAACCCTCGTCTCTACTTAAAATACAAAAAAAAATTAACCGGGCATGGTGGCACACGCCTGTGGTCCCAGCTACTCAGGGAGGCTGAGATAGGAGAATCACTTGAACCCAGGAGGCAGAGGTTGCAGTGAGCCAAGATCAGGCCCCTCCCTGCACTCCAACCTGGGCGAGAGAGGGAGACTCCGCCTCAAAAAAAAAAAAGGCATCATCCTGCTTTGACAAGAGATGGAAGTCTGTTCTTCAGGATTTCTAGGAGTGGGAATCTTATTGTCTTCTGTAAAACTCCACTGGGGCAGGCATCAGAATCGAGGAGTGACCTTGAACCCCTGGAATCTTTTTGACTATGTGAACTAAAACATGATAAGAAGCTGTCATTTTAACCCCCACAGTGACAGTTTCCCCACAACTGAATTCTAATCTTGAGTGACGCACTTCCCAGAATGTTCTGGAGAAGGCCTGGTGCCATCCCCGCTGCAGTCCCTGGAGGGAGAGCAGGGGGTCTCCTTTGGGCAGCCGTGGAGTCTCTGGGGCAAGAGGGAGCTTCCCGGGGGGAGGATGACAGGTATGCTCATTTGCAGACTGGACACAATTCCTTACTGTAGGCTGCCCTCTGGATGTGAATTCCAGATGCACGGGTAATTTAGCAGCAGAAATTCCTCTAAGATTATGTCTGTGTATAGTTGTGTTGGTTTGAAAAGTGTTTTGGTCATTTGAGTCTTCATACTTAGTAAACAAAAATAAACTGGGAAAAAATTCTGAATTTGCAAAGCGGTATCAGTGGTGTAGATACATTTTAACATCAACAAAGTAAGAGACGGGCCAGCATCTGGTGGGCCAGCAGGTGTTGTCCCACTTCCCCACCTGCCTGGGTCGCTGTGAGAAGCATCACTGGTCCAGGCATACAGTAATAGCCTTGTACTCTAGCTGGGCCCAGAGACGTGAAGAATCCCTGCATTTTCAGGGGCATATTTGGTTCCAAAGAAGCGGCTGGGGACGCTGGAGCCCTGGGGCTTATTTGAATGTGAGTGGTAGCTCAGGAGATGCTGGGGAGGGCTCCCTGGCTTCTGCCATCTCCCATGTATCCCACAGTCACCAACACTGAAGCCGCTGCTCAGGGTGCAGGGGAGTCTGGCAGATACTCCCGGGGTTGCAGAGAGGGAGGGCAGCTGAGTCAGCACAGGCTGGAGAGGGAACCCGCAGACACACAGTCACTGGTGCTGGGTGAAGGACCAGGGTAAAGATTCTCAGGGCCAGACCCAGAAGAGATGAAAACAGATCTGGGGCTGCCCTGGGTCTCTGAGGCCTGTCCCTACCTGTGCAGAGAGAGAGGGACATGAGGAGGAGAGGAATCCAGGCCGTGGTGAACACAGCCCCTGACCCTCACAATGGGGCTGGGCTGTCCCTGGCTTGTTTAATTTCCCTCCTGCTCCCAGGGAAAAGAAGGGGCTGTTCATGCAAATTCACTCCCTCCCATCCTGGATCCCTCAGACCCTGCCTGATCACTGATTCAGGAGCCTGAGAGGGGACTTGAGGACAGAGGAGGCTGAGGGAGGGGCTGCTCTGAGTGCAGGCCCAGCAGCGTTGTGCAGGAAGCAGCTGTTGGGAACACACACAGGACCCTGCCCAAGAGCCTCTGCCAGGCTTTAAGAGCACGAGGCCACTGGTGATTTTCTGAAATCTCTGTGATTTCAGAGGCTTGCAATACAGAGGGAGAACTTCTCAATCCACAGAAAATCCTGTGACTATTAGGGGCTCAACAAAACATATAAAACAGTGGGGCTCTCTGGCCTGGCGCAGTGGCTCCCAGCACTTTGGGAGGCCAAGGCAGGTGGATCACCTGAGGTCAGGAGTTCGAGACCAGCCTGACATACATGGAGAAACCCATATCTACTAAATACAAAAAAAAATTAGCTGGGCATGGTGGCAGATGCCTATAATCCCAGCTACTAGGGAGGCTGAGGCAGGAGAATTGGTTGAACCCGAGAGCTGGAGGTTGCAGTGAGCTGAGATTGCGCCATTGCACTCCAGTGTAGACAACAAGAGCGAACCTCTGTCTCAAAATAAATAAATAAATAAAATTTTTATTTATTTATTAAATAATAAAAATTTAAATAAATTAAATAAAAATTAAAAAAAAACTGAGTGTGTCAACACTCAGACATTTTGAGAACTACTCAGAGGAGGCATCCCTGAAATAAAGCTGTAAGAGACAAGTTGGGGATGTGCTTCTCCTGGTGAAATAACAGAACGCAGAAAACAATGAGCTTTCTTTCTTTTTTCTTTTTGAGACAGAGTCTTGCTCTGTCACCCAGGCTGGAGTGCAGTGGCGGATCTCGGCTCACTGCAAGCTCCGCCTTCCTGGTTCACCCCATTCTGCTGCCTCAGCCTCCCGAGTAGCTGGGACTACAGGCGCTCGCCAACAAGCCTGGCTGGCTAATTTTTTGTGTTTTTTAGTAGAGACAGGGTTTCACCATGTTAGCCAGGATGATCTCGATCTCCTGACCTCATGATCTGCCCGCCTCGGCCTCCCAAAGTGTTGGGATTATAGGCGACAGCCACCGCGCGAGGCTTTTTTTTTTTTTTTTTAGACAGTCTCACTCTGTCGCCCAGGCTATAGTGCAGTGGCGCAATCGCGGCTCATTGCAACTTTTTTTTTTTTTTTTTGAGACGGAGTCTTGCTCTGTTGCCCAGGCTGGAGTGCAGTGGCGCGATCTCAGCTCACTGCAAGCTCTGCCTCCCGGGTTCACGCCATTCTCCTGCCTCAGCCTCCCGAGTAGCTAGGACTACAGGCGCTCGCCAACAAGCCTGGCTAATTTTTTTTTTTTTTTTTGTATTTTTAGTAGAGACGGGGTTTCACCATGTTAGCCAGGATGGTCTTGATCTCCTGACCTCGTGATCCACCCGCCTCTGCCTCCCAAAGTTCTGGGATTACAGGAGTGAGCCACCGCGCCCGGCCACATTGCAACCTTTGCCTCCCAGGTTCAAGCGATTCTCCAGCTTCAGCCTCCCTAGTAGCTGGGATTACAGATACCTGTTACCACTCCCAGCTATTTTTTTCTTTTTGTATTTTTAGTAGACAGGGGGTTTCGCCATGTTGGCCGGGCTGGTCTCCAACTCCTGGCCTCAAGTGATCTGCCCACCTCAGCCTCCCAAAGTGCTGGGATTACAGGCGTGAGCCACTGTACTTGTCTTCTCTCCCTGCATCTTCATGTGCCTTCAATGCCAAGAGGGAGCTCCTGGCCCCTTGGTTAGGGTCGGGGCCTCACAGGCCCAGGGCCAAGGCTAGGGCTGCATCCCAAGGACATGCATCCCTGCAAGAGGCTCCATCCAACAGGCAGGGAAGAGGCTCCACTGGGGCCTGCTCGGATTCCTGCTGGGGAAAGCAGGGGAGGTGCCCCATGAAGAAACGGGGATCCCACCAATCTCAGGGGTTCTGTCCTGGCCTGCGGCCCTGGATCGTCCAGCCTGTGCTGGGGTGGGGAACAGACCTCGCTCTTCTTGGCTGGGGCTGAGGGTGAGGGTCCCGCTTACCCAAAGGCCTAGCCCTGGGGTTTCAGCCACAGGCCACACTGGGCAGCGCCCGGCCTCGCCCCGCCCCTCCAGGCCTGGCACTCGCCCTCCACAAAGATGGCGCGGACGACCTCAGGCGCGTCGCACGGCCGGCGTGTCACGCGACCTGCCCCCGAGATCCTCTCACGCTCCTAGTAGCTCCGCAGACGGCTGCCAAGCCGGGGATCGGGAAGCATGGTCTTGGGGGGCGGCAGCGGCCGGGGCGGTGCTCGGGCCGCTGTTGTGTGTCTGTGCGCTGGCGCTGTAGGGAGAGCCCCTCGTGGAGCGCAAGAAGCTGAACGACCTGTGGAGCTTCCTCGCCGACTTCTCCGACAACTACGCGGGGGCTTCGAGAAGCAGTGGTACCAGCGGCCGCTGCGGGAGGTGCGGACTCGGGGCAGGGCCTGGAGGCGCCCAGAAGCCCGGCGGTGGGAGTCGGGGAGCCCCGGCCCCCCGCAGGCTCCTTTCCCTGGGCGCCCCGGAGCTGGGGGCTCGGAGGAGGTTAAAAGTCAACGGGCTTGTGGGCACGGGGTTTGGGGGATTGGGGGACCGGGGGGACCCGGAAGGG
Organism: Pongo abelii; assembly: GCF_028885655.2. NCBI lineage: Eukaryota > Metazoa > Chordata > Mammalia > Primates > Hominidae > Pongo > Pongo abelii. The sequence goes on from NC_085929.1 coordinate 31,066,714, forward strand.
CCGGGGCGGAGGAGGGAGGAGGAGGAAGCGCTCCTGCGGAACCCCCTCCCAAGGCGAAGGCTGATTCTGGCAGTGTTCTTTTTAATGTCTATTTTTAATTTAAAAAAATTTTTTGAGCCTGGGTTTGGCCCTGCCACCCAGGTTGGAGCGGAGTGGCCCAATCCTAATTTTTGAGCCCAAGCGATATTCCTGCCCCAGCCTTGCAAGTTAGCTGGGGCCACCACGCCTGGCTAAAAAAAACAAAAACTTGGCCGGGTGCGGTGGCTCACGCCTGTCATCTCAGCTCTTTGTAAGGAGGACCTGGTAGGAGGATCACTTCAGGCCAGGAGTTCAAGACCAGCCTGGGCAACATAGCGAGACCATCACCACAAAAAATTTAAAAAATTAACCAGGTATGGGGATGCGTGCGGGTAGTCCCAGCTGCTGAGGCAGGAGAATCACTTGAGCTAGGGAGGTCAACGGTGCAGTGAGCTGTGACCGTGCCACTGCACTCTTGTCTGGGCAACAGGGGGAGACCCTTTTTTTTTTTTTTGAGCTGGAGTCACTCTAGCCCAGGCTGGAGGGCAGTGGTGCGATCTACGCTTACTACAACCTTCGGGTTCAAGTGATTCTCCTGCCTCAGCCTCCGGAGTAGCTGGGATTACAGGCATCTGCGACAATGCCCAGCTAAGTTTTGTATTTTTTTAGTAGAGACGGGGATTTCGCCATGTTGGCCTGGTTGGTCTTGAACTCCTGACCTCAGGTGATCCACCCGCCTCGGCCTCCCAAAGTGCAAGGATTACAGGTGTGAGCCACCGCACATGGCTAGGATACCCTGTCTTTAAGAAAAAAAAAATTTTTTAAGTTTTTTTTTTTTTAAAATACATCTTTTTCTGAGATGAGGCCTTGCAATGTCGCCCAGGCTGAAGGGCAGTGGCGAGATGATTGACAGCTGTTGTGGGGCGGCAGTTGTAAGTTTCAGAGAATTTAGGCTGGGTGTGGTGGCTAATGCCTGTCATCCAAGCACTTTGGGAGGCCAAGGTGGGCAGATTGCTTGAGCTCAAAAGTTCGAGACCAGCCTGGGCAACATAGTGAGACCCTGTCTTAAAAAGAGTAAATAATTAAAATAAATAAAAAATAATTTTTTTTTTTTTTTTTTGAGACAGAGTCTCGCTTTGTCACCCAGGCTGGAGTGCAGTGGCGTGATCTCGGCTCACCGCAAGTTCCACCTCCTGGGTTCACACCATTCTCCTGCTCCAGCCTCCCGAGTAGCTGGGACTACAAGTGCCCACCACCGTGCCCGGATAATTTTTTTTTTTTGTATTTTTAGTAGAGATGGGGCTTCACCGTGTTAGCCAGGATGGTCTCAATCTCCTGACCTCGTGATCCACCCGCCTCAGCCTCCCAAAGTGTTGGGATTACAGGCGTGAGCTACCGTGCCCGGCCAAAAAAAGATTTTAAACAAGAATCACACATCAAAAGTGATGCAGCATAGAGCAATTTAATGCAAAGGAAAAAGTATTTTGGAAGTTAAGTGCAGAATAACCCGAGCGCAGTGGCTCATGCCTGTAATCCCAGCACTTTGGGAGGCCAAGGCGGGTAGATCACTTGAGCTCAGGAGTTCAAACCAGATGAGAGAATTGCTTGAACCCTGGAGGTGGAGGTTGCAGTGAGTTGAGATTGCAACACTGCACTCCAGCCTGGGTGACAGAGCGAGACCCCATCTCAAAAAACATAGTGAAGTGCAAAATATACATTCACCCTGAGAGAGAATTCAGGGCAGGCTGATCGTAAGGATGAGAGTGCTGATTATTACTGGGGAAACTCCCTTTCTGGGAGTCTTCCATGATGAATTCCTAAGGAGCTGGAAGAGGTGTTATTCTAAGCATGTTCTGGGTCATCTTCTGGGTGCACATGGGCTGTAGCTGTACATGCTTGTTCACACATCACATGTCTCAGCACCGTGGTTGGTGCATCGGAAGGACACGGTCACTTCCTTGACTACCTACCCTGCCTCAAGATTGTAACTCATTGCAGCCCCAAACTGCTGGCTCAAGCAGTCCTCCCACTTCAGCCTCCCAAGTAGCTGGGGCTGCAGGCACACACCACCACGCCCGGCTAATTTTTGGTATTTTTACGGAAGATGTGGTTTCCCTATGTTACCCAGGCTGGTCTTGAACTCCTGGGCTCAAGCGATCCTCCCACCTCAGCCTCCCCAAGTGTTGGGATTACAAGTGTGACCACTGTGCCTGGCTAAAAAAAACGCACCGGGCATGGTGGCTCGTGTAATCCCAGCGCTTTGGGAGGCTGAGGCGGGTGGATCACCTGAGATTAGGAGTTCGAGACCAGCCTGGCCAACATGGCAAAACCCTGTCTTTACTAAAAATAGAAAAATTCGCTAGGCGTTGTGGTACACACCTATAATCGCAGGTACTTGGGAGGCTGAGGCAGGAGAATCACCTGAACCAAGGTTGCAGTGAGCCAAGATCGCGGCACTACACTCCAGCCTGGGGTGACAGAGCAAGACTCCGTCTCAAAAAAAAAAAAAAAATGCCGGGCACAGTAACTCATGCCTGTAATCCCAGCACTTTAGGAGGCCGAGGCAGTCGGATCACGAGGATCAGGAGATCGAGACCATCCTGGCTAACACGGTGAAACCCCATCTCTACTGAAAATACAAAAAAATTAGCCGGGCGTGTTGGCGGGCGCCTGTAGTCCCAGCTACTTCGGAGGCTGAGGCAGGAGAATGGCGTGAACCTGGGAGGCGGAGTTGCAGTGAGCTGAGATCGCGCCACTGCACTCCAGCCTGGGCGACAGAGCAAGACTCTGTCTCAAAACATTTTTAAAAAGCAACAGAAGCAAATCGCTGCCTGGGACTGGTCGCTGTGGGGCGTTCCCATTTGTGTGACCTGGGTCGTGTCCCTCCCTAAGCCCTGGTCTCTCTTGCCTCCTGCAGGGCTGGTGAATTACTAGATCTCCGTCAAGTGCAGCAACCAGTTCGAGTTGGAAGTGCGTCTTTTGGATGCAGAAAACAAAGTCGTGGACAACAGGGCCGGGACCCAGGGCCAGCTGAAGGTGCTGGGTGCCAACCTCTGGTGGCCGTACCTGATGCACGAACGCCCCGCCTACCTGTACTCGTAGGAGGTAATGGTGGTTTGGGACTTGCTTAAGGGAGGTCTTTTGCCCCCATCTGGTAGCCCTGGCTTCAGCAGGAGCCCAGGACAAGTAAATGGGCAGGTGTGGTCCTCTGAGCTTTCTGATGTTTCCCACCCTTGGTGGGAGACTCAGACTTTTTTTTTTCTTTTTTTTTTGAGATGATCTCACTCTGTCATTCAGGCTGTAGTGCAATGGCCTGATCACAGCTCACTGCAGCCTTGAGCTCCCAGGCTGTAGCAATCTTCCTACCTTGGTCTCCTGAGTAGCTGGGACTGCAGGCACGTGCCATCATGCCTGGCTAATTAAAAAAAATTTTTTGTAGGCCGGGCACGTGCCGGTGGCTCACGCCTGTAATCCCAGGACTTTGGGAGGCTGAGGCGGGAGGATCACTTGAGGCCGCAGGAGTTCGAGACCAGCCTGGCCAACGTACTGAAACCCCATTTCTACTAAAATATGAACATTTGCTGGGCATGGTGGTGCACGCCTATAATCCCAGCTACTTGGGAGGCTGAGGCAGGATAATTGCTTGAACCTAGGAGGCAGAGGTTGCAGTGAGTTGAGATCATGCCACTGCACTCCATCCTGGGCGACACAGTGAGACTGTCTCAAAAAAAAAAACAAAAACCTTTTTTACAGAGTTGGGGTCTCACTCTGTTGCGCAGGCTGGTCTTGAACTCCTGGACTCAAGTGATCCTCCTGCTTTAGCCTCCCAAAGCGTGGGGATTCCAGGCATGCGCCATCTCGTCTGGTCAAGGAGAAGGCCCGATTTTGAAGGGCAGGTCCCAGGGTCAGCCAGGGAAGGGCAGAGCCTCTGATTGCTGCTTCTCTGCAGGCCCAGAGGCGGCTGCTGGGGTGCATGAGGGATCTTCCTGCTGTAGGGTAGGGCAGGCCAGATGGGGCTCAGGCTGTTGAGGTGCTCACACCTGGCGCTTCAGCTGTTGTAGGTGAGGCTGACTGCACAGATGTCACTGGGGCCTTTTTCTGACTTCTACACACCGTATGGGGATCTGCACTGTGGCTGTCACCGAGAGCCAGTTCCTCATCAGTGGGAAACCTTTATATTTCCACGGCATCAACAAGCATGAGGATGCGGCCATGCGTTGGGGCTCCTGGGTCCTCGTGGGGGCTGCTTCTGGTCACCTTCCACTTTCACCTTCCCTGTGTCCCGCAGTTGAGGGCAGCTCAGGGCAATGAGGCAAATGGCTCCAAACGTCCCCCCAGTGGAGCCGGTGGTTGGGCTGGAGAGGGGGGCTCATGGGGTGGCTCTCCAGGGTCCTGGCTCTCGGAGGAAGTGCAGCTTCGACAGGGACAGGTGTCACTCGGCTCTGCTGTCCCCTAGATCCGAGGGAAGGACTTCGACTGTCTGCTGCTGGTGAACGACTTCAACCTGCTTCGCTGGCTTGGTGCCAACACCTTCCGCGCCAGCCACTATCCCTACGCGGAGGAGATGCTGCAGATGTGTGACCAGTATGGGATTGTGGTCATCGGTGAGTGTCCCGCTGTGGGCCTGGTGCTGCCGTGAGTCCCTGCCACGCACCTGCTCTACCTGGCCAGCCCACGGGCCACACCGTGACCCTCTGTCCCTTCCCTCCTGGCCCGCTGACAGCTGTTCAACAACGTGTCTATGCATCACTACCTGTGGGTGATGGAGGAACCAGTGCGCAGAGACAAGAATCACCCCGCCGTGGTGATGTGGTCTGTGGCCAACGAGCCTGCATCCTACCTGGAATCTGCCAGCTATTACATCAAGTGAGTGCCCTCTGCCTGCCCTGGGCTGGATCAGGAAGGAGACCCTGGCAGGTGGCACACTGGGATGGGCTTGTGCTATCTGAGATCAACATCCCATCCAACCCAATGGGAGGGCTGTCCATACCCGGACAGTTCACGGAACCAAATATCTACCCACCCAAATTGTGGTTTTCTTTTTCTGTCTTTTTGAGATGGAGTTTCACTGTGTTGCCAAGGCTGGAGTGCGGTAGCGCTATCTCACTACAGCCTCGGCCTCCTGGGTTCAAGTGATTCTTCTGCTTCAGCCTCCTGAGTAGCTGGGATTACAGGCATGCATGAGCCACTGTGCTCGGCCTGTTTTTTTTTTTTTTTGAAATGGGGTCTCACTCCTGTTACCCAGGCTGGAGTACAGTGGCATGATCTCAGTTCACTGCAGCCTCGACTTCCCAGGCTCAGGTGATGTTTCTGCCTCAGCCTCCCAAGTAGCTGAGATTAAGATGTGTGCCACCACCACGCCCAGCTAACTTTTACTTTTTTTTTTTGAGATGACGTCTCACTCTGTCGCTCAGGCTGAAGTTCAGTGGCACGATCTCGGCTCACTGCAACCTTCACCTCCCAGGTTCAAGCAATTCCCCTGCCTCGGCCTCCCCAGTAGCTGGGACTACAGGTGCGTGCCACCACATCTGGCTAATTTTTGTATTTGTAGTAGAGACGAGGTTTCACCATGTTGGCCATGATTGGCCCCATCTCTTGACCTTGTGATCCACCTGCCTCGGTCTCCCAAAGTGCTGGAATTACAGGCGTGAGCCACGGTGCCTGGCCAACTTTTGCATTTTTTAGTAGAGACAGGGTTTCACCGTGGTGGCCAGGCTGGTTTTAGACTCCTGACCTCAGGTGATCTGGCTGTGTGGGCCTCCCAGAGTGCTGGGATTACAGGTGTGAGCCACTGTGCCCGGCTAATTTTTTGTATTTTTAGTAGGGACGGGGTTTCACCATGTTGACCAGGCTGACCTCGAACTCCTGGCCTCAAGTGACCTGCCTGCCTCAGCCTCCCAAAGTGCTAGGATTACAGGTATGAGCCACCACGCCCACCCCCCTTTTTTTCCTTACAATCGTGCAGTTCTAATTCGGCATCCAGAGGTGGAGTTTTCATTTGCAGTAGAGGCAGCAGAGGTTGTAGAAATGCTCCTTGAGGCAGATGCCACACCCCAATTTCATGGAGTGCTTTGGGTTGAGCCAAGTCTGCAGCAGGCAGAAGGCTCTGAGATGTCGTCCCAGCGTGGGCAAAGGACAATTCAGAGCTCGGGAAAATAGGGGTGTGCTCAGCAGGACTGGGTGGACAGGCCCTTTGTTGCAAAGGTGAAGAGTACAGGCTTCCAGGAGCAGGTGCCTGAGGCTTCCAGACAGGCTTCTTTGGGAGGTGGCCAGAGGAGATGCCTGTTTTCCGGGGCAGGAATTGGAGGCAGCGCCCAGGCTGGAGAGCCTCAGCCAGGCTGTCCCAAGGCTTTGAAGCTTCCCATCTGAGAGCTGGCTGTTGGAGAATGTGGGTTTGGAACTTGAGGCTAGGGGGTTCTGTTCCGTTCTGTGCCAGCCACAGCCTTTGGATGGGCAGAGCAATGATCTGGGGAGGGTGTAAAAGAAAAGAAATGAACTGAGGAAAGAGAAGAGGAAAACAGGCTTCAACAACAGTCTAGGTCAGGTGCGGTGGCTCACGCCTGTAATCCCAGCACTGGGAGGCCGTGATGGGTGGATCACCTGAGGTGTCAGGTGTTCGAGACCAGCCTGGTCAACAGATAGTGAAACCCTGTCTCTACTAAAAATACAAAAATTAGCTGGGCGAGGTGGCGGACGCCTGTAATTCCGGCTACTCGGGAGGCTGAGGCAGGAGAATCACTTGAACCCGGGAGACAGAGGTTGCAGTGAGCCAAGAACGCCACTGCACTCCAGCCTGGGCTACAGAGTGAGACTCTGTCTCTCAAAAAAAAAGAAAACTATCTGGACTGCGGAGGCCTTGGCAGGTTCTGGGAGCTCTGTGCACGGACTGGTCCCTCTGTTGGGAGCCTCTTCCCTTCATCCCTCCTGGTTAACTCAACTCGGCATAAAGCCTGTTTCTTCTAAGAGGCTGTCCCTGACTCTCCAATCCAGGATGTTTATTGTCTCATAGAGTGCCCAATTCCTGCCACCACTTGTCATTTCCATTCGCAACATTTCTTTCATTATTTTTTTTTTCGGAGTCAGGGTCTCACTCTGTTGCCCAGGCTGGAGTGCAGTGGTGCAATCATGGCTCGTTGCTGCCTTGACCTCCTGGGCTTAAGCGATCCTCCCCACTCAGCCTCCCAAATAGCTGGGACCACAGACGTGTGCTGCCATGCCAGGCTAAGCTTTAAGTTTTGTTTTGTTTTGTTTTTCCGAGTTGGAGATCAGCCTGGGCAGCATGGCAAAACCCTGTCTCTACTAAAAATACAAAAAGTTAGCCAGGCGTGGTGGTGCATGCCTGTAGTCCCAGCTACTCAGGAGGATCAGCTGGGTCAGGGAAGTTGAGGCTGCAGTGAGCTGTGATTGCAACACTGCACTCCAGCCTGGGCAGCAAGAGTAAGACCCTGTCTCAAAAAAAAAAGCCAATTCATTACCTTGAAAATAGGCAAAAAATGGGAAAGAATCTAAACATTCATCTTGCCTGCCCTATACAAACTTTATCTTGCAGTGTAAGTCACAAAGATGCATTATATCCCTCCTGAGAAAAGGTCACAATATGACCTATAGTGTTGCCAAAGGGATCAAATGTGAATCTGTCCGAGCTTACAGATCCAGTTGCTAAATTGCTGGAAAAACAGAAGACAGAGAACAAGTTGAACTGCACTGAAAGTAAGCCATCAGCAAAATCCAGGACTGTGCAGAATTCTACAGGTCAAACTTTTTGGGTTCTTCATCATGAAACTGTAAGAATAAAAAGGGGTGAGGCTGAAGCAGAAGGATCGCTTGAGGCCAGGGGTTCAAGACCAGCCTGGGCAACATAGCAAGATCCTGTCTACAAAAAATAGTAAAATAAAATAAAGTAAAAAGAAAGGAATTGAGGGTGATCCTCTAGATGAAAAGTCTTTTTTTTTTTTTTTTTTTGAGATGGAGTCTGGCTTTGTCGCGAAGGCTGCAGGGCAATGGCCCAATCTTGGCTCACTGCAGCCTCCACCTCCCAGGTTCAAGCAATTGTCCCGTCCCAGCCTCCTGGGTAGCTGGGATTACAGGCACCTGCTCAGCTAATTTTTGTATTTTTGTAGACACGGGGGTTTCACCATATTGGCTAGGCTGGTCTCGAACTCCTGACCTCAAGTCAGGAGTGATCCGCCTGCCTCAGCCTCCCAAAGTTCTGGGATTACAGGCGTAAGCCACTGTGCCCAGCCAAAGAGTCTTAAAAGACATGTGAAAGTCAACAGAAGTGCAGGAGAAAACTATCATGGTCAGGGATAGTAATAAAACTAAAGAAAGCCAAGTAAGTGGTTTCTGCGAAGTCAGAATTGTGGGTACTTTAAGCAGGAGGAAGGTCATTGTATTTGAGACAGGACAAAAGGGAAGTTTCTGTAGTGGCTGGAAAACAGTTCTTTTCATTTTCTTTTTGGAAGATACAGTCATGCTCTGTTGCCCAGACTGGAATGCAGTGGCGCCATCATAGCTCACTGCAGCCTCAAACTCCTGGGCTCAAGCGATCCTCCCACCTCAACCTCCTAAGTAGCTGGAACCACAGCTGCATGCCACCATACCCAGATAATTGTTGGGATTTTTTTTTTGTAGAGGTAGTGTCTGTGTCTTGCTATGTTGCTCAGGCTGGTCTCGAACTCCTGGCCTCAAGCAATCCTCCCACCTCAGCCTCCCAAAGTGCTGGGATTCTAGGTATAGGCCACCACAGCCAGTCTACTTCTTGACCTTGAGTGGTAGTTACGATTATAAGCTCTCCTTATAATTCATAAAGCTATGAATTATAATTAACACATTTTATTTATAATTTTCTCCTTAGGTCGGGTGCAGGGGCTCATGCCTGTAATCCTAACACTGACAGGAGTCCAGGAGTTCAAGACTGCAAATGAGCTATGATTGTGCCACTGCACTCCAGCTGGAGGCAACAGAGTGAGACCCTATCTCTAGAAAATAATAATAGTAATGATAACAGTAATAATAATAATTATCTCCTTATAGTTCATGGGTTTTTTTGTTTGTTTTGGTTTTTGGTTTTTTGGGATGGAGTCTTGCTCTGTTGCCCAGGCTGGAGTGCAGTGGTGCTGTCTCGGCTCACTGCAACCTCCACCTCCCGGGTTCAAGTGATTCTCCTGCCTTAGCCTCCCAAGTAGCTGGGATTACAGGCACCTGCCACCAAGCCCAGCTAATTTTTGTATTTTTAGTAGAGACAGATTCAGGTGTGAGCCACCACGGCCCAGCCAGTTCTCATGTTTTGTGTGGGTTTTTTTTTTTTTTTTTTTTTGGTATCTGTGTCTTATCGTAAAATTTAAAAATTAAGATTATCTCAAAACCAAATCCTCTAATTTTTTTCCCAGGAAATCCTGCATGAGCATAAAACTGAAGTAAATGGATTGGATGGAATTGGAATCAAGAGTGACTCCTGGATTTACATAACAGGGTAAGGCGAGAATCACAGAAACATCACAAGGCCATGTATAGCTTATAACAACCAACAAACTCCTGCAATGTATCACCAGGTTAGAGTACTTTGTAAGACGATGAGGAATGGCTTTCCAGAGAAGGCAGGATAGGAGCCAAACCTTTTTGTTGTTGTTGAGATGGAGCTTCGATCTGTCATCCAGGCTGGAGTGCAGTGGCATGATCTCGGCTCACTGCAACCCCTGCCTCCCGGGTTCAAGGGCTTCTCCCGCTTCAGCCTCCTGAGTAGCTGAGACTACAGGCACATGCCACCATAACCAGCTAACTTTTTTATTTTTGTAGAGATGAAGTCTGACCATGTTTCTCAGGCTGGTCTGGAACTTCTGGGTTCAAGTGATCCTCCCACCTTGGCCTCCCAAAGTACTGGGATCACAGGCGTGAGCCACCTCACCCAGCCTTAACTGTTTTCAAGTGTACAGCCCAGTGATATTAAAGATATTTAAAATGTTGTAAACCATCACTACCATCTATCTGCATAACCCTTCATCTCATAAAACAAAAAATAGATACCTATTAAACAATAACTTCCAATCCCCTCTCCACCCCTCCCCTGGAGACCACCATTTTACTTTCTGTCTCTTTGATTTTGACTATGCTAAGTACCTTGTATAAGTGGAATCATACAGTATTTTTTGTGTGTAACTGGCTTATTGCATCTAGCATAATATCCCTAAGGGTCATCCATATTGTAGCATCTGAACTTTTTTTTGCTTGTTAAGGCTGAATAGTATTCCATTGTATGTATATGCCACATTTGGCTTATCCATTTATTCATCGATGAACACTGATTGTTTCCTTATTGTGTGAGTATGTGTGTGTGTGTGTGTGTGTGTGTGTGTGTGGTTTTTTTTGGAGACAGATTCTCACTCTGTTGCCCAGGCTGGAGTGCAGTGGTGCGATCTCCGCTCACTGCAACCTCCACCTCCTGGGTTCAAGTGATTCTTCTGCTTCAGCTTCCCGAGTAGCTGGGATTACGCAGGCATGCACCACCATGCTGGGCTAATTTTTGTTGATTTTTTTTTTTTTTTTTTTTTTTTTTTTGGTAGAGACAGAGTTTCACCATGTTGGCCAGGCTGGTCTTGAATTCCTGACCTCAAGTGATCCACCCGCCTCGGCGTCCCAGAGTGCTGGGATGACTGGTGTGAGCCACTGCGCCCAGCCTGTTTCCATGTTTTTGCTACCATGAATAAGACTGCTGTGAACATGGGTGTATAAATATCTTTTCAAGACCCTGCTTTCAATTATTTTATGTATACAGTCATCCCTTAGTATCTACAGGGGATTGGTTCTAGGACACACTGAGGATACCATAATCCACAGATACTCAAAGTCCTTGATTTAAAATGAGGTAGTATTTGCGTATAATCTGTGCACATCCTCTTGTATACTTTAAATCATCTCTAGATTACTTGTAATACCCAGTGCAATGTAATTGCTGTGTAAATAGTTGTTATACTGTATTGTTTAGGGAATAATGATAGAAAAAAAAGTATGCACATGTTCAGAACAGACACAGTCTATCATAGGCCTAACTACAATTTCCATGTACAGTTGGTTGAATCAACATGCAGAACCCATGGATACAGGCCGGGCGCGGTGGCTCATGCCTGTAATCCCAGCACTTTGGGAGGCTGAGGTGGGTGGATCACCTGAGGTCAGGACAGCCTGTACAACATGGTGAAACCCCATCTCTACTGAAAATACAAATTAGCCTGGCATGGTGGTGCCTTTCTGTAATCCCAGCTATGCGGGAGGCTGAGGCACAAGAATTTCTTGAACCCGGCAGGCGGAGGTTGCAGTGAGCCAAGATCGTGCAACTGCACTCCAGCCTGGGCAAAAAACAACAACAACAACAACAAAACCCTTGGATATAGAGGGCCAGCTATATACAAAGATACGGAATTGCTACGTCATATAATAATTCTGTTTTTAATTTTTTGAGGAATTGCCACACTGTTCATGGTAGCTGCACCATTTTAAATTGCCAGCAACAGTGCACAAGGGTTCCAATTTCTCCATATCCTCACCAACACTTGTTATTTCTGGGATCTTAGTTTGTTTTTAATAGTAACCAAAGGACACTTTTTTACATGTGTAGAATTCGCAGTTAACAGGTTTGGTTTTTTTTCCCCCAGCATGCTAAATCTATCACCCCACTCCCTTCTGGACTCCATAGTTTCTGCTGAGAAATCAATTAACAGTCTCATTGAGGAATTCCTGTACATGACAAGCACCTTTTTTTTTAGACGGCGTTTCACTCTGTTGCCCATGCTGGAGTGTAGTGGTGCGATCTCGGCTTACTGCTATCTCTGTCTCCCAGGTTCAAGCAATTCTCCTGCCTCAGCCTCCCGAGTAGCTGGGATTACAGGCACTTGCCACAACACCTGGTTAATTTTTTGTATTTTTAGTAGAGATGGGGTTTTGCCATGTTGACCAGGCTGGTCTTGAGCTCCTGATCTCAGGTGATCCACCTCCCTTGATCTCCCAAAGTGCTGGGATTACAAGTGTGAGCCACCACACCCAGCCAACTTTTTTTTTTTTTGGCTGCTGCTTTCAAGATTTTTTGTCACTTGTCAGTTTGATGATAATGTGTCCTGTTGTGGATCTTTTTTTGGTTAATTCTATTGGAGTTCATTGAGCTGCTTTGATTTGTAGTTTCATGTCTTTCTCCAATTTGGGATAGTTTTTGGCCATTTTTGCAAATAATCTCTGTTCCTTCCTCTATCTTCTCCTTTGCTGAATTCATAATGTGTATCTTGGTCCTCTTCATGGTGTCCCGTAGTCCCTTAGGATGCCTTCACCTTTGTTTGCTCTTTTCTTTTTTTTTTGAGACAGAGTCTTGCTCTGTCGCCCAGGCTGGAGTGCAGTGGCAACATCTCAGCTCACTGCAACCTCTGCCTCCCAGGTTCAAGTGATTCTCCTGCTTCAGCCTCCAGAGTAGCTGGGATTACAGGCATGCGCCACCACGCCCAGCTAATTTTTTTGTTTCTGTTTTTGTTTTGTTTTTTTTTTGAGGTGGAGTCTCGCTCTGTCGCCAAGCTGGAGTGCAGTGGTGCAATCTTGGCTCACTGCAACCTCTGCCTCCTAGGTTCAAGCAGTTCTCCTGCCTCAGCCTCCCGGGTGGCTGGGACTACAGGCGCGCGACATCATGCCCAGCTAATTTTTATATTTTTAATAGAGGTGGAGTTTCACCATGTTCACCAGGATGGTCTCGATCTCTTGACCTTGTGATTCTCCTGCCTCGGCCTCCCAAAGTGCCTGGATTACAGGTGTGAGCCACTGTGCCTGGCCTAATTTTTGTATTTTTAGTAGAGAAGGGATTTCACCATGTTGGCCAGGCTGGTCTCGAACTTCTGACCTCAGGTGATCTGCCCGCCTCAGCACTCCCAGAGTGCTGGGATTACAGGTATGAGCCACTGCGCCCAGCCTGTTTGTTCTTTTCTGTTTGCTCCTCAGACAAGGTAATTTCAAATGTACTTTCTTCAAGTTTGTTCATTCTCTCTTCTACCTGCTTGAACCTTCCATTGACTTCTTCTACTGAATTTTTCAATTTAGTTATTGTATTTGTCAGCTCTAGAATTTTTGTTTAGGTTATTTTTATATCTCTATATTGATATTCTCATTTTATTAATGTATAATTTTGCTGATTTCCTTTAGTTCTTTGTCCATGTTTTCCCTTAACTGAGCATATTTAAGACGGTTTTGTTTTAAGGTCTTTTTCTAACAAGTCTGATACCTGTGTTTCTTCAGGAATAATTTCTTTTTTTTTCTTTTTTTGAGATGAAGCCTCGCTCTGTTGCCAGGCTGGAGTGCAGTGACGCGATCGTGGCTCACTGCAACCTCCACCTCCCGGGTTCAAGGAATTCTCCTGCCTCAGCCTCCCGAGTAGCTGGGATTACAGGTGCGTGCCATCACGCCAGCTAATTTTGTCTGTGTGTATTTTTAATAGATACAGGGTTTCACCATGTTGGCCAGGCTGGTCTCAAACTCCTGACCTCAGGTGATCTGCCTGCCTCAGGCTCCCAAAGTGCTGGGATTACAGGTGTGAGCCACCTGGCTGGAAGTCTTATCTTAAAGCTTGAAGCCTCTCCCTTCTATCAGTGGCCTGCGCCAGAGGTGCCCAATATCAGCCTCTCTCTGCCCATCTTCCTTTCCCACTATGCAGACTGGGCCCTGGAGGGGTGGGCTCTGCCCCTGAAGAGGCTGTGGAGTAGGCCTCCCAGTAGCACTTGCTGTGTGAACAAGTGACTTTCTCTTGCCTGTTATGCATACTGATGGTGCTTCTCAGCCGTCTCTACTTCTTGTCCTTTCCTCCTCTTAAGCCTGGAATAAAAAACCCACTCCTCCTCTACCTTCTAATTCACAGAGCCCCCGCAAGTCTTGCTCCTTGATATCACTGGATGCCACCTCCTCTCTGATTACTCTGCCTTACCTGAGGCTGCTGCCATCCCTCTGCTGGCCCAGTGCACAGCGTCCTGACTTGCCTGCCCTTGTATTTGTTCTGATTTTGGCAGCCAGAGTGCTTTCTACCCTGCTAGCCTGATGGGGTCATTCCCTTCCTCAAACACCCCCATTGAGTCCTATGTAAACCAAAATGTCAAGGCTAGCCTGCAGGCCCTTCCTGATCTGGCTCCCTGTCTCTAGACCCTCCATGCTCCAGCCCCATTGAGTTCCTGTGTTCCCTGAACATGCCTTCTGCTGGAGGGAAGGACGTGCCTTGGGAAACACCCCTTGCATAGCCACAGAAGGAGCCTGGGCTGGAGGTTTGGGGGAGTCCTGTTCCCATGTTAGCTACTCTAACATGGGAAGCAGAGGGCCTGCTCCCCCTCCACACCCCTCCCCAGCCCTGTGCTGTATTCTGGGTGTCAGGTGCAGCTGAACCAGGGAAGAAGGCCAAATTTGGGGTTTGAGCCAGCCCTTTGGTTAGTGGAAAAGGAGAAAATAGGGTCCAACCATAACGATTTTCTTCTTGCTTCTCACTGTTATATTTTCATGTTGCCTTAACGCCTGGCGTATTTACGTTATTTCCTAAAAACAATGATTTCGCAAGCACCCCAGCTATGATTTTCCCTGAGCCCATGTGCTCCACAACCTAGCTCTTGACAGGACCCCCCAGGCCTCAGATAGATCCTCACAATGGCTGAGGCTCAGCCTGCCCTTGGGTTTCTTCCCTGTTTCGTGGATGGGGTCAGCAGAAATGTTGAGGGAAGCTCAGTTCATAGAAGTGAAGTGGGAAGCGCTTGGAGTAATTCAAGATCTCAACAGGAGACCTTGTCATTTCACATTCTCAGACAATGAGAAGGCTGGCAGGAGCCCATTTCCTTGTAGTCAGTGGAGAAAGGGGAGTCACAGGGAGGGAGAGGAAGAGACCTGACCCATCCAGCAAGAACAGGGCCTGGAACAGTGCTCTCCTTGTCTGAAGCTCCAGTGCAGTCCTTGAGGGTGTAAGTGTGTGACCTGCAGCAGGAGGCCACCAGGGGGTGCTGTGAGACTGGCCCAGGCTGAGCTGGGGGAGGAGGACCCCCACATCTCTGCTTGGGGCTCAGTGTCTTTTTCTTCCTTTTGCCTCAACCATTCTGCAGGCCTGAAGGCCAGACCTGTCAAGGGGAGCCCCGTTCCAGCTGTGGGATGCCTATAGATGTAGAGTTGCTCCCAGATTCTTACACATCTCTGTAATTAGTGGAATAAGTGGGCCATGAGTGAGAAAGGCTAGAGAAGGTTTGAGGAAGACAGTAGACAGCCTTATGCCATCCACGGAGCAGAGCATGCTCCGAGTGCAGGACATATTGTTTTCAAGAAGATATGGAACAAAAGCGCACATATGCCAGGCTATAAAGAACATGTACCCTGCTGGGCTCAGTGGCTCACGCCTGTAGTCCTAGCACTTTGGGAGGCCGAGGCGGGGCAGGCGGATCCCTTGAGGTCAGGAGTTCGAGACCAGCCTGGCCAACATGGTGAAACCCCATCTCTAGATATATAGATATCTAGATATATATATCTATATCTATATACCCCAGCGTGGTGGTGCACACCTGTAATCCCAGTTACTTGGGAGGCTGAGGCGGGAGAATCACTTGAACATGGGAGGCAGAGGTTGCAGTGAGCTGAGATTGTGCCACTGCACTCCAGCCTGGGTGACAGAACAAGACTCCATCTCAAAACAAAAAAAGAATGTGTCCCCAAATATCAAAGGGCTGGCTGGGTGCAGTGGCTCACACCTGTAATCCCAGCAGTTTGGGAGACCAAGGCATGCAGATCACTTTGAGCTCAGGAGTTCGAGACCAGCCTGGGCAACACGGCAAAACCCCATCTCTACTAAAAGTACAAAAATTAGCCGGGTGTGGTGTTGCATGCCTATAATCCCAGCTACTTGTGAGGCTGAGGCAGGAGAATTGCTTGAACCCAAGAGGTAGAGGTTACAGTGAGCTGAGACCACACCACTGCACTTCAGCCAGGGTGGGTGAGCAACACTCCGTCTCAAAAAAAAAAAAAAAAATCAAAGGGCTGAAATACAGGTTATGCTTTTGTAGTACAATGCAACGATGCTAGAAATCAATCACTAAAATGCAACCAGAAAGCCATTATGTGGCATCACCTCACCCCTAGCCAGGATTCATGGCTCTGGAAGTCAACAAACAGAAGGTGCTTCCCGTCCACACAGCTATGGGCTCTGCTGCTTTACAGGCTTTAATTCCCAAGAGAGGAAACCTTCGACCAATTCCACAAGAGGCTGCCCCCCCGGCCACTCTGGGCTCCTTATGCCAGAGAACAATAGACATCGGGGGATCGAGCCAAACTATCAGGGTATTGGGGCACTGCTACACAGAGAGGGATGAAGGGAGGGTATGTCTGGAACACTGAGAGCCTCGGGGTCCCTTCATGTCCTCTGGTAACAGTTACTGCAAACTACAGCCACGTAATTCAGGCAGGAGCGTGAATGGCCCAGACCTTCAGGAATAAAGGTTTGAGTCACCCCGCCAAACAGGTGACACCAAGGTATCTGCTGAGGGCACAGAGAATACACAATGGGTAGTGGAAACAGTCAGCACCAGCTGCGGCCACGTGAGAGTGACAGAAAGGAGGACTCTCAGAATGAAAATGTTTCTTCTTTGTTTTGATATGACTGTATTTGCATTTGTCGTAACACTAGTAACACTTTCTCCTCATTTCCCTGTGATTAATACATTCTTATGTTAATAAGTGACCTAGTTTTAAATTTTTTATTATATATGAACATTTACATATTTTTTATTTTATATATACACACACACATACACATATATATGTACATACATACATACGTATGTTTTTTGGGTTTTTTTAATGAGACAGTGTTGCTCTGTCGCCCAAGCTGGAGTGCAGTGGCACCATCATAGCTCACTGCAGCCTCGAGCTCCTGGGCTCAGGTGATTCTTCCACCTCAGCCTCCCAAGTAGCTGGGGCTACAGGTTCAGGCCACCACGCCTGGTTAATTTTTGTATTTTTTGTAGAGACAAAGTTTCACCATGTTGCCCAGGCTGGTCTTGAACTCCTGGGCTCAAGAGATCTGCCCACCTTGGCCTCCCAAAGTGCTGGGATTATAGGCATGAGCCACCTCACCTGGCTGGTAACCTATTTTGATATCTAAGTTATAGAATATCAAAGGTGTGGGGGGGGTGTGGGGGTGGGGGTGTGTGTGTGTGTGTGTGTGTATCAGCTGGGAGAGTAATAAACATGACCTGAAGATGGATGAAGTGCTCTATAGACCTGAGTCCTTTTGTGGGAGGGTTAGCTTGTTCGGGTTATATGAGCCTGGTTTCATCATGTTCGGCAGAAGCATGATGTTGCTAGTGGCTTTATTTGGAGGTTAATCTGGTTAGAGGAAGTGTGCAGAAATGCCACAATGACAAAGGTGGGCTGGAGTGGTTTTGCCCTGTGTGTCCACCTGGCTAAACTAGAACTAAGTTTCCCACAGTCCCCTTCTTCATATGATTTGGGGTCAGAATTGGCTAAAAAAAAATTGTGAGATACCCAGGTGGCAGAAAGGAAGCGACAGCCATCACTCATTACAGGCCTGTTCGGTTGGAGGCCATAAGACAGATGCAGAGGTGCTGGGCCTGCCCAGGACCAGAGTGAGGGGAGCAGGCACCTGTGTGAGTACAGGGTCAGCACCTGAGAGTGAGCACCCTCTTAAATGGTGGCCCTAGGCACCTGCTGGGCACACAGTAGGGCCCCCTGCCTGGAAGCTCTCTCTGTTCTCAGGAGGGCAGCTCAGTTGTGACCTGCAAGAAGGAAGAGATTCTGAATAGACTTCTCTGCTGTGGGCTGAACCGTCCCACCAAGCACCTTCCCAACTTGTTATAGAAAATCAGAGCTCGGGCTGGGCGTGGTGGCTCACGCCTGTGATCCCAGCACTTTGGGAAGCTGAAGCAGGTGGATCACCTGAGGCCAGGAGTTCAAGACCAGCCTGGCCAACATGGCAAAACTCTGTCTCTACTAAAAATACAAAAAAAGTAGCTGGGTGTGGCCATGGGTACCTGTAATCCCAGCGACTTGGAAAGCTGAGGCGGGAGAATTGCTTGAACCTGGGAGGCGGAGGTTGCAGTGAGTCGAGATTGCGCCACTGCACTCCAGCCTGGGTGACAGAGCAGGACTCTGTCTCAAAAAAAAAGAAAAAAGAAAACTAGAACTGGACAGTAGCAAAAGGGTCAAAACAGATTTCATCAGGAACTACTGCAGTGGAGAAGAGGCCTCGGTATGAGACTGGGCTCCATGCGAATATAGCATGGGCAAGTGGGGATTCCTCAGAAGGCAGGCCAGGGTGATCAGATGTCACCTGGGGGATTGGGAATTTGATCAGATAGGGAAGGTGATCAGATGTTGAGGGTAGGTGACTATGGCTAAACCCACTTAGCAGGAATCTTGCTAAAACTGTGCAGTGCAGATGCAATTAAGCTGGGCACTGAAGCTCAAGGTCAAAGCCTAGTTGAGAAGGCTTAGAGGGGCCTGGCTCAAGTTTTTTCAAGGAGAGAGTCTTTGTCACACTGCTTGCACAGGTGGGTAGACCCCTGGGTTTCTGTGAGCCCTGACATCAGAGGCCTTGGGCCTGGTTCCTGGGGCACCTTCCAGGGTTCTGCTGAATGTGTCCCCTTGCTGGATTGCTAGTTGGTTCTTAGATTGTCCCTGGCCTGGATGGTGGGGAGGGGAGGGTGGTGGTCAGCTGCCTGTCCTAGGCCTGAGGGCTTCACCACTCCCTCCCTTCTCTGTGCCCCAGGGAAGGCAGACAGGCCCCGGCCCTGGTCCTGGTCCTCAGGGATGGGCCCCTCTGCCTGGATGGAGAAGGCCTCTCTGTCCCCTTGGATTTTGGTCTGATAAGGCTTCCCATGAGTAAATCCAGCCAACTGGAGGAAAGGGCAGGGAGAAACCCACAGGAATGGAAGCAGGGCTCTGGGATCGTGTGACCCTAGGTGCCCCACGTCCAGATTCCCAGTTATGCCAGGCGGTAACTCCCTCCTTGTCTGAGGCCATTTGAGTTGGGTTTCTGGGACCCACAGGATGGCTCTCTGACATGGTCTATAACAGACATTGCACATGTACCCTGGAAGCATGGGGGGAGGGGCACCCGGCAGTGCTATCCCAGCCCCAGATACAGCACAGAAAAGGCCTAGAAATCCCATCATAGAGATGCAACTAAACTGTTGGAAATGCAGGGAGAACAGACATGACTCTTGCATGATAAGGGCACATGTAAGTCTTTTAGAGAAGAGCTCCCGTGTGCAGCAATGGTGGGCTAGGATAGAGAATGGCTCTGAAAGTAAACAGATGGAAAAAGATACCGTGAAATTCCTACTCAAAACTGGTGTAGTTATATAGATACCAGACAAAAGAAACTTTAAGGTAAAAGGTGTCATCTGGAATAAATAGGGCTATTTTATGCCAATAAAAGTTTTATTTCGGCTGAATGCAGTGGCTCACATCTGTAATCCCAGCACTTTGGGAGGCCGAGGCAAGTGGATCACCTGAGGTCAGGAGCTCAAGAACAGCCTGGCCAACATGGTGAAACTCTGTCTCTACTAAAAATACAGTAATTAGTCGGGTATGGTGGTATGCGCCTGTAATCCCAGCTACTCTGGAGGCTGAGGCAGGAGAATCACTTGAACCTGGGAGGAGGAGGTTGCAGTGAGCCGAGATTCTGCCATTGCACTCCAGCCTGGGTGACAAGAGTGAAACTCAGTCTCAAAAACAAACAAACAAAAACCTCATCAGGGAACATCAGGGAGGTAATGGTGTTTTTTGGTTTTCTTTTGAAACAGGGTCTCACTCTGTTGCCCAGGCCGGAGTGCAGTGGTGTGATCACAGTTCATTGCGGCCTAGACCTCCTGGGCTCAGATGATCCTCCCACCTCAGCCTCCCAGGGAGCTGGGACTACAGGTGCAAGCCACCATGCCCAGCTAGTTTTTAATTTTTTTGTAGAGATGGGGTCTCACCATGTTCCCCAGGCTGGTTTCAAACTCCTGGGCTCAAGTGATCCTTCTGCCTTGGCCTCCCAAAGTGATAGGATTACAGCCGTAAGCCGCCAGCCAGAGTAGCAGTTTTAAATTTGTATGCATCTAATAATGTAGTTTCAAAAAATATGAAACCAAAAACTGCTGAGCTACAGAGACAGATAAATTCACAGTCCCTGAGGGAGATGATTCCTTCACAGCAGACAAACCCTAAAAAACAAAAATAAATAGAAGATTGAAAGACAATAATGAGTACCTAATGGAGTTATATATAGAACACTGCATTCAAGGGTTGCAGAGTACATATTCTCTTCAAAGATAAAAACAGACAAGAATCATTGACAAAAAGTTACTATATATTGATTTACAAAACAAGTCTCCATAAGGCAAATTACAAATAATTGAAATTATTCAGAGTGTGCGCCCTAAACACATACAGTTAAACTAGAAATCAATAACAAATATATGGCCGGGCACACAGTGACTCATCCCTGTAATCCCAGAACTTTAGGAGGCCAAAGCGAGAGGATCATTTGAAGCCAGAAGTTTGAGTCCAGCCTGGGCAACACAGTGAGACCCTATCTTTATAAAAGAGAAAGTAGCTGGGTGTGGTGGCATGTGCCTGTAGTCCTAGCTACTCAGGAGGCTGAGGCAGGAGGATCACTTGAGCCTAGGAGTTGGAGACTGCAGTGAGCCATGATTACACTACTGCACTCCAGCCTGGGTGACAGTGAGACTGTCTCAAAAAAAAAAAAAAAAGAAAACCCACAAAATATCCCCCAAAACCAAATATATAACTAGAACATCTTCATATATTTGGAAATTAAGAAATACGCTGCCAGGCAGGCATGGTGGCTCACGCCTGTAATCCCAGCACTTCAGGAGGCCAAGTCGGGAGGATCACTTGAGTTCAGGAGCTTGAGACCAGCCTGAGCAACATAGCAAGACCCTCTCTCTTAACAAAACATTTAACAAAATTTAGCCAGGTGTGGTGGCATGTTCCTCTAGTTCCAGCTACTTGGGAGGCTGAAGTGGGAAGATCGCTTGAGTTGGAGGCTGCAGTCAGCTCTGATTGCACCACTGCACTCCAGCTTGGCTGACAGAGCAAGACCCTGTCTCTAAAACAGAAAGGAGGGAAGGAAGGAGAGAAAGAAGGAAAAGGAAGGAGAGAGAGAGGGAAAAAAAAGAAAGAGAGAAAAGAAATTGCTAAATAAGCCAACAGTTGGAGAACTCAAAAAACAAAATTAGGTAACATTTTAAACTGAACAATGATGAGACCACCACATAAAAATTTGTAGGATACAGATAAATCAGCACATAGAGGGAAATTGGTAACTTAAATCCCAGCCCTTTGGGAGGCTGAGGTGAGAGGGATTCCTTGAGCCCTGGAGGTTGAGGCTGCAGTGAGCTGTGATTGCACCATTACATTCCAGCCTGGGCAACAGAGTGAGACCCTGTCTCAAAAAAAAGACTGTTGTTTAATTTTCACAAATTTATGAAATGTAAAATTTAAATGTTAATCCCACCCACAAAATAATGCCACAGAAACATCAGAATAATGTTTGACCAAATATCTGGCACTGTGGCCCTGCCAAGTTGACACATAAAATTAAACATCACCCTGGCCGTAAGTAATGGTAGGTACATCATCATCCTCACGTCCAAGGAAACCTCAAGACTTCTGGGCTTTGAAGAATATTTTGATGCTGCCAAAATAACAGAGACCACTTCCAGTGACCCTGAAAACGTGAGAGTTTCTGGAGCCTTCACTTCTGGGTCCTGAGGAAAATGGTCCTGTATTTCCTCTGGAGACAGCCTGAGAGAGAGGGATCCTTGGTGGTGCAGGCGGAGTCTTTGAGGCCTGGGGCATAGAGACTGGGCAGGGGACTGACCAGCAGGAGGCCAGAATGGGGGACACCCACAAACACAGGAGCAGGGCAGAGGTGACTGGATGGGGCAGTCACCTGTGCTCTGAGAGAGGACAGCCAGGCAGGACCCAGAGAACGCTGCAGAGGCACCAGGGACCCTAAAAAGGGAGGGCACTGAGCAGGACAGCAGGACCCAGCCTCCTCTGCCCAGGCCTGGACACATCTCAGTCCAGGAAGGGGTGAGGTGAGCTTGGGTAGTCAGAGCTGCAGCTGCACCTGCTGGAGAGACCCGGCCCAGCCCAGCCCTGCAGGGTCCCCAGGATCCAGCCAGACCCAGATTTCCCGCCACAGAAAGATGTCATCTGAGGCTGCCTCTGTTGAGAGGCCATGGCAGGTACAGGGTCAGGCAGGGCCTGAAAGGGAGCAGCTGGGGGCACTATTTAAAACAGTCCCTTCCTCTCCCGAGACCTGGGGCTGTCCTTGAGAGAACTACAGTTTCTGAGTCCCAGGCAGTGATGAGTGTCACACTCAAGGGGGGTGCTGGGGAGGGAGCAGCTTCAGCCCAGACCCCCAGGGCAGGTGCTGCTCCAGCCCTGAAGGTGAGAGGAGCCAGAGGCAGGGGCAGCAGTGGACCAAGGCTCCCAACAGGGGAGAAGCTAGACTGGATTGGGGCCTCCCAGAGGCTTCCCCTGTACCTGCATCAGTGTTTCTTAGGGTGTCCACATGCCATTACTGCTCAGCACCTTGCCTATCTCCCCGAGGATCGGGAGCTGTCTGGGATGCAGCCTTTGGCGCTGAGGGGACTCTCAGTGTTTGTGGGACACTGGGATCTGAGCATCAGTCCATGGAGCCTGAGCTCACTATGGCTCTCGTGATCTCCATGAGATAACGTGAAGTCTTCTGTTTGTCTCTCTGTCTGTCTGTTATAGCATCCCACAACCATGGCTGGCAGATGCCAAGGGGATATGTGAGATGGCCCAGCTCCAGGATGAAACTCAACTTGAGGGAAGCTGGGGAGAGCCTCACAGCACTGGACAAGCCATCGGATGGCACTGCCCCCAGGGACACACCCAGGGGCGTGGATAGGGATACGGAAGACCTAAGGCAAAGGGTGGCTTCAGACATGACAGCAGATCAGCCGCTGGGGAAATGCCAGAGGGGATTTGACAGCTGGGCCAGGTGTTCCAGGACAGCACTTTCCAAAAGATTTTCCATCCAAACTTCCAGCAAGAAGTAGATCTTCCATCGTTACCCAGAGCATATCTACTCATTCAGGTAACTGAAGCAACATTCCAGGAACCCTCACCATCCCTCCCGTTGAACAGCTCGCTCTCCAGCTGGAGTCAGCTCTGGGCTGCCTCACTTTAACAAAATGCTGGTTGCAGCCATTGGAATTAATTTTACACCCTCTGAGTTGCAGTGCAAAATTTGAAGAGTGGCAGTTGAAGCTCAGTATCAAGGATTCATTTATTTTATGAGGGTTGACAACATTTTCCAGGCCACACTAACTGGGTCAGCTGGTAATAATCATAATAATGATAATCGGCCGGGCGCGATGGCTCACGCCTGTAATCCCAGCTCTTTGGGAGGCTGAGGTGGGCTGATCGCCTGAGATCAGGAGTTCGGGACCAGCCTGATCAACATGGTGAAACCCCGTCTCTACTAGAAATACAAAAATTTAGCATGATGGCGGGCACCTGTAGACCAGCTGCCTGGGAGGCTGAAGCAGGAGAATTGCTTGAACCCAGGAGGCAGAGGCCACAGTGAGCTGAGATAGCACCATTGCACTCCAGCCTGGGCAGCAGAGTGAAACTCCATCTCAAAATAATGATGATAATAATAATAATAATAATAATAAGGCCCTGAAGGTATTATACATGCAGCATTTTCCAGTTTAAAAAGGACTTTCAAAGGACAAGTAGTATATGGTCCCACCCATAGGAGGTACCCAGAGCAGCCAAATATGGAGATGGGAACTAGCATGGTGGGTGCCAGGGGCTGGGGGAGAGAGGAATGGGAAGTGGGAAGTTAATGTTGAATGGGGACAGAATTTGAGTTTTGCAAGATGAAAAAGATCCAGACATGCCATTGCACTCCAGCCTGGGCAACAGAGTGTGACTCCGTCTCAAAAAAAAAAAGAAAAAGTCAGTTGCAGTGGCTCATGCCTGTAAACCCAGCACTTTGGGAGGCCGAGGCAGGCGGATCATGAGGTCAGGAGTTCGAGACCAGCCTGACCAACATGCTGAAACCCCGTCTCTACTAATAATACAAAAATTAGCTGGCATGGTGGTGGGCGCTTGTAATCCCAGCTACTCAGGAGGCTGAGACAGGAGAATCACTTGAACCCAGGAGAAAGAGATTGCCATGAGCTGAGATTGCGCCGCTGCACTCCAGCCTGGGCAACAGAGCAAGACTCTCAAAAAATAAAAATCTAGAAATGGATGATGGTGATGGTTGCATGACATTGTGAATGTAGTTAAATGCCACTGAACTGTGTACCTAAAAATGGTCAAGATGGGCCAGGCGCGGTGGCTCACACCTGTGATCCCAGCACTTTGGGAGGCCCAGTCGGGTGGATCATGAGGTCAGGAGATCGAGACCAGCCTGGCCAACATGGTGAAACCCCATCTCTACTAAAAATACAAAAATTAGCTTGTCGTGGTGGTGCGCCTGTAATCCCAGCTACTCAGGAGGCTGAGGCAGGAGAGAATTGATTGAACCAGGGAGTCGGAGGTTTCAGTGAGCTGAGATCAAGCCACACTGCACTCCAGCCTGGCGACAGAGCAAGACTCTCAAAAAAAAAAAAAAGGTCAAGATAATAAATTTTAGGTTGTGTGTGTTACTACTTTTTTACAGATGAAGAAAACAACTCTTTGACATGCATTATCTCCCAACACCAACCTCAATCCAGCCCTGGAAAGTGAGCAGAGCCAGCAGCATTTCCAGCCCCACCTCTGGAGGAAGGAGAGGAACCTGAGACTCTTGGGTGACCTGAGGTGTCTCTGGCAGCACCAGCAAAAGAGCCTGGCCCTGGCCGCCCAGCATAGGTGCTCAGTCCCTCCTGACTGCCACTGCTCCCTCAACACCAAAGCACAGGGTCCTGAGATGTTGGGAGAGGGTGGGGGATGCTGGGCTGGGAGAGGGCCTGGGGGCCTGTCAGAAGCCATGACATGATGCACTCACCGCTCGGGAGGAAGCTACTGGCCTTTGAGTGAAATCGGTAAGTATGAACTCTGGAGATGTATCGTACAACATGGAGTCTACAGTTAATAAATGTATTGTATACTGGAAAATTGCTAAGATTAGATCTTCCATGTTCTCACTACAAAAGCATAAGTATGTGAGGTGACGGATGTGTGTGTCAGCTTGATTTAATCGTTTTGCAATGTGGCAAAGCATCGCATTGTAGGTGGTAAATATATACAGTTTTGTCAATTACACCTTCAGGAAGCTGGGGTGGTTGGTGTGTGTGTGTGTCTGTGTGATGTGAGGTCCGTGAGGTGCTGAACATGGTGCATTAAACAGCATTTTCATTCTTATCTCATGATTCCTGGACTTGAACCGTTGTTGAGTGGCTTCTGGCTAAACCCAAACCTGTTTCCTCCTCTCTAACCACACCTCCCTCCAGGGCTGGTTGGAGGAGCCTCAGCCCAGGCCCCTGAGCTCAAGCCCTGGGGGACTCCTGCTGGGCAGCTCTCTGGACCCCAGTGAGATGCTGCACAGACCCAGGGCACCCTCGGAGAAGTGGGGAAGGAGGGAAGTCAGGTGCATCACCTCCGGGGACCAGCCCCAAGGGGACTCAAGCCCATCCAGGGTGCAGGTGCCTCCAAAGGAAAGCCCCAAGGGAGGGTCTTGGGGGGGCCATGGTGCAGCCCACCTCCCTGTGTGATCTCAGCCCTTGCCGACCCTCTGCCTGCGGTGGGAGGTCCCCAAAAAAGCACCCAGAGCCCCAGGGGCAAGGCAAAGCTGACAGGTGTGGGAGGCAGTTGAGCCCTGGATCCTGACCACAGCAGGGCAGTTGGCAGATGTGCCTCTGGGACAGAACCCCAGGGGTAACGGTCATGGACTCTGGAAGGGGCCTGGCTGGGGGCTGGGGGCAGGGACCAGAGGATGAGGATGGGGCCACATGGACTGGGGTGCACTGGGATAGCTGCTGCCAGCGAGAGGGACCAGGGCACCACTCTCTAGGGAGCCCACGCTGCAAGTGAGGCCACAGGGACCTCCGACCGTGAGGGCCGATGAGGCCAGGGACAGGCCAGGGGGGCCTTGAGGCCCCTGGTGAGCCAGGCCCCAACCTCAGGCAGCGGTGGCCCCTGCTGCTGCTGGGTCTGGCCGTGGTAACCCATGGCCTGCTGCGCCCAACAGCTGCACTGCAGCACAGGGCCCTGGGCCCTGGAGCCCCTGGAGGAAGCAGCCGGTCCAGCCTGAGGAGCCGGTGGGGCAGGTAATGGGTGAGAGATTCCAGGGGATGTGGGGTCTGGGTGGCAGAGGCGGGAAAGGATGACCAAAGGGAGACGAGCCAGAGGGGTAAGGAGGAAGGTTAATCCCTGGAGGGGAGCCACAGACACACTGACTTTAACTAAAGTGTTAAGATTTTGTCCATCTTTGTTTGAATTAATTTTTATTGCTTAATGTCATATTAAAATATTATTTATCTTGATTCGTGAGATTTCTTCCCCCACTTACATTTGGCACCAAGGCCAATGTCTCCTTCACCTCCCCCTAGTCCTTGGGGTAGGGCAGGACTGGAGGCAGGGGCAGGACGTCCACAGGAGTGGTGGCCGCTATCCCTGAAGGGTGCCCAGGCCTCTCCTTCCTCCTCCCACTCCTCCTCCACTCCTCCTCCTCCTCTCTCCTCCTCCCCCTCCTCTTTTCCCCTTGGCTTATGTCACCTGTCCACTCCCACCCTCACTGGGCAGGGGCCACTCCCTGGAGCTCCAGCTGAGGTGTGAGGGGCCTTTCCTGGAGTCCCTGGGTCACTAGACCTCAGCCAGCATCGCCTCCTGAAACCAGCCCCTAGGAGACCCAAGCTTATCCAGGGTGCAAGTGCCTCCAAAGAAAAAGCCCAGGAGAGGCTCTAGGGAGGCCACAACTCCCTGTGTGACCTCAGCCCTTGCCACCACTCTGCATGTGGTGGGAGGTCCCCGGACAAAGCACCAAGCATCTGGGTCCATTTATGAGCATTTGGGACACAACAGCCTGTTCATCACTGGTGCATGTTATACCCACAGGCGATTATCATTTCAGGGGCAGAACCTCCCTCTCGGTGGCCCCATAGGCAGGTCCTGCTGTGATCCCCTTTGTGCAGATGGGGATAGAGCCCAGAGAGGTGAGGCGACCCGTCCAAGTCACTCAGCTCATGGGCACAGATTCTAAGGCCCAAGCTCTCCCCTCTAGCTCTCCTCTGTCCCATCCTCTAAGCTGATCGATCTGACACATGCACCTCTGGGGCCTGAGTTTCCTTTTTTTTTCTTTTTTTTTTTCTTCTTCAAACAAAGTTTTACGGAGTTTCCCTCTTGTCGCCCAGTCTGGAGTGCAATGGCGAGATCTCGGCTCATTGCAACCTCCGTCTCCCAGGTTCAAGAGATTCTCCTGCCTCAGCTTCCGGAGTAGCTGGGATTACAGGCATCTGCCACCACACCTGGCTAATTTTGTGTATTTTTTTTAGTAGAGACAGAGTTTCACCATGTTGGCCAGGCTGGTCTCAAACTCCTGACCTCAGGTGATCCGCCCACCTCAGCCTTCCAAAGTGCTGGGATTACAGGCGTGAGCCGCCACACTGGGCCTGAGTTTCCCCTTCTGCAATCTGAGGGGCCCTGATTGGTGAGGGCCTTCAGCTTCCCACCCACCCAGAGGATGCTGGGGTGGCTGTGCTGAGAGCTCCAGCAGTGGCAGCCGACCTGACCCACACCAGGAGCCCGGCCATGGAGGCGGGGTCAGCATGGTGGCAGGCCGGGACTGGGTGTCAGTGTCCT
This sequence comes from Pongo abelii, assembly GCF_028885655.2. Classification (NCBI taxonomy): domain Eukaryota; kingdom Metazoa; phylum Chordata; class Mammalia; order Primates; family Hominidae; genus Pongo; species Pongo abelii. Next base: position 31,094,572 of record NC_085929.1, read on the forward strand.
GCACGGACTTCTGGGCAAGGAGTCCCCATCAGAGTCAGGCTCTGTGCTGGGGCTGAGGTCCCAGAGGATCTAGATTTGCCCCAATTCAAGTCTACAAGGAGCGGGGGCCAGGTGAGGAGACAGCCACGTGCAGGGTGATGCCTACAGAACAGAGACTGGGATGGGGAAGGCCCAAGGGGTCTCCACAAGAGATGGGTGACAGGTGGAGGGAGACACAGATAATAAAAATGGTATTATGTTGGGGGGCTATTAATATAAGTTTTTATATTAGAATCTTTAGAAATCTTATAGAAATACTATGGGCCGGTTGCTGTGTCTCATGCCTGTAATCCCAGCACTTTAGGACACCAAGATGGGCAGATCATGAGGTCAGGAGATCGAGACCATCCTGGCCAACATGGCAAAACTCCGTCCCTACTAAAAATACAAAAATTAGCTGGGTGTGGTGGCGCGAGCCTATAGTCCCAGCTACTCGGGAGGGAGGCAGGAGAATCGCTTGAATCCGGGAGGTGGAGGTTGCAGCGAGCTGAGATTGCACCACTGCACTACAGCCTGGACGACAGAACGAGACTCCCACTCAAAAAAAAAAAAAAAGGTATTATGCTCGGGGGGATATGAATATGAGTTTTTATAATCTTTAGAAATACTATGGGCCAGGTGCAGTGGCTCATGCCTGTAATCCCACAACTTTGGGAGGCTGAGGCGGGATTGTTTGAGCCCAGGAGTTTGAGATCAGCCTGAGCAACATAGCAAGACCCCATTTCTACAAAAAATATAAAAACTAGCTAGTCATGATGGCACTTGCCTGTGGTCCCAGCTACTTAGGGGGCTGGTGAGAGGATTGCTTAAGCCTCGGAGGTTGAGGATGCAGTAAGCTGAGATCCACCACTGCACTCCAGCCTGGGTGACAGGGGGAGACCCTGTCTCAAAAAAAAAAAAAAAAAAAAAAAAGACTGATTATTACTGTAGAATTCTGGTAAACATCTCCTATCAAATAAATGACTCTTCTATTCATAGCTTATTAAAAGATATTTTCATTGTTTTTAAGAAATAGATTGTGTATCACTTTTTATATTTAGTTGTAAATTTATTTGTTTTATTTATTTTTTTAGAGATGGAGGTCTCACTATGTTGCCCGGGCTGGCCTCCAACTGCTGGGCTCAAGCAATATCCCTGCCTCAGCGTCCCCAGTAGCTGGGACTACAAGCATGCACTACCACACCGGGATAATTTTTTGTAGAGATGAGGTTTCACCTTGTTGCCTGGGCTGGCCTTGAACCCCTGGGCTCAAGCCATCCACCCATCTCGGCCTCCCAAAGTGCTGGGATTACAGACGTGAGCCACCCTGCCTAGCCTGTACTACTTTTAATAGGTCTTAATAGGTTTTAAATGTTAATTATTTTAAAATTAATTTCAAAAATCTTCTACAACATGGATGAAACTTGAAGACATTATACTTAGTGAAATAAGCCAGACACAAAAGGACAAATGTCATTTGAATCCACTTCTATGAGGTACCTAGAATAGGCAAATTCACTTGGACAAAAAGTAGATTTGAGGTTAGCAGGATGAGGGGGAGAGAAGAAAGGGGGACTGTAGTTAATGGGTTTAGAGTTTCTGGTTGGGAAGATGAAAGAGTTCTGGAGATGGATGGTGGTGAAGGTTGCCCAACGGTGTAAATGTACTTAGTGCCACGGAGCTGTACGTTTAAAAATAGTTAAAGTGGAAATATTGATGCTATGTATGTTTTACTGCAATTATAAAAATGGAGCCAGGTGTGGTGGCTCACGCCTATAATCCCAGCACTTTGAGAGGCCAAGGTGGGCAGATCACCTGAGGTTGGGAGTTCGAGACCAGCCTGACAAACATGGAGAAACACCGTCTGTACTGAAAATACAAAAAATTAGCCAGGTGTGGTGGCACATGCCTGTAATCCCAGCTACTTGGGAGGCTGAGGCAGGAGAATCGCTTGAACCCAGGATGTGGAGGTTGTGGTGAGCCAAGATGGCACCATTGCACTCTAGCCTGGGCAACAAGAGTGAAATTTCGTTTCAAAAAATAAAAGGAAATGGGACTATACGTAGCAGAAGAGAGAGGGAGAGATCAATATGACACATCTTTTTTTGTTTTGTTTTTGTTTGTTTTTTTGTTTTTGGAGACAGAGTCTTGCTCTGTTGCCAGGCTGGAGTGCAGTGGCACGATCTTGCCTCACTGCAACCTCTGCTTCCCGGGTTCAGGCAATTCTCCTGCCTCAGCCTCCAGAGTAGCTGGGACTACAGGTGCATGCCACCACGCCCAGCTAATTTTTTTTTTTTTTTTTTTTTTTTGAGACGGAGTCTTGCTCTGGCGCCCAGGCTGGAGTGCGGTGGCACGATCTCAGCTCACTGCAGCCTCCGCCTCCTGGGTTCATGCCATTCTCCTGCCTCAGCCTCCCGAGTAGCTGGGACTACAGGTGCCCACCACCACGCCCGGCTAATTTTTTTTTTTTTTTTTTTTTTTTGTATTTTTAGCAGAGACGGGGTTCCACCATGTTAGGCAGGATGGTCTCAATCTCCTGACCTCATGATCCGCCCACCTCGGCCTTCCAAAGTGCTGGGATTACAGGCGTGAGCCACCACGTCCGGCCTTACGCCCAGCTAATGTTTTGTATTTTTAGTAGAGACAGGGTTTCACCATGTTGGCCAGGATGGTCTTGATCTCTTGACCTCGTGATCTGTCCGCCTTGGCCTCCCAAAGTGCTGGAATTACAGGTGTGAGCCACCGCTCCCAGCCAATATTACAGTTTTTGTTTTGTTTTTTTTTTTTGAGATGGAGTCTTGCTTTGTTGCCAGGCTGGAGTCCCATGGCACGATCTTGGCTCACTGCAACCTTCACCTCCCGGGTTCAAGCAATTCTCCTGCCTCAGCCTCCTGAGTAGCTGGGACTACAGGCGCACACTCACGCCTGGGTAATTTTTTTTTTTTTTTTTGTATTTTAGTAGAGATGGGGTTTCACCACGTTGCCCAGGCTGGTCCGGAACTCCTGAGCTCAGGCAATCCACCTGCCTTGGCCTCCCAAAGTGCTAGGATTACAGGCATGAGCTACCACGCCCAGCCCAATATTACACTTCTTAAATGCACTTCTCTATTGCTTAATTATCTTAAATATTATATTCTCATAATTTTAAAAGAGTAAAGATTTTTGGGGGGCCAGGCATGGTGGCTCACACCTGTAATTCCAGCACTTTGGGAGGCCGAGGTGGGTGGATCACTTGAGGTCAGGAGTTTGAGACCAGCCTGGCCAACATGGTGAAACCCTGTCTCTATAAAAAATAGAAAAGTTAGCTGGGTGTGGTGGTGCACACCTGTAGTCCCAGCCACTTGGGAGGCTGAGGTATGAGAATTGTTTGAACCCAGGAACTCAGGAGGCGGAGGTTGCAGTGAGCCGAGATAACACCACTGCACTCCAGCCTGGGCAACAGAGCGAGACTCTGTCTCAAAAAAAAAAAAAAAAAAACGAATGTCTAGATGCAGTAGCTAAGTACGCAGAAGCCATTTCAGTGTGGGAGGCGAGGTGACTGAGTCCAGGGACTCCAGGTTTCTGGCTGAGGGGTTGAGACCGTCCATGGTCATTGTGATGAGATGAAGACAGAAAATGAGCTGGGCTCGGGGAAGGTGGTCATCTCCTCTGGATGGGATTAGTTTGAGACTCCTGTTGGGTAGCCCACTGGGCATGGTCAGTAGGCAGTTGAGGGGCTGAGGATTTGGAGCTGGGATAGGCTCCAGCCTCACCGTGTGGGCAGTAGTGGGGGACAGAGTGTGAAGATGGCCAAGAAAGAGGTCTGGGTGGGGGTCTGGGGAGTCAGCAGCCAGGCATGGGCCGTGGAGAAACAGATGCCAGGGGAAGAGGAAAGGGGAGTCAGACCCCAAGGGGAAAAGAGTCACTGAAAAGAGGGGCCAGCCCCATGTCACATCCAGCGGAGACACCAGGTACAGCAGAAGGACCTTGGACATGACCATGAGGAGGGCCTTGTTGGCCATGACCTGGGAGATATGGGGGTGAGAGCCTGGGGGACCACACCATGTCCCCAGCACACGAAACAGTGCCTTGTAGACAGGATGGATCTATGGATGGATGGACAGGTCGATGGGTGGACGAATGGACAGATGATAGATGGATGCAAAGACAGATGAATAGATGGACAGATGGATGGATGGACAGATGGAATGAATGATCAGAAAAGGCTTCATGAACAAAGTGAGACTGAGCTGCATCTCCATGGGTAGATATAAAAGCAGAGGACTCTCCTCTTGAGTCAAGAATGACCCAGTGTCCTGGTCCAGGGAGGAAGTCAGCCTGGCTTGACTGGGGACACTTGTGGCGGATTTTGGAGGCCCTTAAAATGAGGCCAAGTGAGGTTGGGCAGGTCCGAGCCAGCTGAGGACTCCTCAGCCACACTGCACAGCTGCCTGAGGGGATGTGTCACTCAGGGAGTTGCTGGGACCTACTGGGCCAGCGTTGCCATCAGCACCAACAGCATCAGAGAGGGGGACACACGCTGTGGTGACTCCAAGGCTGTAGGCGGCCCCTGCCTCAGAGAAGGGACAGGCACAGAGACACTACTGGGGGACTGGCCACCCCCCTGCCCTGTGCCCAGGTCACAAACTACACACTGCAGCCCTGTGCCCCTCACTCCCAGCAGGTTCCTGCTCCAGCACGGCTCCTGGACTGGCCCCAGGTGCTGGCCCCGGCGGTTTCAATCCAAGCATAATTCAGTGATGCATGTGTTTGGCAGCGGGACCCTGCTCACCGTTTTAAGTAAGTGGCTCTAACTCCCCAGCCTGTCCCACCCTCCCTGTCTCTGGAAAATCTGTTTTCTCTCTCTGGGGCTTCTTCCCCTCTGCCCTCCCAGCCTTAAGCACTGACCCCACCTTTGTCCATGGGGCCTGGAGGAGGTGCGTTAGTCTCGGGGTAATGGCAGGAAGGGCCCCCACAGTGGGAGCAGCCGCCTTCAGGTTCCAACAGCGGGACACAGCCTGGTTCCAGGGCCTGGGCTGGGATTGGGTGGGGTCAGGGCTCCTTCCCTCTCCCAGGGCACATGTCTGAGTGAGGGACAGAGGCCGGTTCTGATGAGGGGCCCTGCAGTGGCCTTAGAGACAGTCCCCGGGACCCCAGGGTCTAGGCTGAGGGCTGGATGCCCATCCAGCCTGGGAGGGCCACACGGGGGCCTGGGGACGCAGGGGTCACCTCGAGGGGAGGCCAGTGGAGGGCACAGAGAGGGCTCTGGGTCTAGGCTGCAGCTCTGTGGCCTGTGCTGGGTCTTGAGGGCATGGGGACACAGAGGGACGGGTGAGGTTCCAGAGCCCAGCCCTCCCAGGACAGTCACCAGAAAGGAGAGGGTCTGTTAGGGCAGAGATGTGTCTGTTCCTGGAGCCCTGTCACCTTTGGGGCCTGGTGTCTCTCTGTTCACGGGTCGACCTCCCGCCTTCATTTGAGGAAGGGCACCTTAGACTCAGAAGGTGACTAGCGGAGAGTAAACGGGGGTGCAGAGAACTCCACGGCTGCCAGGTGAAGTCCAGGGGCATCAGAGGCTCTGGGGTGGGCATGGGGGCTGCGGTGCCCCGAAGTCTGGGAGAGCAGCCCCAAGAACCCAGCTGCTGTGAAGGGTCTTGTGGTCGGGCTGGTGGGGACAGGGGCAATGGCAGAGCCCCAGGGTGTGTCTGGGTGGGGCCCACGCTTCACCAGGAGAGCTGAGTGGGCCAGGCTGGGGCACAGCCTGGTGCCTCAGGGGACGGGAAGCTCCAGGCCATGCCAGGCTTGGGCCTCCCCACTCCCTGCCAGGTCAGTTTTGTGTGCTGTCGGGGGGACCCCTAGATTCCACACTCAGACTCCAGAAACCAGGAAGGAGGGAGCACAGCCTGCCCTGGGTACACAGGGGGAAACCGAGGCTGCAGAGGAAAGGACTGGGCCAGGACACCTGGGAAAGGTGACTTGGGAAGGGTTCCTAGGAAGGCTTGGGGCCGTCTGCTCTCCAGAGGGCTCCAGTGGAAAGGAAGGAATGAGGAGGGAAGGAGAGGCCCTGGTTGGACCAGACGGCCACACCATGAACCCTCCCAGAGACTTTAGAGAGAGGCACTCCTCAACACCCCACACTCCCGCTGCCATCTCTCACCCCCTCCTCTGTCCACACAGGTCAGCCCAAGGCCGCCCCCTCGGTCACTCTGTTCCCGCCGTCCTCTGAGGAGCTCCAAGCCAACAAGGCTACACTGGTGTGTCTCATGAATGACTTCTATCCGGGAAGCTTGACAGTGACCTGGAAGGCAGATGGTAACCCCATCACCCAGGGCGTGGAGATGACCACACCCTCCAAACAGAGCAACAGCAAGTATGCTGCCAGCAGCTACCTGAGCCTGACGCCCGAGCAGTGGAGGTCCCGCAGAAGCTACAGCTGCCAGGTCACGCATGAAGGGAGCACCGTGGAGAAGACAGTGGCCCCTGCAGAATGTTCATAGGTTCCCAGCCCCCACCCCACCCACAGGGGCCTTGAGCTGCAGGATCCCAGGGTAGGGGTCTCTCTCTGCATCCCAAGCCTTCCAGCCCTTCTGCCTGTACCCAGTAAACCCTCAATAAATATCCTTTGTCAACCAGAAATCCTGCCCCCCTCTTCATTTCTTATCTCCCATAATTTGATGCTTCTCCTGATGTTCTCAGTGTGGCGCCGGGGGAATCCTGGCACTAGTGGGAAAGTAGCCTGGAGGAGAGGATCACAGCCTCCCACAGGTGTCCCCTAGGGATAGGCCAGGATAGGAGGAGTCGGCTCACTGGACACCAGTCCCTCCATTCTCTCCCTCCTCCCCTTCCTCCTTGCAGCTCAACCCCCACTCCCTGCCTGCTTTCTGGAGGGAGCTATTTCTGGCTGAGCCTCCAGATACACCCTGTGTCCCTGTCCTGGTCTGGACCCTCTACCCACCCACGGCCTCTCTTTCCTCAGCCTGGAAATCCTCCTCTGGCCCCTGGAATGCCCTCCTTCCTCTCTGCCCAACTCCCCACCCCTGAGGGCTGGACTGTCCGGGCCACTCCAACACCATCAAATCCATGAGCTCTTACATTTTGGGCCCACCTTGATTTTTCACCTGACAGCAGGTTCAGAGGTGTGAGAAAAATAGGAGGAAACCAGGAAGGAAACACATGTGAAAGGCCTGCAAGAGGCTCAGGACACTTGCAAAAGATAGGCTCTGAGCTCCCCAGGAACCTGTGCAAGAAGGGTAATAGGTGCTCCATCATTTCTTTCTTTTTTCTGGTTGTTTTTTTTTTTTTTTTTTTTGAGATGGAGTCTGGCTCTGTTGCACAGGCTGGAGTGCAATGGTGCAATCTCGGCTCACCGTAACTTCCGCCTCCTGGGTTCAACCGATTCTCCTGCCTCAGCCTCCCCAGAGTTGGAGATGGGGCCTGGTGGGAGGTATTTGGTTGGTGGTGGAGGCCTCATGACTTGGTGCTGTCTTCCTGATACTGAGTGGGTTCTCGTGGGATCTGGTTGTTTAAAAGTGTGTGGCACCTCCCTGTCAACTCTCTCTTGCTCCCGCTCTGGCCATGTGAGACACCTGTTCCCCCTTCACCTTCTGTCATTATTGGAAGCTTCCTGAGGCCTCCCCAGAAGCCGAGCAGATGCCAGCATTCTTCCTGTACAGCCTGCAGATCCGTCAGCCAACTCTTTTCTTTATAAATTACCTGGTCTCAGGTGTTTCTTCACAGAAATTCGAGAATGGACTGATACAGACATTAGTCTTATTAGTAAGGGCAGAGCCTCTCACTTCTCCAATGCCACCACCTCATAATACCATCACATTGGAGATTAGGTTCCAACCTGAATTTTGGTGGGATGCAAACATTCAGACCATAGTACCCTATCTCCAAATACAGATACATTCTGACGACCTGGGGTTAGGACTTCAACGTATGAATTTGGAGGAGCACAATTCAGCCTGTAACATCTGCTTTGGTTTGGGCTCCCTGCAAGCAGGCCTCAAAGAAAGGCTGTTGTACTTGGAGGTTGTTTGAGACGAGTACTCCCAGGGGCAAGAGTGAGGGATGGGGAGGGGGAGAGCAAAACAGGAGCAGCAAGAAAACCAATGCAAAGGCCAGGCACAGTGGTTCCACCTGTAATCCCAGCACTTTGGGAGGACGAGGCGGGTGGATCACTTGGGATCAGGAGTTAGAGACCAGCCTGGCTAACATGGCAAAACCCCGTCTCTACTAAAGATACAAAAATTACCAGCCTGGCCAACATGGCAAAATCCTGTATCTACTAAAAATACAAAAATTAGCTGGGTGTGGTGGCGGGTGCCTGTAATCCCAGCTACTTGGGAGGCTGAGGCAGGAGAATCACTTGAACCTGGGAGATGGAGGTTTCAGTGAGCCAAGATCACACCACTGCACTCCAGCCTGAGTGACAGAACAAGACTGTGTCAAAAAAAAAAAAAAAAAAAAAAAAAAAAAGCCAATGCAAACGTGCATTGCTGAGTTCACCATTATGGAAGCCGGGGTGCCAGATCCCCCAGGATCACCGGAGCTGCCTTACAAAATGCATCTCAGAACCATCCGCCCAGGGGAAGAAAGGAGGGAGCATTGCTTCCAGGGCTCTGCTGCCTTTGAGGAAGCGTTGGCCTGTAGGGTGTTCACGCCTTTGCACTTGCAGCTGAGCGTGTGTAACTGCTGAGTGGGTTGCTGTGGAGGGGCGGAGGCTGGGGGATCCCACACTGTGGCATCAGCAAAGTCCCGGACTGGAAGCGAGAGGCAAGCACGGGGGCCTAGGGCAGGCCATTGTCAGCTTACTGCCGCATGGAGCTTGTCATGGCCTGCGAGGTCTGTTTACTGCAGCTGGGCCTGGATTAGGAGGTAAAGCCAAGAGGTCTGAAGCCATTCAGGCGAGCTGCCCAACACAGTCCCCGCCTGGCAGCATTCAGCCCCGCCCCTGCCACCAACTGGGTCCACCCATCAGAGTCCCCTTTGAGGTGCTGGCATCTGCAGTACCTTCAAAGACTTCATGCTAGAAGGTGACCAAGAAGAGCTTAGAACCCACCCTGAGTGGAAACCCCTTTCTTTGTTAGTCCTGGTCCCTGGCACAAAGGCCCCAGTGTGACAGATGAAGTCACAGGTTTGAGTTCAATGAGATCCACACTGTGCCCAGTGGAGCCCTCCCCTACTTCCTTTCTCCCTTGCCGCCTCTCCCCTGTCCCAGATAGCTGGGGCCTCTCATCTGACAAACCTAAAGTTGCAGGGACAAGAAGCACAAATCCACAAGGAGGTCACTGGGGCATGGTGGGGGGGAGGGGCGCAGGCAATCCTATTTTTTTTTTTTTTTTTTTTTTGAGACAGAGTCTCGCTCTCTCGCCCAGGCCGGACTGCAGTGGTGCTATCTCAGCTCACTGCAAGCTCCGCCTCCCGGGTTTGCGCCATTCTCCTGCCTCAGCCTCCCAAGTAGCTGGGACAACAGGCGCACGCCACCACACCTGGCTAATTTTTTGTGTTTTTAGTAGAGACGGGATTTCATTGTGTTAGCCAGGATAGTCTTGATCTTCTGACCTCATGATCCGCCCATCTTGGCTTCCCAAAGTGCTGGGATTACAGGCGTGAGCCGCCGTGCCCTGCCTGTCTTTTTGTTTTGTTTTGTTTTTCTGATATGGAGTCTCACTCTGTTGCCCTGGCTGGAGTGCAGTGGCATGATCTCAGCTCACTGTAGCCTCTGCCTCCGGGTTCAAGAGATTCTCCTGCCTCAGCCTCCTGAGTAGCTGGGATTACAGGCACATGCCACCATGCTTGGCTAATTTTTTTTTTTTTTACTAGAGATGGGGTTTCATTAAGTTGGTCAGGCTGGTCTCAAACACTTGACTTCAAATTATACGCCCACCTCAACCTCCCAAAGTTCTGGGATTACAGGTGTGAGCCACCACACCTGACCGATTATTTTTATAACAAAGAAAATAAATAAATATAATTAATGCTGGTGCATGGAATTAAATCTAGTTTTTAAAAAATTCACACATAAACAAGAGCAGAACCCCATACCCTCGATGATAACTGCAGTAGCAGTGTATGTGGGTCTGTGGAGGTTGAAAGGGACTTGGTAGATGTCAAGAAGGTAGTGATAGTCCTGTGGGCTTTTAAAGCGTCTGAAGAAGTGACAGGACACTGTGGTTGAATCCTAGCATGTATTTTAGTATTTGTTCATTTGGAGTTTGTTTATTTCATGTTGCTTTCATTTGCCATTACCTGGAAAGCCAAGGGCTCTACTTATTTCCTTCCTGCTCTTTCTTTGCCTTCCTTGGTCCATGAAGAGGATGGTCCAGGAGAAGCTCAATCCATGCTTGTTAACCAGGCACACCCCTAAGTTCTAGTCCCTGAGTCATTCATGAGTAGCACCACCAATGAACTGACAGCCATGCTGTGTTCTTCCACATCCCCTGGGTGACCCCTTCGAGCCTTCCAGAAAGTGTATGAGAAGGAAGCCCTACTCTACTACCAAGGTAAAGTAGCCTGTCTTTGCCTAAGATGTAAATGTTGTTTTCTTGGTTCCTTTAGAACTATTTTCTAAATTAGCTTTGCCAATTTATATTCCGACCATGATGCATAGCACTAATTTCACTGTACAATGTATGGTAGGCCCCAACATGTAAGAAATGATGAAACTAACACATAAACATTAGTATAAAAGAAATAAGATTATCGGCCAGGCGCGGTGGCTCAATGCCTGTAATTCCAGCACTTTGGGAGGCCGAGGCAGGCGGATCACGAGATCAGGAGATCGAGACCATCCTGGCTAACACGGTGAAACCCCGTCTCTACTAAAAATACAAAAAATTAGCCAGACATGGTGGCAGGCACCTGTAGTCCCAGCTACTTGGGAGGCTGAGGCAGGAGAACGGTGTAAACCCGGGAGGCGGAGCTTGCAGTGAGCCGAGATTGCGCCACTGCACTCCAGCCTGGGCGACAGAGCAAGATTCCATCTCAAAAAACAACAACAACAACAAAAACAAGATTATCATTGTTGCTATCATCTTTGTCAAATTCTCAAAACAATCTAAGAATATATTTTATACAGATGTGCTTGGCAACATAGCTGAAAAAAAGCATTATCAGTTACATACTTTTATCAGTTAACAAAGTCACAAATTTTAAGGGGGAAAAACACTTGTACTCACAACACAATGTCAGAATTAGTGTAAAAATTCTGCTGGTCACGTTGGACTATTTAATTGTCTGGGGCAGGGTTTAGTAGACAAATGAGCATCTGTGGAGCACCTGAAGTAGGGGATCAACAGAACTTGGGTTTCAAAAGTTATCTGGGTTTAGAGCGTGAAACTTTGTTGGAGGACACACACCTTGCGTGAGCGAGGTGCCTCGGTGTGTGTGGACATGTTGGAGGTACAGCAGAATGGTGGCTTACTCCAGAAAGGGACATTTGGGGTGGATTCATTCCATCTGGACAACACAGCCTGATGTGGCATGGACATGAATGGAGGTGAAATGGACAGTAGCTGAGAGGATCAGTCCTGACAAGAGCCGAGGTGAAAAGCCTGGGAACCCCTTCAGGTGTGAAGTCTTCAGTGAAAAAAGGAGGTGGCCACAGGAAATACTGAGATGGATCAGCAGTGCACGGGAGGGAGAGTTCTTGGTCCTGCAGAGTGAGTAGTGTGGATTCTCAAGATTTCTCCTCTCTCCATTAATTTCTCTTCCAATGCAGACTACTTTGAGCACAAGCTACCAAGATTTTATGAGCCTTGGCCCCGTCTTGAAGGTAAAGGAAGGCTGCTAGCAAGATTGGCATCTGGGCTTGGCTGTGCGTGTTTTCTATTGTGGGAAAATATACATAACACAATATTTCTCATTTGAACCTTTTAACCAAAGTGTGCACTCAGTGGCATTCAAAATATTCACAGTGTTTCATAACCAACACCACTATCTACACCCACAATTTTGATGATTTCTTACAATACCTTGTCCACAGTAAGCGATATAGCGCCTTCTCCCTATTTCCAGCTCATGGTAATTCCTATCCCACTTTCTCTTGTATGAATTTGATTATTCTAAGTACTTCATATAAGTACAATTAGACAATATATTCCTTTTGTGTCTGGCTTATTTCACTAAGCACAATGGTTTCAATGTCCACCCATCTTGTACCATCTATCAAAATTGTGTTCCTTTTTTACAGATGGATGATGTAGCATTGAATGTAGACCACCTTGCTTTTATTACATTCATTTGTTCATTGATGGTTGGATTATTTCCACCTTTTGGCTCCTGTGAAAAGTGATGCTACAAACATTAGTATACAAATATCTGTTTGATTTCTGTTCTCTGTTCTTTAAGAGTAGAATTCCTGGGACTAACGGGAGTTCTATATTGAACCTTCTGAGCCACTGCAGACTGGTTTTCACAGTGGCTGCAACTTTATTCATTGCTTTTTTTTTTTTTTTTTTTTTTTTTGAGACAGAGTCTTGCTCTGTCGCCCAGGCTGGAGTGCAGTGGCACAATCTCGGCTCACTGCAAGCTCCGCCTCTGGGTTCACGCCATTCTCCTGCCTCAGCCTCCCGAGTAGCTGGGACTACAGGCACCTGCCACCACGCCCGGCTAATTTTTGTATTTTTAGTACAGACAGGGTTTCACCTTGTCAGCCAGGATGGTCTTGATCTCCTGACCTCGTGATCCGCCTGCCTCAGCCTCCCAAAGTGCTGGGATTACAGGCGTGAACCACCGCACCCAGCCAACTTTATTCACTTCTACCAGCAATGTATCAGGGTTAGAATTTCTTTACATCCTTGTTCACAGTTACTTTCCTTTAAATCATCCTAGTAGGTGTATATTGGTGTCTACTTGTGTTTTTCATTTGCATTTCTCTAATGACTAATCATGCTGAACAGCTTTTCCTGTGCCACTATCTGTGGGTGTATATTCTTCAGGGAACTATATGTTCAAGTCTTTTGCCCATTTTTAAAGAGTCATCTGGGGCCGGGCACGGTGGCTCACTCCTGTTATCCCAGCACTTTGAGGGGCCGAGGTGGGCAGATCACGAGGTCAGGAGATTGAGACCATCCTGGCTAACACAGTGAAACCCCATCTCTACTAAAAGTACAAAAAAATTTAGCCGGGCGTGGTGGCAGGCGCCTTTAGTCCCAGCTACTTGGGAGGCTGAGGCAGGAGAATGGCATGAACCCGGGAGGCGGAGCTTGCAGTGAGCTGAGATGACGCCACTGCACTCTAGCCTGGGTGACAGAGAGAGACTCTGTCTAAAAAAAAAAAAAAAGTTCTCTGATTTTTATTTAGTTTGTTGTTTTAGATTTTTGGGAGGTTTAAAATATGTTCTACATTTTAGTCTCTTACAAGATATAAATGACTTGCAAATATTTCCCCCTTTTGTAGAACTTTAGATGCACAAAATTCATTAATTTGTATGAAATCCTCAGCAGTTGGCCCCAAACAGATAAGACTGAAGCAATATTTTAGGAATACTTGAAAGTATTATCACCACAAAACATAGGCATAATCAAATCCTGCAAGGTACACATAAGGCACAAAGACAAATAAGGCAGCAAAGGGCTGTTTGGTGATTAGTTCACCACACTTGTTGCAACTGTTTGTGCTGCAGAGTTAAACCATACCAGCATTCAACCCATGACTCCTCTCTTGAAATAAACTGTCCTACGTTGGCTAGCCTGAACAAGCATAGATATTCTCCATACTCAATTAATATGCATGCATGACAAAGAAAAGGAGGTCTGGATGAAAAATATTGTGTGATTAATAATTGTGCTTTACTTAATTTTAAAGGATATAATTTCAGTATTTCTAATTCTCCCATCAGCAGTTATAGCAAAGGATTAGTGAATGAATACAATAGACTGCTTTGCCTAGAATTGAATCTAATCTGTCTACTAAACTTTGCTTTTATTCAAGTGCAAAGTGCTAAAACACATAACTGCAGTGATAGCCACTGTGGATCCACAGAGGTAAAAATGGTCTTGGGACATAAATCCTACAGCTAATATTGTTTTACAGGGTTTAGAAAACCATTTAGCTGGGTTTCAAACCTCACAGTGTGAGCAGTGAGACTCTCATCAAATTATAGTGTGTGCTGGCCGGGCGCCGTGGCTCACGCCTGTAATCCCAGCACTTTGGGAGGTCGAGGCAGGTGGATCACGAGGTCAGGAGATTGAGACCTTCCTGGCTAACACAGTGAAACCCCGTCTCTACTAAAAATACAAAAAATTAGCCAGGCGTGGTGGCGGGCGCCTGTAGTCCCAGCTACTTGGGAGGCTGAGGCAGGAGAATGGCGTGAACCTGGGAGGCGGAGCTTGCAGTGAGTCGAGATCACACCACTGCACTCCAGCCTGGGCGACAGAGCGAGACTACATCTCAAAAAAAAAAAAAAAAAAAAAAAATTATAGCATGCGCTTCAGTACCATTTATAGACTGACTCATTCCCATTGCCTTAAGTTGCCATCAGCAAAATGCCAGGGACTCTGTTTCTTGCTCCTCAGCTCCTTGTTCTTCCTGTCTTTCCACAAGGGAATATTTTCTAGCAGCAGCTCAAGCTGTGCCTGTAATGAAACACATCTGCACACACACTCCTGTTGTCCACATTAAGCAGAACTCCCTGAATATCTCATGAACAAAAGCATTATGACTAACTGTTGCTCTGTGTCCTTCTAGCCTCTGGGGAGTCTCCAGCTCACAAGGGCAGAGGAGATGGAGACAGGCCGGTCGACGCGAGGGTAAGGTTGCCTTGCTTTCCTTGAAATAGAAATGTTCCTTTCTTGGCGTCTTTCTTTTTCAATTGACTTTACATGTGAAAAAATGACAATGTCCATTACAGATAGTAAATGCAGTTTTCTGAGGGGACAGAAGAAGCAACTCTTAGCAACTGATATGTAATCCAAAATGGCATTTAGCTATGACGGCTTCAGGTTGTAGACCGTATCCTTGGGGTCCTTGTCCTTGGAAGCAATGTCTTCTCCTTGGATTCAGTATTTTGCACTTGCCAACCTACGTGGACCTGAGAGATCCACCATCCAGAAGCTGATATCTTTTCTAGTGTGTATCCTACCCTTGTTTGGGGGGTCTTGAAGTTGACTGCACTTTCTGATCAAGTTTTCAATATTCATTGAGAGAAACAGAGCCTTGTGCAAACAATCCACAACACGACGTACCCCTCATAAAGTCTTGTTTCTGTATTGCAGGTGGTGCAGGTGGCCCCTCTGAGGTTTGGCTCTAGTAAGTATTCTGGAATTACTTGCCAAGAAAACAATCTGGATGCCAAGAAAGGTGTGGCATCCTTGCAGGTTTGAATGTGAAGAGCCACCCTGATGCTGGGATTGTGATAGCAATAAGCATAGAAGTGTTTTTTAAAAACCTGAATTCCCCAGGGAAAAGTTATGGCCAATTTTTGAGGAAGCAGCTGTGCTCCCTTTTGGGTGGTGCTGAGTTGGGTGCTTGAGGATTGGTGGTGTCTTGTGTGAGGTTGCATCGTGTGGTGTGAATGTGTGTGTTTCTGTACAGGTGAGGCAGTGTGTTTTCTCAGAAGAGATTTCCCATTTATACAGCCCAATCGCCAGTGTCCGCTTCTAAAAATAAAATCCACCCCTCCTCTACTCTTTCTCTACAGTGACTCCTCCCCTCACCAGAGCCATCCCTGGGTCTGGCTTCTTATCCTCACTGCTCAGGTGGAGAACCTGAAGGGCCAAGGGGGTGGCCCCAGCTCCCGAGTTCCTGAATGAAAAAGTGAAAACAGGAACCCAGGAGCGTAGGCCAGTGCTGACACTGGCATGCACTTAGTCATGGGGTGTTCACCACCATGCAAGGAGTCCAGCATTCATGTATAAGCCCTAAAGCACAGAGCCTAAGAGGCCTCAGGCACTGCCCATCATCATAAAGTGGCCTCCGTGGTCACACAACCCAGGGCAGTTATAAGCACATCTCCACACAGACCGGCGTAGTCATCAGTGTCAAAAGCGCAAAGATCCCCAGGTGTTTGGGTTAGCTCACATATTCTTTTTTTTTTTAACTTTTATTTTAAGTTCAGGGGTACATGTGCAGGATGTGCAGGTTTGCTACATATGTAAGTGTGTGTCATGAAAGTTTGTTGTACAGATTATTTCATCACCCATATATTAAGCCTAATATCTGTTATTTTCCCTGATCCTCCCCGTCCTCCCACCTCCCACCCTCCAGTAGGCCCCACTCTCACAAATTCTAAGAGGAGTGGGGGACCACAAAGGCCAGTGTGGCCCACTTCAGTTGTGAAGTTAATTTGCTCAGCAACTGGCCAAAGCCTATAAGGATGGGTGATGTATTTTAGTAGATTTAGTAATACTATCTTCCCAAGCCCTAAAATGCTCAGATCCTGCCAGCTGAAAATGATGAGGAGGGACAGATAGGAACTCTGTGCAGCACGTGGTTATTAGCCTGGCTTCCATCGCCTCGTGGCAACTCTCTTGTGCATGTGAGTTAAGACTCTCAGCCTCAAGCCAAGCCTCCTCCATGAGGAACCATCTCACTGTTGACTGGCTAGTGCAGTGTATGGCCACCAGCCCAACTGAAACAAAATGTTGCTTTAAAACAAGTGTAAATCTCATACAACAGGCAAATGCAGAAGCAGCGTGGTCTTGAAAGTTGTAAAGAAGACAGTCGCAATTTTGCTGGACTTCAACTTGGGTAGAAGACATGAGGGGAACTCTCACTGAATCACGGCAGAGTTCAAGGCCACTTGTAGACTATTGCATGTTACAGAAGGTGACCCTTAGCTAGTAAGCAAAGGCCTCTGTTTCTCATTTCTTCCCTGTTCATCTTCTTGCTCATCCTTCTTCCAGAAGAGAAAACAGCCCGAGCAAAAGGCAGTTTCAATATTAATCTAACTGAAGTTTTGTGCAGTTTATTATCATCCAGGTAATCAGGTGCAACCCGGTCTGCCTACCAGCCCCCCTATCTCTGCTCTGTGTTTTCATTTAATAAACATTTTGGTCTACTTACTATGTGCTAGATTTTCTGGAGACCACAGAGTAAATGAGATGGAATCTTTATGTTGACAGCTAAGTTAGATTTAACATAACTGACAAAAATTAAAATTTCTGATTTCTTGTAAAAATATTTTGTATGTGTGAATGCATACTGAATGTAAGGTGGTTAACAAAAAAAATCACACTTGCACTCATGGAAGACTTTTCATGAATTTGTTAATTTCTATTTTTTTAATATTTCCCCACTTCACTGGATAATGCATATCTGAACCTGGAAACTGATTCCCACTGCAGAAAGTGTTCTGAGTCGTGTCCCTTAGCTTCACTGGCGCAGGTCCACCCAGAAGGATGGCCCAGCATCAGCTTGGCCCATGGTGTGATCAGCCACCTCCATGCACCACAGCAAGCAATTTCCCTGGGTGATTCAGTCTCCACCACCAGGGCACTGACCTTTACTCTGTGTTCTCTTAGCTCCCTGTGAGGACGCTGTACGTGACATCGCTAATGAGGACACTGTATACGACATCGCTAATGAGGACGCTATACATGACATCGCTAATGAGGATGCTGTATACGAGATCACTAATGACGCTGTATACGAGATCACTAATGAGGACGCTGTATACGAGATCACTAATGAGGACGCTGTATACGAGATCACTAATGAGGACGCTGTATACGAGATCACTAATGACGCTGTACGCAACATCGCTAATGACGCTGTACGTGACATCTCTATTGAGGACGCTGTATATGAGATCGCTAATGAGGACGCTGTGTACAACATCGCTAATGAGGACGCCGTATATGACATTGCTAATCAGGATGCTGTACAAGACATCTGTAAAAAAGAAGACGCTGCCAAGGTAAGACACTTTCCTTTGTCTTGAACAGAAATGTTACTTTCCTGGCTTCTTTCCAATCAGATGTAGACATGAACATCTGCCAATGTGCATTATCGATGTCATCTGCAGTTTAATCAGATGTAGACATGAACATCTGCCAATGTGCATTATCGATGTCATCTGCAGTTTAATCAGATGTAGACATGAACATCTGCCAATGTGCATTATCGATGTCATCTGCAGTTTAATCAGATGTAGACATGAACATCTGCCAATGTGCATTATCGATGTCATCTGCAGTTTAATCAGATGTAGACATGAACATCTGCCAATGTGCATTATCGATGTCATCTGCAGTTTAATCAGATGTAGACATGAACATCTGCCAATGTGCATTATCGATGTCATCTGCAGTTTAATCAGATGTAGACATGAACATCTGCCAATGTGGATTATTTATGACATCTGCAATTGCCTTGGTGTGGTGCTATTGATTGGAAGCCTCTCTCACCAACCCATGCCAGGCACACTGGGGCGTGGTAGATGGCAGCATCCACGATCCACTGCAATGCAGAGGTGTTTCCTTCCACAGCAGTTTTCCCCCGTGGATTAAGAGTTGTGAAACTGCCAATCTAAATGCACTTTAAAGATAAATTCTGTGGGAAAAGGTCTTGTCTTTTCCACAGGTGTCCTCCATGCTAGTTTTGGGGGACTTTGACCTTTGACTCAATCACTATACCCCTTCTAATTTTCTCAAGTTGTTGAGAGACTATCAGATCTGTCTGACACGCATGGCAACATTTCACCCTCCTAATGTTTTCTATTCTATAATTGCAGGGGCCATTGACACTGGAGAATGGTACGTACCCTGAAATTACTCACTTCCTGAGGGAAAAACATTCTCTCTAGGGTACAGAAACCTGATTCTGGGCTCCTTTTGGGAAGGAGGATTTGGGGTCTGGTGAGAGCAAATGATTTTGCAAGTATAAAACAATATCAGAGAGGTTGTAGGGATATCTGTGAGCCCAGAGGAAACACCAGGGGATCCTGTGTGAAGCACTGGGGCTTCAGCTGGGGTCGGAGGAGTGGATGGGCCTCTCTCTAATGACTTATCCTGATGTTTGTGTTTCCAAAGATTTGATTGTGGAGAGCATATCTGATGATGAGGATTTTGCAGGTAGGTAACTACTTTCCATGTAAGATCCAATGGGAGAGAGTTCCCAGGGCCTTTAGGGTATCCATGCTGCCTGAGAGGTTGAGGGAGGGGGCGTGAAATCAAAACGAAAAAGGAAATATGTGTCAAATTAGATTTGGTCTTTTCCAGGTTTATTGGCATAATAGTAAGAACTGTCTCTCTGGGCTGTGAGGGTGCTGTGTTATTTGAAGGTGGTCTTTCCTGGAACACCTGGCCTTTTCTTTTCTGCCTCTGCCAAACATCACAGCCTTTGGGTTGGATTAGTCAGCACCCCCTGGGGTTGTGCGGAAGCGGTTTGGGGTCGCATAGAGTGTCACCTGTGGTGAACAGAATCTGAGGGGCACAACTCTCTCACAGGCGTTTACTTCAACCTGGAGACAGAGTTCTCCTGGTGTGTGCCCAGGGGTGCAGGAGAAATTGACAGTCGGCCTCTGAACTTTTAGGATTTTAAAAAGCACTCATGTTTCCATCCTTGCTGTTGACTCCTAGCTTAAAGAGAGTTCCCAGGGTGAGTGACGGAGGTGGGATCGGACCCTGGCAGTCTGACGGCAACACCTGTGTTCCTCTGCACTGGGCCGTGGATGACATTACACACCTTGGTGAGAATCAGGAATTGAGGCTAATCACATCTGAAATTGAGATCGGCCTTGAGTCATATAAATAGTTTGGAAAAGATGCATTTTATTACCGTATTGAAAGAAACCATTTAGCCAGGTGCGGTGACCTGTAATCCCAGCACTTTGGGAGGCTGAGACGGACGGATCACAAGGTCAGGAGATCGAGACCATCCTGGCTAACACAGTGAAACCCTGTCTTCACTAAAAATACAAAAAAAAAAAAAAAAAAATTAGGCGGGCGTGGTGGCAGGCACCTGTAGTCCCAGCTACTCGGGAGGCTGAGGCAGGAGAATGGCATGAACCCAGGAGGCGGAGCTTGCAGTGAGCCGAGATCGCGCCACTGCACTCCAGCCTGGGCAACAGAGCGAGACTCCATCTAAAAAAAAAAAAAAAGAAAGAAAGAAACCATTTATTTCTCACTCCAGCAGGATAAATGGTTTTCAGTATCCACTTAACTGCTCATTGACTCTTACTGTAGATGAGGAGGGGGCCAGCAGCCCCTGCCCTCCCCCAGTTGTAGGCCCAGGGTAACCAGCAATTGACTGGATATAATGGAAGAGCGGTGCATTTGGAGGTATCTGTATTAATGGGACACACAAGATATGGGTGAGAGCTAATAGGGTGAGAAAAAACCTGGGAGCACAATGAAATATTTAAATATTAAACAAAACATTGTTGAAATCTCCACTGTACTTTAGTAGTTGAAGTCATTCTTGTGGTCATCACTGCCCTTCCCAAACATAACAAGCTACCTAATATCACATGGACCCCCGTGCCTTGAGGAATGATGATCAGTTTGTAAAATGCCAATAAAACAATTCTTTGCCTCTATAAGCCACAATATTTCATCCATGTATTTCAATTTCCATGTGTAAGTATAGTTCAAATGTCAGAAATTTATTATTATCTAATAGAATATGCATGGTATATCAATGAGCAATAATTATCATACTATTTCTATTAACAATTATTTGTATGATGAAAAAAGCAGACTCCCATTCTTGGATTTTTCTCAGTTTGCACACATTAGCATGACAGCACCATGTCCACCTGATATGTGCCAGCAGGAGGACAGGACCAGAGGCTTTTCTTGTTAGCTAAGATTTCTAAATGTATTACATATTCACGGTTAGAAATAACTCTAAATATCATAAAAGGGTTAGCAAGGAAGTATCCCTTCCACTCTGAACTTCCAAACACCAAGTCAACATTTTTGCTTGCATATCATTTCTACAATCTATGTGCAAATAGAAACATGCGCCTGGAATGCATGCTGATGCATGATCGTGTTTATACAAAGTCCTCTGCCCCTCTGCATATATCACTGGGCAATGCACCTTAGTTATCATTCCACATTTCAAATGTAAATCCACTGTATTGTTTCAGAGCTATAAAGTACTGCACCCTATGACTATTCCCAAAATTACTTAAGCACCCATTATGGGTATCCATTTGTTCTGTTTCCAGTCTTGCGTTTTACAACCAATGCTGTAGTGAATAGCACTATGTTGAGTAGAAGTGGTGAATGTGGGCATCTTTGGCTTGTTCCGGTCCTCAGGGGGAATGCTTTCAACTTTCCCCCGTTCAGGATAATGTTGGCTGTGGGTTTGTCACAGATGGCTTTTATTACCTTAAGATATGTCCCTTCTATGCCGATTTTGCTGAAGGGTTTTAATCATAAAGAAATGCTGTATTTTCTCAAATGTTTTTTCTGCATCTATTCAGATTATCATATGATTTTTTGTTTTTAATTTTATTTGTGTGATGTATCACATTTATTGACTTGCATATGTTAAACCATCCCTGTATCCCTGGTATGAAACCCACTTGGTCATGGTGAATGATCTTTTTGATATACTGTTGGATTCAGTTAGCTTGGATGTAGCATTTCTTATTATTCCATCTGTGGAATGTATTGGTTTAAGTAATGAAAACATGTTCTATCTTCACTGCTTTGCACCTTGTGTTGCTTCAACAGCCTTCCCAACAGGGCAGCATAAAAGCAGGAGCCCTGCTAGTCTCCCCTTAACCTGGAATCCCCCCTTCTCCACAGCTCGCTCATTGGACAGGATAGACTGGGCGCCCAGGCCTCAAGGTAAGGACACACTCTGTCACCTAGAGGTCCAGTGCCTGGGAAAGCCAACCTTGCAGGGGTGCTGCCAGCTTTACAGTGACAGAGGTGTTGGGAGGGACTGACCACCAATGCATAAGGCTGTGTTTTGTTGGTGACGTAAAGGATTGTTTCTCAGATTTTTGGGGAGGGACAATCCCAAGGCCTCACCTGGCCCTGGTCCTGGCTCTGCACAAAGGCAATAAGAGAGGGATGCTGGTAAGGGCTGACCTGTTGCAGTGCTGGGGAGGAAGGTGCTGGGCTGAAATTCAGGAGGCTGAGGATGCAGCAGTCCCATAGGAGGTACATGACCTTCAGCATACAGTTTCTTCATTGATGATCAATGAAAATGAGAAATCATTGACTATCGTTTCTATTATTGGGATCTACTCTCTACTGCTCGTGCTGTTCCTGTCTTTTGGGGAAGATGGAGGATCAATCAGTGTGTGCTGCACTGAGCGGAAGGAAGGAGAGCTGTGACAAAAATTAAGGGAGGATGAGGGATGGGAGGGCCCTTCATCCAGGTGCTTGCAGAGTCTTCCTGAGCAGGAAAGCCCTGTGGCTTCCTGGGGGAGGAGCAGGGAGGGCTGCGTGACTCCCACAGTGAAGGGTGTGTTATGTCTGAGGACACTCAGGCTGGTCCGTGGGGAGTCAGTGGCAGAGTGAGAGCAGCAAGGCCAGGATGGTGGCTGGAGGCCAGGCTCTGGGTCATTCTCCATGTGTTGGAAACAGCCAGACCCCAGTGGGCTTGGAGGTGCAGGACGTGGTGGCTGATGACAGAACAATGCAGAGAGGTGTCATGTGTCAAATCCTTAGTTTGTTCTGGGCATTGTGCGAAACGTGGCTCATCCCATTTAGGGGCTGAAAGTTGCAGAGGTTTAGGAAGCTCGCCCACGATACTGGAGCCCCCATCTCCTGCCCTAGTGCTGTCCCCCTTCTCACCCAGCCACCACCTGTTTCAGGGCAATACACAGAAGTGGTAACCTCTTATGGATAGGCAAGTAAATTCTGCTGTTTTTGTTATTCACAGAAAAAAACACTGGCTCGTGTGGGTTGGGAAGGTGAAATACCAGAAGTATTTCATCTGGTTATTTCTATTAACGCGAATCCTATAGTATTGAAATGCATAGGTTAGCATTTTTGGCCAATTTACTCAGCATTCTGGGTTAAAGGCTTTTATTTAATTAATTAATTTGTTTATTTTTGAGATGGAGTTTCACTCTTGTTGCCCAAAGCTGGAGTGCAACGGTACTATCTTGGTTCACTGCAACCTCCACCTCCCAGGTTCAAGTGAGTCTCCTGCCTCTGCCTCCTAAGTAGCTGTGATTATAGGCTCATGCCACCATACCTGGCTAATTTTTTGTATTTTTGGTAGAAATGAGGTTTCACCATGTTGGTCAGGCTGGTCTCGAACTCCTGACCTCAGGTGATCCGCCAGCCTTGGCCTACCAAAGTGCTGGGATTATGGGCATGAGTCACCACGCCTGGCGTAAAGGCTTTTACAACTCACTTGTATAAGTTGACTTAGTTTTCTTTAACCTAGTAGAAAAATACAAAAATGGCAATCTATCACACATATAATGTCTTTTTAATAGTGATTTTTTTCTAATTGATGTATTATGTACTTTTCATTTACTAATTATTAATTGTTTACATTTGAAGTGTTTTATGAATTAATATTTACTTGCATAGATGAAGATGACTAGTCATAGGCATTTTACTAACCAATACTCATTAAGCATAGCATGGACTCATGTGATGTCAAGGAGCTATTTTATTTGGTAAAAGGAAAAAGCCCAAGAATGAACAGTGGAGACACCTAGAATGACTTGTGTAAGATCTAAATCATTTTGTTGTCTTCCCAGCGTACTTATTATCCTGATCATTGTCATCAGCATTGTTTGGGTCCTTTTAGCACAGATTTCTCAAAATGGGCAACTCCATAACAGGTGGAAGCTTATGAATTCATATAATTTGTAAGAGGGCAATTTGGGAGTACCTATCTATTTTAAAATTCCAATAACCTGCGAATTTCATCCCATATCTAGAGTCTTTTATGTAAAATATTTCCACAATTAGGAGAAATATGTGCATGGGGATTTTCTATGTAGCAGCATTTTGATAGAATAGAAAGTTGGGGCAAACCAAGTTTCCATCACAAAAGAAATAGTAATACACTGAATAATAATACAGCAAATATGCAGGCTTTAAACATCAAAAAAGATCTCAACGTCTGACTTCCAATGATCACGTTGGAGTAGGTCAAAGCTGGTTTACATTTGATTTTCATGTGGGAACTCTGGGTGTCTGCCTTAGTGATTTTACATGTGGCTAAATTTAGCTAATGAAAAGCTATTCGAAGTATGGCAAAATGGAACTTGAAAACAGTATCTTGTCAACAACCAAGAGGACCTGTTTCTCATAAAGCCCACGCATTCATCTGCCTGTTCTTCATTCTGTCTGTCCACATGGGCATCATTCATTAGTGGAACTGAGGTGCCCACTGTCGAGCTGACAAGCCCATAACCTCCCTGTTTCTAGTCACACATTAATTCTTCAGCAAATCCCTTTTGATACATTGTGACTAAGCTTAGCTGCTATTTCCAATTGCTTCCCCAAAGGTACTTCTCACTGTTCTCCCATCATACCCTTCAGCCCATCCATGCGGGTTTTCTTTGCTTTTCCCACCTTACACCAAACTCCCTATTTTTACTCCCACTTTTACCTCCTCTCCAAGACAAAACAAACAAAACTAGCATTTTAAAACTTAGTTGTAATCTTTCTTCCTTCACGAAAATTTCTCCAACAGCCACTCCTATGGCCCTGTGTGTTCCGGATTTTTTTAAATATTGGCTATAAGGTTGAGCGCGTCAGGATATGCTGTTTTGGGGCTCACTGTTTTGTTTGTATTGATTCTTCCAATTGGAGGCGTGGTCATTGCCTTCTCCTCTGGGGAGTTTGTGCCAGTGCTCTTCAATAAGATTGGCAGACAATTTTTCTTTTTATACTTAATTTTTTGTATGGTATTGAGATAATATTCTCATCAGATTAATTGAAAATAGCCCCCTTCATTAATTTTATGGAAATATTTTAATCGGATTAGAATGACAACTCCATTGTAATTTTGGATTTAACCAATAATACTATTAGGACTCTGTGTGTGAGAGAGAAAGGGAGAGAAAGGGAGAGAAAGAGACAAAGACTGATACTTCTTAACTACTGATTAAATTTACATAGAGGCTACTGAACTATTCAGGATTTTTATTTCTTCATGAGTTCATTTTAGAAAATTATACTTTCTAGGATTTTATCTATTTTGTACACATTTTAAAATGTATTGGCATGATATCCATATTCATATATGTTTACATACATAATGAATACATATGTAGATTTGAATACATATATTTATTCATAATATCCACTGATTGTTTTGTAATCTCTGCTACTTCTTTATGTCTTCCTATGAATTTCTGATATGAATTTTGATTATTTCCCTTTTTTCTTGATAAATCTCACTAATGACTTTTGTATTAGACTTTTCTGGAAAACAACTGTTGGCTTTGTTACTTCTCCCTAATATTGTCCTTATTTTCTATTTCATCAATTTCTCTTCTCATCTGTTATCCTTCCATTACATTATCTGCGTTTATTCTGATGTTACTTTTTTCTAACTTGAGTTGTATGCTTAATTAACTTTCAGCCCTTCTGAGTTTCCAATGTAAATAACTAAGCTTACAGATTGCTCTCACATAATGCTCTTTGCTGCATCTCACAATTTTCAGTTTGCACACATTTTATTATTTATTCATAAGAATTATCGAATTGCATTATGGTTTTTATTGACATTCAAGTCTAGAAGTATGCTCTACATTTTCTAATGTTGCAACCAATGGTCTTGTGCACGAGTCTTTTCAATTTTTTGCCAGTCTCTTTTAGGATAGATTTTAAGATGTTGGATTGTAGGTCAAAGTGTTACTGCTTTGCAACTTTGCTAAATGTTGCCAAATTCCTCTCCGCAGGTGCCTAATGGGGCTTTCTTAGCAACAATGTGTGTACAGCCACACTAACATAGTTACATGTGAAACTTCTAAAATTTTGTCTCTAAAGTGGTGTTAAGGTGATTTTTAAAATTTTTTCAATGAGATTAAAAGCCATTTCTGTTTTTTTTCCTTTATATTGTTTGTTCATGTCTCTAACATGCTTACATGTGATTGTTGGTAGTCTTCTTCCCTATATTTAGAGACTTGTTATATTTTAAGTACATTAAAACCTTTGTGATATGCCTGGCCGTGTTTTTTTCCTGTTTACCATGTATCTTTTGTACTTTTTTTTTTTATTGAACTTCATGTCACACTGAGGTTTTCTATTTTTATGTAATAATACATTATAATTTCATTGTGTTCTCAGGGGTGGTTCTACCACTTTCAAGGCTGCTGTTGACTTTCTACAGTAATATGTGCGGCATTGATGAGGAGCAGCCAGTGTCTCCCATGTTTTGTAATAATTGATCTTTCTTTGTTTCAGATAACCCTGAGAAATATATTGAGTGTCTCCACAGGGCTTATGATTTCTTCTCAGGTTTGAAAAATGCCCCCAGATGAGCAAGACAGGGCTGCCACGTTGACGGAGCAGCTGCGGGACACACCCAAGAAACCTCCTGGAGAACACGGGACATTCACAGCTGGAGGCTTCATCTATGGCTGGAGGCTTCATCTACAGCCGGGGGCTTCATCCACAGGCTGGGGACTTCATCCACGACTGGAGACTTCATCCACGACTGGGGACTTCATCCATGGGCTGGGGGCTTCATCCACGGGCTGGGGGCTTCATCCACGGGCTGGGGGCTTCATCCATGGGCTGGGGGCTTCATCCATGACTGGGGGCTTCATCCACAGGCTGGGGGCTTCATCCACGGGCTGGGGGCTTCATCCATGACTGGGGGCTTCATCCATGACTGGGGGCTTCATCCACGACTGGAGGCTTCATCCACGGGCTGGGGGCTTCATCCATGGGCTGGGGGCTTCATCCATGACTGGGGGCTTCATCCACGGGCTGGGGGCTTCATCCATGGGCTGGGGGCTTCATCCATGACTAGGGGCTTCATCCATGGGCTGAGGGCTTCATCCATGACTGGGGGCTTAATCCATGACTGGGGGCTTCATCCACAACTGGAGACTTCATCCATAGGCTGGGGGCTTCATCTGCTGCTGGAGACTTCATCCACAGCGGGGGCTTCATCCTTGGCTGGTTTGCCTGATCTGTATCTGAGCCACAGATACAGATTATTAAACAGATAATAATTTTATTGACTTCCACTTTTATCGTTTTTGTTTTTGTAGTTTTTGTTGCAAAAGTTGTTTGTTGATAATTTAATGAAATAACTAAACCAGAATTATCCCCTTTTTATTATTTCCTTGTGTCTATATAGAAAGAGTGGATTTAAGAAAACATTGAGATGCCCCTGTCTGTGTTTGTGAATGGGAGTGTTGGGTCTAAAGCCTTTCTCTGGTAGCTTTCCAGAAGATTGCCCCACCTTACACTTGCTTTCTGCGGGCTCCAGAGGCTTCCATTTGAAAGGAGCCTCTCTCCCCACTCTCCCTCAGCCCACACCAGCTCTCCTGTAACCCACTGACTTTGTAAACGCTTTCTTCCACCTGCACCGCATTGAATTCAAGACTTTGGAAAGTAGTCAAAAATTCTAAAAGGTGGGAATGGGTGTGATCTGGAAATCCCTACTGTAATATTTTTAATAGAATCTACTGGAAACTATTAGTTTATGTTTTAAATAAAACCATCCCTTAGCAGTAGAATATCAAGCCATTCATTTTTTAGCAGAACTTTGAGATATAATTCAAATACCATAAATTTTACCCCCATACAGTGTACAATTCAATGGTTTCTAATATATTCACAGAGGTCTGCAAAAATTACCACAATTTAATTTTAGGCATTAATATCATTTATTGACATCCTTACATGCATATAGATGTAGATATATGTAATTTTAATATCATCTTGAATATTATAGTATTTAACATTGTACTATAATAATATCTGTGTTTTTATATTGCTGTTTTATTTTGTTATTCTGAATGATGATGATCTCCAGGTACCTTTACACAGGTTTAAAATACACCTTTTTACAACTCGAGAAATTAAATTGTTTCTAGTAAATCACATAAGAAACACGTGCTATTGTTATACTGCTTAGGTCTATAGAATGAAATACTGCTTAGGTCTATAGAATACTGCTTAGGTCTATAGAATGAAATGTTTAGTGTTATAGAATGTTTAGGTCTATAGAATGAAATGTATCACCGCCAGCGTCCAGCCCACTCAGTCATCCACATCCACTTACACACAGACATGCCCATGTTTTTACGTAACGTAATCCTGCTTTGTGTGTTGTTCCCTGACTGGCTTTTCCATATAAAATAGAATGTGGTGATCATTGCTTATGAGTACATATAGGTCTCTCTCATTCTTATTTATAGTTGCATCATTATTCAACAGGGTATTTGACCATAATTTGGTCACTTTTTCACTGTGGAATTTTTAAGTTGGATTCAGTTATTTGTCACCGTTACCTACACTATCCTGGGCATACCTGTATATTCATCTTTTTGGTACCTTAGCTAAGTGGGTTTTTTCTTTTCTGATTGATTTCTAAAAATAAAATACTAAGGCAAAGTATGAATATTGAATATTTTGATAAAAAATTAAAAATCTGTTTCAAAAAAATGTAATGCCATTATACTCCCACCATCAGTATATGAGAATTCCTATTTCCACACACCCTTAATTACAGAGGAAATTATCCATGCTAATCTTGGCCAATTTTAAGATTAAGAAATATTTCCACTTTTAATTTGGATTTCTCCACTTACTAGAGAGATTGTGCATTTTTGCATATGTTTATTGGCCATTTGTATTTCTCGCTGAGAATTTCATAATGATATGTTTTACTAGTTTTTTAATTCATGTAATGATATTCTTTATATATTCTAAAAATTTATTTCACATAATTAGCAAGTTTCTTAAGGTCTGTGTCATCACTTTTGTTTATATTTGTTTTGAAGATACTTTCATTTTTACATAGTCAAATTGTTCAATATTTTCCCTATCATTTCTGGATTTTGTGACTTGCTTTCAATAGTATGTCCTTTTAGGACTTTATTGATTTGTTTAAAGAATGTGCTCAACTCCTACATTATTTAGTAATTTACTTTCTCCCATTACAGTACATGGACATCACTAATTCCAACTAATGTAGATCAAATGTATCATTTGAATTTCTGTGTAGTAATGCACATTATAGATAAGTTCTGATTTCTTTAACTATTCCCTATTAGATGGATATTAAAGGTGTTTTTAAAAATTCCCACCACTAATGACTTTTCAATAATCATCAATATACATGGATCCCACTGATGTTTTTGTTTATGTTTCTTCTTTTCTGTAGTATAGGATTCTCAAAGTGGTGTAACTGACCTATGATACATTTTAATTATAATTTCAATTAAACTGGCAGATTACTTTCCAAAAAGTTGATCAATTCACACTCTTATCAACTAAGTAAGCCTCTTCCTATGTAGGCTAAATAACACTAAAAGATTTTTTTAATAAAAATCCTAATTTGGTGAAAAATCCCATAGGTGCTTGAATTAATCAATTTTTTTCTATTTAAATGAGTTGCCTATTCATAGCCTCTGTGTGTGTGTGTGTGTGTTTCTATTTGGCAGTTTATGGTTGGAAACACTCTTTAAAAAGGAAATCTAAAAAACACACAAAATACAAAAATATATTTCATGAGTAAGAAATTTCTACATATCCAAAAAATTGCTAAAAATATTAAAATTGTAGTCAAAATAGCTCATGAAACAAAGCAAACGAAAACACTAAACAAAAGAAACAGGCCAGGTGCAGTGGCTTATGCCCGTAATCCCGGTATTTTGGAGGCGCATCACCTGAGGTGAGGAGTTCAAGACCAGCCTGGCCAACACGGTGAAACTCCATCTCTACTAAAACAAAAAATACAAAAATTAGCTGGGCATGATGGCAGGTGCCTGTAATCTCAGCTACTCAGGAGGCTCAGGCAGGAGAATCGCTTGAACTCGGGAGGCGGAGGTTGCAGTGAGCTGAGATTGCACCAATGCACGCCAGCCTGGGTGACAGAGGGAGACTGTCTCAGAAAGAAAAGAAAGAATAACAAAAAAACTCCCACATGATTTCCAAGGAGTAAATACAAAAAAAAGACAACTTTGAGTTTCAAATTTCATGTGGATGGAGAAGACTTCATAAGAAATAAAAACAGCAGTTGGAAAGGACAGACGGGCTTTCCCGAATATGCCGTAGCTGTTGTAAACCAGCATATTCCTTGCAGGGATCTGAGTGAAATGCGCTCACCAGCCACTCCAAGAGACTGCATCATTGGATGAAGGAAGTTTGATTTGTTCCTGGTTTATATGGAACACCTCTTATATAAAACCATTAGGGTGATTTATCATGTGTGTTTAATTTTTTATAGTTGTTAACAAGTTTAAGAATTTCCCTTTGATTTCTAATTTATTGAGACTCTTAAAATTACAAACAAATGTTGAATTTTTATCAAATTTTTTTTGTATCTTAAAAATATCACAGGACTACTACTGTATGAAAATACTGAAAATTGGTCCCTGCATTATCCCAAATTCAAAAATGATTTGACTCACACTCTTCATATAAAATGAAAAAATATATTCTAGAAAAATACGAAATAACATCTTTATATCCTAAATAACATATATATGATATAAATATATAGTGTGTGAGTATGTGTGTGTGTGTGTGTGTGTGTGTGTGTGTATAGTTGTTTTAGGACACAAAAATACTAATTTTGAGAAAAAAACATTGGTCTACATAAATATTGAAACTAGCTGGCATAGCAAAAGTTCCCTTTAAGAAAATGACTTACAAAGCACAGAATGACAGAAAATGCTCACAGCGTGTACATGTGAAGATTGTGTAATGTTGGCCCCGGCTGTCAACACTGCCAGTGTTGCTGCTGTCCTCACTGCAGACAACTGTGGCTTTTGTTCAGAACCCTCGGATGCTGAGGGTGGCTGAGCTGGCCCTGCCTGGGCCACAGAGCCTAAACAGGACAGAGGGGAGGGACCGTGGGTCAGAATCACAGCCCACTGAGGAGAGGGGGCGTATGGAGCAGAGCCAAGTGTGGATCCCCTGTCCCCAGGTGAAGTCTCCCCTCCCCTGTGCAGTGAGTGAGGAGGGTCAGGACAGGAGCCCAGGGTATGGTTCAGATGTGACTCTGCTTCCTGATGCTCTGCTGTGGAGCCTGGGCTCCCCGAAGCGGCCTTACATCTCCCAAAACTTTCATGGGGGCAGAGCCACTGCATTTAAATAAGAGCTTGCGACCTGTCTGCTCCTTGGCCTCTCTACCCTGCGTTCTCGCAGCTGACCCAGTGGGTGGGAGGTGTGTCCTGGCAGGTCAGCGTTGCCACCCAACCTACTCAGTGGGCACCGTGATGGCCGAACTCCCATGGAGGCTCTGAGTCATTTCCCAGCTGGAAGAGGCCATCTCAGGAGTGTCCGCCACTGTCCCACACTGTCCTCAGACCCCAAAGCCTTCCTGCCTCTCTGACACACCTGGGCATCTCAGGTGGAGGCCTGTGACTGTCCTGACCCTGCTTTCTAAAGCTGCTCACAATGTTAGAGAGGTAACAGGGCCGCTGGGAATCCTAAACAAAGAGGGTGTGGGTTGAAGGGAGGTGTCCCTCTGGCTGCAAGAGGCTGTAGACGCTTGCCTTCCAGCCATGCCAGCAGAGCACTTGTGGCATTTTCTGTCGGCGTTTCCTAAGACCCAGAAGCACAGAGTTTACTCACACTTATTAACACTGTCATCATTAGCCACCTGAAGGCCTCTCTTTTATACTTTTTTCTTGATAACCATTTCAGATCATGTTTCCCTCCATCTCTGAGTCATCAACTCAAGTGTAAATAATGTGGTTTCACTCTGACTTTCAAATCATGTCTACAGATACTTAAAGAATTCATAGTGTGTTTGCATCATTTAAGTAAATAATTTTTCCTCTTTAGGCCTCATCTGGTTTCTTTTTTATTTTTTGTCAGGCTTAAATATTTAATTTTATCCATGTGTGCATATGAACCTCTTCCATTACTTCCAACAGGTCAGCATTGTTTAAACTACACTTTAGTTATAGACCCTGGTGCTCAGCAGCCTGGTTGCTGTGGATACAATGTTACCAGTGAGGACTTCCTCCTATGCATTTCCCTCCATCTCAGCAAGAGTGGACTTGCTGCGTGGGGGGTGTACACTTAATGTTCTATGTGCTTAGGGACTTCCCTCCGGATGGCTGACCTTGTTAATATCCCATTTGTGAGTGAGCCCTTCTGAGGCTCTACAGCCTAATTGAAAATTTATTTTTATTTTTTTAAATTGCAACATTAGTTGTCAGCTCAGCACTCACTGGTTTCATGCCTCACTCAGAAGTAACTGCCCAGTTCTAGGGCATCCACGGGAACCTACAGGTTTTGTCTGCCCCTGTCCCTGGCTGGCTGGTCTCTAAACCCTCTCTCTGGCTCCATACACTCCCTCTCTTCAGCGGGCTGTGATTCTGACCCACAGTCCCTCCCCGCTCTCTCCCGTTTAGGGCCAGTGGCCCAGGCAGGGCCAGCTCAGCCACCCTCAGCATCCAAGGGTTCTGAACAAAAGCCACAGTTGTCTGCACGAGGACAGCAGCAACAGTGGCAATGTTGACAGCCGGGGCCAACATTAGACATTCTGTGCTTTGTAAGTCATTTTCTTAAAGGGGACTTTTGCTATGCCAGCTAGTTTCAATATTTATGTAAACCAATTTTTTTTCTCAAGATTAGTATTTTTATCTCCTAAAACAACTATACACACACACACACTATATACATATACACACACATATATATATAAAGGATATATATATATGTTATTTAGGATTTAAAGATGTTATTTTATATTTTTCTAGAATCTTTATGCTTTTTCATCTTATATGAAGAGTGTGATTCAAATCATTTTTGCATTTGGGATAAGACAGGGACCAATTTTCATTATTTTCATAAGTAGTCCTATGATACTGGAGTGCAGTGGCGTGATCTCGCCTCACTGCAACCTCCGCCTCCTGGGTTCAAGCGATTCTCCTGCCTCAGCCTCCTGAGTAGCTGGGACTACAGATGCTCACCAACACTCCCAGCTAATTTTTGTATTTTTTTAGTAGAGACAGGGTTTCACCATGTTGGCCAGGCTGGTCTCAAACTCCTGATCTCAGGTGAACAGCCCACCTTGGCTTCCGAAAGTGCTGGGATTACAGGTGTGAGCCACAACACCCAGCCTCTATCTCATATTTTAAATAGAAATAACTTCAATTTTTTTATGGCAGGAACACACTCACACTCCTCTCTTTTAACTGGGAAAATCATGATAGCAAATTGTGTAAGAGACATGTCAAGAAACGTGAATTAAAAGCCAAACTCGGGGCCAGGCTCGGTGGCTCACGTCTGTAATCCCAGCACATTGGGAAGCCGAGGCAGGCGGATCACGAGGTCAGGAGACTGAGACCATCCTGGCTAACATGGTGAAACCCCGTCTCTACAAAAAAAAAAAAAAAAAATTAGCCAGGCGTGGTGGCGGGCACCTGTTGTCTCAGCTACTCGGGAGGCTGAGGCAGGAGAATGACGTGAACCCAGGAGGCAGAGCTTGCAGTGAGCAGAGATTGCGCCACTGCACTCCAGCCTGGGCGACAGAGTAAGACTCTGTCTCAAAAAAAAAAAAAAGAAGCCAAACTCTTCTGAATACTGTCGCCAAAATCCAACACAATACATTAGCAATGTTGATTCCCAGGTTGTTGTTTTTTTTAAAATTTTACTTTAAGTTCTGGGATACATGTGTAGAATGTGTGGGTTTGTTACATAGGTATACATGTGCCATGGTGGTTTGCTACACCTATCAACCTGTCATCTAGGTTTTAAGCCCTGCACGCATTAGGTATTTGTCCTAATGCTCTCCCTCCCCTTGCCCCCTAGCCCGACAGACTCCGATGTGTGATGTTGCCCTCCCTGTGTTCCTGTGTTCTCATTGTTCAACTCCCACTTACGAGTGAGAACATGCGGTGTTTGATTTTCTGTTCCTCAGTTAGTTTGCTGAGGTTGATGGCTTCCAGCTTCATCCATGTCCCTGCGAAGGACATGAACTCACCATTTTTTATGGCTGCACAGTCTTCCATGGTGTATATGTGCTACATTTTGGTTTTTCAAAGGAAAGGCTGGGGTTTTTGATGTGGATATAAATGCGATGGGATGAGGACAGGACCCCTACTGTTTAGGGTGCTGCTGGGGAGAGTGATGAGAAGGGACAGACCCATCAGGTTAGTTGAATGAACATTTGGTGAAAGAGGGGAGGAGGACTTGGGTGGTCCTCAGGGACAGTCCTGGGGTGGTGTCTCCAGGCTGTAGCTATGGAGGGGTCCCTCTAAGAGGAGAAAGGACTTGACTCTGTGCATTGTCCCTGCAGGGCCTAGGGATGAAATAGGAGTCTGAAGACACTGATCTTTGGTTTGGAAGAAATGAACAGGGATCTGTCCACTGTGCTGGCACAGCCACTGCCCATCCTCAGTCAGGCCTTAGTCCAGCTGCACAGACAATGGCTCAGATCAATATTGAGTGAGGCGGGAAGCTTTATAAACTGAGTCCATTAAGCCACCACTCCAGCCCAGGTGCCACTTATCAATTAAAGGGCATTAACTGCTCACCCAGGGTCGGTCAAATGGAGGGAAGCTAAGCGGTCATGTGACAGTTTGGAATGTTGCTCTCTAATACAGTTGGGTATTAGAAAGTCTAGTACAGTTAGGTGTCAGTTGGCTGCAGGGGTCCGTTGCAGACAACTGATCATTGGGAACATGTAGGCCATGGCAGCTGACTGTGAGCCTGCTAGGAAAGGATCGCCCTGTTTTGAATCACCCTCGTCCTTCAAAGGGGCTTCATTTGAGATAAACCGCATCCTGTTTTGGGTCTGGGATGGAAAGGAAGAGACAGAGGCCGGGTCATGTGTCCAAGCTCTTTTCCGGGCTCAGGCACCTATTCCAGGGCATCGGCCCTCCCTGAAACCTTGGGTCAGGACGTCTTGAGAGAGTCAGGGGAGTTCACGTTTTCGGGGGTCCAGAGCACAATCTGGAGGTCTCAAGGGTAAAGACATCTGTGGCTCCAAGGCCTCAGGTGCATCACACACCAGTGCAGTGACTGGAAAGTTGCCTGACCCCCTTAAAGAGAATGCCTTCAACTGTAAAGGGCAGGCCACAGCTCCTGCTCTGCCTGCCCACAGGGCTGACGTGGGGATCACGGGAGACGATGGCACATATTGTCCATGAGCTGTAAAGCCTCCCACACAGGCAAACGAAGAAAAGCCAGCCTCCATCCTCCCCTGCCCTGGAACATCCATGTCCCCTCTCTGGTCACCTGCTAGCAAGTGTGTAGTTTCTTCTCTCAGGCATTTAATGATGGAGAGGTCGTGGAGCATTGAAGAATCAGCCAGATTTTCTAAAGCTTTAACTCTGTTCAATGATGTTCAGCCTCATGATGCTAATAAGTCGACCCTAGTAAAGTGTTTAGACAGCAGTGCAGTGAACCAGGGGCTGAGGGGTTGCAGGACCTTCCTTGGTCCATGTGGCTCTAAGTGGGATTGAGCCCAGGCCCTCAGGTCCCAGCCCCCATGCTCAGTCACTCTGCTCAGTTGCCTTTCTGTACCGTCTCATCTACATAAAGGCATTTTCCACACAACCTTTCTCTTAGGTGTTTTTAGTGCACATGGAAACTCAAGATCTTCCTGAAGCCCAGTGTTGACTCAGAGGCTCTGTCAGGGAGTCAGTGAACAGTGGGATCCACCATTTGAGCTCTGCATAAATTATGGTCTGTTTTCTCTGGTCTTCTGCCAACAAGATGTCAGCAGCTCTCTTTGCTGTGAGTGTATTTCCCAGGATCTTAGCTGATGAATTTGAGGAGAAAAGCATTTTCTTCCTTCAAGAATCTATACAGCCCGAGTCCAGCAGCAAATCAACAAAGGGCCCCCGACCAAGCACAGGTGCACCTGCAGATGGTGAGCTGACGGCACTGTGGATACTCAACACTTACGCTGATTCAAGAATAATGATTGCAGGTTTGTTCCAAAGTTGCATATTTAAAATAAATAAAAATGCTGAGCCATATAATATTCATGTAAGAAAATTTTAATTTATGATTCAATCAGTAGTGCTTCAACCACATAAAGATACATTCACAGCTCAGCTTTGATTCACATTTAATAGCAAAATGCATCTGAAGCTCATGTTTAGACATTAACTGATTGTTAAACATTTGCTGAAATAGATCTGCCCCTAAAATAGTGTTGTCAAATGATTCTTTAATAGACATTATTATTCAGATAAGTTTTACATTAGCAAAAATATAGAGCAGATACTGAAGTTAGCACGTGCCCCTTTCCTCCATTTTCCCCATCATTGACATCTTATATTAGTATGGTGCATTTGTTATGGTTAATGAAACAATATTTAGAAATTATTAACTACATTTCTTTCTTTCTTTCTTTTTTTTTTGAGACGAAGTCTCACTCTGTCGCCCAGGCCGGAGAGCATTGGCGCGATCTCGGCTCACTGCAACATCTGCCTCCTGGGTACAAGCGATTCTCCTGCCTCAGCCTCCCGATTAACTGGGACTACAGGTGCCTGCCACCATGCCCAGCTAATTTTTTGTATTTTTAGTAGAGACGGGGTTTTACCGTGTTAGCCAGGATGTTTTCGATCTCCTAACCTCATGATCCACCCGCCTCAGCCTCCCTAGGTGCTGGGATTACAGGCGTGAGCCACCGCGCCCGGCCTATTAACTAAATTTCTTACTTGGCATTATGGATTATTGTGCATTTTCCAGTTTTTTTTTTTTTTTAATTTGCGATGTCTTGCTCCACCTTGCATGCACTCATGGGGAATCATTCTGCTGCTGACAACTCCTGTGCTTCACCTGTTACTCCTTCTCCCTTTTCCTGCTGTTTGTTTTTTGTTTGTTTGTTTTTGTTTTTGTTTTTTTTTGAGACCAGTCTCACTCTGTCACCCAGGCTGGAGTGCAGTGGTGCGATCTCGGCTCACTGCAACCTCTGCCTCCCATGTCCAAGTGATTCTCATGCCTCAGCCTCCCAAGTAGCTGGGATTACAGGTTCCTGCCACCACATCTGGCTAATTTTTATATTTTTAGTAGAGACGGGGTTTCACCGTGCTGGCCAGGCTGGTCTCAAACTCCTGACCTCAAGTGATCCGCCTACCTCGGCCTCCCAAAGTGCTGGGATTATAGGTGTGAGCCACTGCACCCCACTGGAAACAGCTGATTTTTTAAATTGTCTCTAGAGTTTGCCTTTTTACAAAATGACGCATGGTTTGAATCATAGAGTATGTAGCTTCTTCAATAGACATTAAAGATCATGCCATGTTGGTCCATGGTGCCAGCACCTTGCTGGTGACCATCCTAGCCTCCAGAACTGTGAGAAAGAAAAATCTGCTGTTTAAACCACTCAGCCCATGGTATTGGGTTTTTTTGTTTTGGTTTTGGTTTTTGTTTTCTGGAGACAGGGTCTCACTGTGTTGCCTAGGCTGGAGTGCAGTGGTGCGATCTGAGTCCATTGCAGCCTTGACCTTCCGGGCTCAAGTGATCCTCCCATCTCAGCTGGGACCACAGGCACACACCACCACACCGGGCTAATTTTCTTTCTGTTTTTGTAGAGATGGGGGTCTCACCATGTTGTCTAGGCAGGTCTTGATCTCCTGGCCTCAAGCAATCCACCTGCCTCAGCCTCCCAAAGTGCTGGGATAAGAGGCAGGAGCCACCACGCCCAGCCGGTATTGTTCTAGCAGCCTGCACTGACTCTGGCCGACTCTTGCAGAAGACACTGGTTAGAGAGGACAGTCAAGAGGGGCAACATCAGGCTTCAAGCTGTGTGAAAGGAGAAGTTTTGCTCAGCAGCAAGTTCTCTCTGGATTAAGAGTTTTGTGATTGGCAGCCGCAGTGAACTAGAGAGACGCGTCCGCCAGGGAAAGCCTGCACCTCCCCCAAGGTGTCATCTGTGCTGGCTTCTGGGGCCTTTGACCACTGCTTTCCATCTGGGATTCTGTGTTCACAGGGGGAACAAAAGGCCTGAGAAACACCACGTACGTGACTTGGTCTTCATGGTCTCTTCTCTCCTGTAATTGTAGGTGGCCTCAGGAAAGGAGTCTGTATTCTGCAATCACTGACTTGCTGCTGAAAAATCCAGATGAAAAGAAAGGCGGGGCTTTCCTGCTGGCTTCAGTCTCGAATCTGACTCCAGCTTCCTGCTGGCCACGAGGCAGGGGTGGTGGAAGGAGCGGTTTTTGCACGTAAAGAACTGTGGCCCCATTGTACAGTCCCTGGAGCAGCCATGTCCCTCTAGGTGGGTGGGTTTGTGTGCATGGGGCTCTGGGGGGTCTGCGTGGGTGTCGTGTGGTGTGACTGTGAATGTGTGTGGGAGTGTGTCTCCTCAGGGGAAGTGTCCCACCTACACAGCACAGGTGCCTCGTCAACATTCTCCAAGGGAACCCCACCGCCGCTGTGGGCTTTCCACACATTGACGCGTTCATGGCTCACCACAGCCTCGCCCAGGGGCTTTCCAGCCCCACGCCTCGGAAAATGAGGTACAGAGAATGACCCAGGCTCCTGAGCTTCTCTGTGAAAGAGCTGCAGGGTGAGTGGTGGGGGGCGGGGCATGTGGAAGCTCAAGACTACTGGGTGGCATTCATCACTCAGCAGCAGGCTCACTGGTCACAGTGCAGGGGTGATCCACCCCCATGTATATGCCTGGGAGTACCTGGGCATATGGAGTTCCAAGACACCACTCATGGTTAAAAGGCAGCCCCTGTGCTTACATAGCTGATGTCGTCTCTCTGTGTATATACCACAGATTTTCGCCCAGCCATTAGCCTAAAATGTCCAAGTCGTGGAAACAAAGTAGAAGGGTGGTGTCGGAGAGTGAAAAAAAATGGGGAAGACGGTGAAAGGGCACAAAGTTTCAGTGATGCGATGAGTACGTTCTGGAGACCTGGCACACAGCATGGTGACCGTAGTTCATAGTGATGAATTGCACGCTCGAGATCTGTGAGAAAGTGCACCTCAAATATCCTCACCACACAAACAAATGGCAGCAGTGTGAAGCGATGGGTACGTTCATTAGCTTGATGGCGGTCATCATTTCACAGTTTGCATATATCAAAACTTCACATTGTACACTTTATACATACACATTTTTGAATTTTTCAATTATGCCTCAATAAAGCCAGAAAAAAATCCTCAGAAATACTCAAATTCTGTGAGCTATCCATGGACACTGATGAATTAGAACCAGCAGGACCCCTGGTGGTCAGTGAGGCCCATCAGCCTCGTTGAAGCTCCCTGGTGCAGCAGAGTTAGAGCATTAGCTCCCGGCCCACACCTCCCTCTATGAGGAGCCGCCCTTCCTGCCTGTGTGAGCAGG
Source organism: Pongo abelii (assembly GCF_028885655.2). NCBI lineage: Eukaryota > Metazoa > Chordata > Mammalia > Primates > Hominidae > Pongo > Pongo abelii. The sequence goes on from NC_085929.1 coordinate 31,133,899, forward strand.
AGCGCCTCTGACCAAGGAGCACACACGTGGGATAGAAACGCAAGCCTCCGAGCAGAGCTACCGCATGGAAAACAGCGGGTATTTTTAAGTGACCTGACATTGTATTTTCAAAATATCTGTAACTGATTATCTTTAAGAAATAGGCTTAGTGAATAAATATAACACAATATTTTGTATAGACCCAGGCCCCCAAAGTAAGATTGCTTTTCGTCAATCACGAAACCTTATGTGACAAAGGAGAAATGCACCGGCGGCATATGTAGGTCCCTGGAGGTTGAGGTGTTCTAGGGAGAGGTCAGGGAGATACTGGCAATTCAGCGGCAGTTCAACGTGGCGGGAGAGGTGAGGGACGCTCTTGTTGCATCACAGTGTACAGCTGGGCACAGGGGAGACTGAGCATTTCCTGTCGATATTTTCTTTTTTTTTGAGGCAGAGTCTCGCTCTGTTGCCCAGGCTGGAGTGCAGTGGCGCAATCTCTGCTCACTGCAAGCTCTGCCTCCTGGGTTCACACCATTCTCCTGCCTCAGCCTCCCGAGTAGCTGGGACTACAGGCACCCGCCACCACGCCCGGCTAATTTTTTGTATTTTTAGTAGAGACGGGGTTTCACCGTGTTAGCCAGGATGGTCTCGATCTCCTGACCTCGTGATCTGCCTGCCTCGGCCTCCCAAAGTGCTGGGATTACAGGCTTGAGCCACCACGCCCGGCCCATTTCCTGTTGGTTTAGGTGGCCTCTAGCTCCACAGCTGAGGACTCTGAACCTCATCCCAGTCCTTCTCCTCTTTTCCAAGCCTCTCCCACCCAGGAGGATGGCTCAGCAGCAGCTGAGCCCATGCGGCAAACCCACCACACCTGTGCATGCCAGTGCTGCGTCCATCTCAAGCTAGGGCCCCGAGCCATCCATAAGCAGCACTACCAATACACTGCCAGCCAGCCACTCTGTCCTCCTGGCCTCCCTGAGAGGCTGCTGGAGGAAGAGTCCCACCTCACAGTACGGAAAGATTGCCTGTTTTTGTCCAAAATAGACATGATGCTTTGTTGTTTGATTTCATTTCAAACTGGTTCATGTATGAAAATCTGGCAATATACATAACGTTATACATGCCGTTTCCTGACAAGACAGTGTCAACCATGAATGGCAGCCTCAGCTTATAAACAAACTGTCTGGGAGAGGGCCTGTCCTCAGCACCTGTACTTCTTTCTTCTGGGACTAAGAATTTTCCAATTGCCAGCCGGCCTGTAATCCCAGCACTTTGGGAGGTGGAGGCGGGCGGATCATGAGGTCAGAAGATCGAGACCATCCTGGCTAACACGGTGAAACCCCGTCTCTACTAAAAATACAAAAAATTAGCCAGGCAAAGTGGAACTTTCCTTTCGGCTTTAGTTGGAAAAGCCTCCTTGATTTTGGGTTCCTGTTGAGGGTGAGGATCAGAGAAGTGGTGATGGAAGCTGATTTTCCAGATAAAGAGTGACGGGCATGTTTCAAGGAGCAGCTAGACTCCCCTGCGGACAGTGGGAGGCTGGTGCACGGGGCAGGTGCTGTGTGTGTGAATGTGTCCACTGTTCTCTGAGTGTGTCTATGTAGTAGTCCCTGGATTCATTTCCCCTCTAGCAGCACAGCCACTATTGTCAGTTTCCAAATGAAAAACTCGCATCTCCATGATTGTAAGTATATACATATATAAAGAGATATTTAACATTTATCCAATTTTACACTTAATATGTGTGCAGTTCATGACACTCCAGGCTGTGGCCCAGGGCTAGGGGAGACGAGGGTTGGATCCTGGGGACAGCGAGGTGTCCCCTCCCCTCTGCTGCGGCTTCCCTAATTTTCCAGCACAGGGTTTGCAGGGCCATGCTCTTCACTCTGCTTACAAGTTGCCCCCAGCTGTGAAGCCCTCTAGGACCTGGATGTGAATCCACTGTTTAGCCCCTGCTAGGGCCTCACGGAGTGGCCAGTACTTGTGCCTGTGCACAGGAAGTTCCTATTAGATGAAAGGTAACACTTGTCCATTGATAGCTACCCTGCAAGGAAAATCCAGGGGAGGGGAGGTGATGTCTCCCGCATCTCTGGATCCCCAGCGCTGTGCTCTCCAGGGTGGCACTCATTAGCCAGGGGTGTCTATTTAATTTTTTTAAAATGTAATATCTAGTCCCTCATCATACTAGGCACGTTTCCAGTGCCCAGTAGCCCTTCACTCAATGCAAAGAGAACATTCCCATCCACACAGAACAGTCTTGCAGCAACAGCTCTGACTTGGCACAAGGTCTGTTTATTGGATCACGGACCTGAAGCCTGCCCGTTGTGGTTGGAGCCCCACGTTGATAAGGCTCACGGTGAAAGCTGTAATGATCCGGAGGACAGGGAGTGGTAGGTTGAAAGGGGGTCCTCTCTAGATGTGAAAGTTTGCAAATGTGAGCAGTGACTCGCTGAAGGCCTCTGACTCCAGAGAGCCCAGGTAAGTTCTGACAAGGCAGAGGATGGAGCAGGGAGTTGCTGTGGGAGCCAGTATGGCCTCCCCTGCAGCAGGGAGGCCGGGTGAGCCTCTGGGTAACACCTTTCTTGCTGGTGTTTGTGTCTCCAGAGCTTGACTGGCCACAGGAAACATGATTCCAGCAGTGACAATGAAGACACTCCAGGTAGATGTGCACACTGGAGAGAGGGCGCCACGGAAGACGCTTCCCAGGGGCAGCCCAGCCAGGCCTGCTGCTTCAGAGATGAGGAAGGAAGAGGGGGATGAAATCAGAAAAAACGGAAATAGGTGTAATTTGTAAAATGTTAGTGATACAATTTAAAAAGCGATTATGCCTGTGGCCTCTGAGTGTCAGGTTTGCCATCATCTGTTCTTGCTTTGCTTCTCAAACATTATCTTTCCCACATGACCTGCTCTTTTCTGCCTCTGCCTCCACCAAATATCAAACACTTGGTGTTGTTGGTTATCATCTCTTGAGAACTGAGCATAGAGCGATTGGGCTGGGTTTTGGTTCTGGCCTGCACTGCAGAATATCCATGGACACAGCTCTCTCGCAGACACTAGAACCTGGGGACCCAGCTCTCCCAGTGCGCGTCAGGTGGGGGTTGGATGTGGACCTCTCCCATCTGCACTCCCAGGTCTTGTAGCAGCAACTTGGTGTTTCTGTCCCCTCTGCTTACTTCTGGTTTAACAACACTCCTGTGGTCGTGGAACTTCAAGAATCAGCCTCGGTGTGGAGCAGTTATAGCAAACTCAGTCCCTTCTATGATGACCTCTGGAGCTGGGCCGGGCCCTCCAAGTCCTGAAGTGGGTGAGGGGCTCGGCCTTCATCACTGCACACAACTCGACCATGGAATGCAGGCTGTCCCTGGAAGAGCAATTGTGAGTGACCCTAATCCAACTGCAAGACCCATAAGGCATCTCAGATGACACTGGTTGACCAGTAATATTCAGGCATTTGGGAAAGCACGTTCAGCCCTGAAGAGCCATCGTGATGGACACTGTCACATCCACTAGTGTCCACCCTTTGCACTGCCTAGACACACTCATTTCATGGAGTAGTTTCTCCAGGAATCTGTTTGGCCTTTTTTCCCAGAAAAAAAAAATTGTCAAGAAGTTGTCGGTGGAAGGAGCCACAGGCCCTGCTGGTCTCCAGCTGTAACTGATGCTCGCCGCCCTCCTCCTCCACTGCCCTTCAAGCTGCCTCTGCCAGACACTGAATGTGCGTCCACAAAGCCATGTATGGACATCCTAACCCCCAGTGCGATGGCCTCAGGAAGCACAGCCTCTGTGCAGTGATTAGGTCAGAAGGGCTGAGCCCTCACCAAAGTGCTTCCCGTAGCTTCTCCCACGCGCACCCTGCAAGGACACAGCAAAAAGACAGCGGCCTGTGAAGGAGGAAGCTGCCTTCACCAGGCATGGCCTCACCCAGAGCCTCCGTACTTCCCAGCATAAGTAAATTTCTGTTGTGTGTGCGCCACCTAGTTTACGGAATTTTACGACAGCACTCAGCATGGACTGTCTGCGTCACTATGGACAGACTCGCTGTGCCAAGGAGCACAGTAACACCCTGCCTCCTGCTTGGGCTGGGCCCCATGATGAGAGGGCAGCCTTGTCACCAAGCAGGGAGCCTAAAATCAGACAGGGACCCCTGGGCCCTGGTTGCTGGTGTCACCTATGAGACCCTGGGCTAATAGATTAGATTGGGCTTCTGTTGGATGCAGTGGGCAGAGCGGCTGCTGCTGATGACCCCAGCACTGCAGCCACAGGGGAGTGTGCCAGCCCTCCAGGAGCTGTGGACAGTGACGCTTCCTGAGTCACCACAGCCTGGGAGGCGGCTCCTGAAAACAGATGCGAGACCAAAAGGTCAGGAGAGGAGACAGGGCAGGAAGCCTCAGTGTTGCCTGCCCTCCCCCAGTGCAGAAGCTGTGCAGGCAGCCTGGACCATGAGCAGAAGAGGAGCCCAGCCATGGCGTAGACGGCCCAGGGCAGTGCTGTTCTAGACCTGCTCCCGCAGGGCCACCCCCCGCTCCTGGGGTCACACCAGGTCCCTGAGGGGTAGGAGCTTCCAGGCAGAGGAGCTCCCCTCTAGGGGACTCACGGGACAGTCTCTGCTACTGAGTTGCTGCACATCAGCCACCATGAACTCATGGTACCCAGGCCTGGAGGAGCTTTCCCAGCTGTCCTTGCTCTGCAGAGCCTGGCTCAAGGTGCCTGCTGGGGTCCCAGGTGCTGACCCTGCTCCTGCAGGTCTTTCCTGTTCCTGGTGAGCACCATACAGCCTGGCGTGGAGGACGCAGGAAGAAGAGCAGCAGCGACGCAGGCATAACCACGAGGGACTGCCCAGAGAGAAGTGGGAAGGGAGCCACACGGCCCCTTGGCCAGAGATTCTGTGCAAATGCCGAATAAGCATATGACACGTATTGAGCATTATGAGTCTGAAACGGGAAATTAAGTCATCATGCTCTCTCATTACGCAAACACAATGATGGCCCGGAGGGAGTCGAGCAGCAGGAAGAACTTTTTTTTTTTTTTCTTGGAGACAGAGTCTCACTCTGTCGCCCAGGCTGGAGTGCAGTGGCGCAATCTTGGCTCACTGCAAGCTCCGCCTCCCGGGTTCACGCCATTCTCCTGCCTCAGCCTCCCGAGTGGCTGGGACTATAGGCGCCCGCCACCACGCCTGGCTAATTTTTTGTATTTTTAGTAGAGACGAGGTTTCACCGTGTTAGCCAGGATGGTCTTGAACTCCAGACCTTGTGATCCACCCGCCTCGGACTCCCAAAGTGCTGGGATTACAGGCGTGAGCCACCGCGCCTGGCTGGCAATTGGAAAATTCTTAGTCCCAGAAGAAAGAAGTACAGGTGCTGAGGACAGGCCCTCTCCCAGACAGTTTGTTTATAAGCTGAGGCTGCCATTCATGGTTGACACTGTCTTGTCAGGAAACGGTATGTATCACGTTATGTATATTGCCAGATTTTCATATATGAACCAATTTGAAATGAAATAAAACAACAAAGCATCATGTCTATTTTGGACAAAAACAGGCAATCTTTTCTTACTGTGAGGTGGGACTCTTCCTCCAGCAGGCTGAGGCAGGAGAATGGCATGAACCTGGGAGGCAGAGCTTGCAGTGAGCCGAGATCGTGCCACTGCACTCCAGCCTGGGCGACAGAGCGAGATTCCGTCGCAAAAAAAAAGAAAAGACTGTGTCCAAGCCAGGCAGATGCAGCTGGGCAGTGGCAGGTGGGCATGAGTTGGGAGGTCCACTCCCTGATCCCTGGCTGTGGATGGGCCAGAGGGCTCAGGCGCTGTGGCAGCTGGCCAGGGAAGGTGCACTTGCAACATACTGTTTGTCTTCTGCTGCCCAAACTCTCCTCAACTTGTAATTTAAAAATAGAAGTGTTTCTGACTTAATTTCTGAGAAAGCACCAAGTAACGGGATTTGTGGATGGACTTGAAGAGCCAAGAAATCAACACTGGCTGCCTCTCGACCTGGAGAATTACAGAGCCCATGAATTCTCTGGGCCTCAGCTCCGGTCCCAGGCTCTGTGCACAAAGAGAGGTGGGCCTGGTGGGTGGTGTGGAGCTTGGCCTTTCACCTCATGGCTGGCTCAGCCCTCCCTCCTGGGACAGGTGGCCCTGCTGGGCCCTCCATGCCTCCTCTCATCTCTGTGAGGGGAGCTCCCAGCCTCTGCCTAGAATACCTGGGCAGCGTGATCAGACCTCGGGCCCCCTGTACCATCACCCCATTCCACGCTGGGAAGCTTGAGGACCCGGGCAGGGCCCCAGTGTGTCACAGAGCTTGGCCACTGTGCAACTGCACCACAGCTCTGGCCTCTGGCCAGGCCTTGCCCACCAACCTCTGCCCTCTGCACTGTGTCCTCCACCCTGGCCATGCACAGGGGTTGGGGGGTGGGCAGGCACATGGTGCAGCCTGCCAGTGGAGCCCTGGCAAGTTCTCTTCACTCCTGTGCCAGCCACCCCAGGGAGCACCAGGGATTGAATAAATAACTGCCACGTTTATTAAAAAATAAATTTGGTGCCTAACGGAAGTGCTGTTTCTATACATAGAAAAAAAAAAGTTTAAAATAAAAACCAAAACAGTTTTCAAAGTCGCCGTGGCATTAATTACTCATCTCTTGCTAATGAAAACATGGCTTTGCTGGTACGGCCCCCCTCTGTCCAAATAAGACTAGGGCTCAGGGAAAGGCTGGCCTTAAGGGCAGGGAGCTGGTGGCCCCTGAATAAAATGGGGGTGGCTGTGATATCCTCCATGGCTATTTAGGGAGCACCCACTGTGTGCCAGGCTCTGCTGGCCTGGGGGAGTGCACAGTGGGCACTGGTCACCAGGCAGGCACAGGGGGCAGTCTGCATCCCTCCACAGTCAGGCCTGGGGAATGGGTTGGGGGTCTGACCTAGATAAGAGGGAGGGGGCAGCAGGAGGGGCTGGCTGGGCAGCAGAGCCACCTCTTGGAGGAGAGAAATAGGGACAGAGGCCACCCTGGCTGGTGCCAGAGGATAGTGGCTGCACGTCTGGGCACCCAGGCCAGAGGCCCGGCAAACCCCCACATGGTGGGTGGGTGAGGCCCTGTTCTAAGTCATTTGATGACCCAGCCACCCTCTCAGATGCTGCTGGATCCCAGAGGGAGAGAGGGAGCTTTCAGGCCTTGTGTGGCACCCAGACGTGCTGTGCCTCACTCCTAACGTGCCCCACCAGCCAGAACCAGCCACGTGGTGATGCCACACCAGAAAGGGCCGGCCTGCCAGGCAGGGGCAGATGGGAGCAACTTGGAAAACAGCGGCAGGAGCTTCCACTTCCTCTGCCTCCACCTCTCCAGCAGACCATATGGCACACCCTGCCCAGCCGTGTGCAGCGGGGAAGTTGGCGCCAGGCCTTGGGCACCTGAGCCCACAGTGGCCATCGCTGTCCTGTCGCTGATCCTGGGCGCTGATGGGAACCCGAACAAAGCTGGGTCCAGAGCCCTGTGGTTTGAGCTCCCCATCCTCAAGGCCCAGGAGCTCCTCCTGCAGTCATCTGGGGCAATGGTAGCTCTGTGGGGAGGCCTGGAGCACTTGTTCTTTTTTTTTTTTTTTTTTTTTGAGACGGAGTCTCGCTGGTCACCCAGGCTGGAGTGCAGTGGCGTGATCTCGGCTCACTGCAAGCTCCACCTCCCGGGTTCACGCCATTATCTCAGTCTCCAGTGTAGCTGGGACTACAGGTGCCCTCCACCACACCCGGCTAATTTTTTTGTATTTTTTTTTTTTTTTTTAGCAGAGACGGGGTTTCATCGTGTTAGCCAGGATGGTCTCGATCTCCTGACCTCTTGATCCACCTGCCTCAGCCTCCCAACGCTGGGAGTACAGGCGTGAGCCAGGCCGCATTTGTTTTTTTGTTCATTCATTTATTTATCCACAAATGTCCCCGAGTTGGCCCGGCTGGTCTCCTGGGGAAAGGGGGTGCTGATCCCATTAGTCGCCTGCCTGGCCGGGGGTCTGGGAGGTCCAGAAGAAGCCTCTCTGAGCTGCCGTGGGTGCAGGTGGTATCCAGGGCGACAGCTCCTGGGAGGGGGAGATGAGCCTTGCCCTGAGGTGGTGAAGTGGAACCCCGGCAGGGGCCTTTGAAGCTCCGGCAGCCCCTGGGGCAGGTCAGGGAGAGGGGAGAGGCTGCCAGGCGCGGGGGCGATCGGAGGGTGAGGCTCCTTCTCTGCTGGGCGGCTCCTTCCTGGTTAGCAAGGGCTGTTGTGTCCTGGCCCCTGTGCTGGCTCCTGGGATGTGGAGTGGAACCTGCATCCCCGCTGCCCGTGTGCGAAGACCCGGGCGGCTGGGCCCCAGGCTCAGGGTTTGTGTGCCGGAGACCCGGCAAAGCTGGTCAGAGCCTGGCGGGACCTGGCCCTGCGATGGCCCAGCTGGGTGTATTCAGAAGGCCCGCGAGGAGCCGGCCTGGATACCTCGGCCTGATTTCAGCCTGGGAGCGGGTGAGGGGAGGCAGCGGGCCTGCCACCGAGCCGCCGCCCGCAATGCCCTCCCCCGACAGTGGGTCTGACTTCGCTGGAAGCATCCTTCAGCCTGGTGTGGATTTCCTGTCTTCACCGAAGCCGCAGCGCCGGCCAGGCGCAGGAGTTGAGCGGCGGTCAGGCCCAGGGATAATTTTCGTTTGTGGGGTCAGGGGCCGGGGAGACCCAAACCTTCCAGAGTTGGGGGTTCTCATCTCGCCTGTCACTCCATGGCTCCCTTTGGCGGCTCTTTATCTGGCGTGGGTGCTGGGCCCGCCCTGTGCTGTGGGCAGCTGTCCAGCCTAGAGCCTACCCCTGACCCTGGGTCTATCCTCAGGGCCCCTTTCAGGGCTGGAGCAACTGTGACACAATTGCTGAGCTCAGCCTGTGTCAGGCGCACAAGACCTCACTTGGGAGACAGTGCAGCAGCAGTGGGCTCAGAGAGGGATCTTCAGCTGCTAGTCACACAGCCAGGCCGGGAGAGGTACACACTCTGGTACCTGATTCCCCATCAGCACTGGGTGGGCTGAGGAGTGGGGTGGGGGCCCAGGGTGGGGGAGAGAAAGGAACTGGGTACAGAGGGAGAGCCAGGGACCAGAGGGCATCATGGAGATGAAGGGGCAGGCAAGCCCAGGAGGGCACACATCATGGCACAGCAGGCAGACACAGACATACATGCCCATACAGCAGTGTGCTCTCTCACACACACACACATGCTCACATGGGCAGCACGCTCACACACACACACAGGCAGCATGCTCACACACACACACACACACATAAGCACCACACATATGTGCACATGGACAGCACACACATGCACACGTGAGCAGCACACTCACACACACACAGGCAGCATGCTCACACACACGGGCAGCATGCTCACACACAGGCACAGATGGGCAGCATGCTCACACACACACATGCACACATGGGCAGCATGCTCACACACACACATGCACACATGGGCAGCATGCTCATACACATGCACACGTGAGCAGCACGCTCATACACACGGGCAGCATGCTCACACACAGGCACACATGGGCAGCATGCTCACACACACGGGCAGCATGCTCACACACAGGCACACATGGGCAGCATGCTCACACACGGACACGGGCAGCACACATCCACACATGAGCAACATACACACAAGCACACGTGCACATGGACAGCACATAGATACACACACATGCACATTGTGGGCCACACATTCTCACACACATGCACACATGCTTGCACATGGGAAGCATGCTCACACACACACACCCATGTGGGCAGCACACACACATGAGCATACACACACACACGAGCATACACACACGTGCAGCACACATACATGAGGCAACATGCTCACAGACACACGTGCACACACACAGGCACACTGAGAACAAGCCGTGGGGCCTGCGGTGAGAACAACGAGGGCGCCGGGCAGGCAAAGCGGCTGCTGCAGAAATAAATAGTCCCTGGTAGACAGGCCTGGCTCACCTTCTCCAAAGCCAAAGCGTGGCTGCAAGCCCCCAGCTCTGGGGAAGGGCTCTGAGGCCCCGCCCCCACCTTCCAGTGGTTCCTGGGACCTGCAGGGAGCATCCCAAGCAGGGGCCGTGGGGTGCGGGACTCTACCATGTGATCCCTGAGGCTGGGCCTGGCCGAGCATGCCTAGGCCCCCGCAAACCCTGCACGTCTCCAGGTCCCCCAGCGCAGCAGCAGTGCGGGGAGTGGAGATGTGAAGATGGGGAAGAAGGAGGCTGGCATTGCAGGGCTGCCCTGTGTTCTCCATGGAGTGGGGGCAGGAACACTCCAGGCCTGTTGGGGCCCTGTGAGGGTATCAGGGACCCCAGGCCAGGCCTGGGTCGGATCCGTCACTCCCTGGAGGAGGCATCTGAGTCCAGGGATGCCAGACAGGCTGGTGCCAGGCCTGACCGGGCCTCAGGCATATGGGCATCCACAGCTGTCTGGCGCCAGCCCCAGGCTGAGGGGCAGCTAGCAGGGTGTAGGAACTCCGGGGCCCTCAGCTTGCAGCGCAGAAAAGAGTAACTGCTCTGCTGTTAGAACAATTTTGCTCTTCAAAAAGCTAACAGTTGTTTACAGTCAGTGTGTGGGAGCTGCCCCCTGGGTGATGGATTCTGCCGATCCAGCCCTCCCTTGGCTTCCGGTGAGGAGGGGTCATCCCAGGCTTCGGGTCAGTATGGGCAAAGCAGACCACTGGGGACCGGGCCATTATCTTCTTGGCCACTCCCCGTCCCCTTGGCTGTTGTCCTGTGTGCTGCCCTGGGAGAGTGCAAGGAAAGGCGGCCCCCTGAGGCTGATACAAGGTGGCATGGTGATGCGAGGGGGTGGGGAGGGAGGACAACTGTGGGAAGCGTGAGGTGCAGTGGAAAGGTCAGGGAGGCCTTCTGAGAAGGCCGGCAGGGAGCGCTGCCCAGGGCCTGGAAAGCGTGCATAGCAGGGGGCAGCGTGAGAGTAGCCAGCAAGGGCAAAGCCCAGTGGGTGTGGGGATTCCCTGGGGGATGGGCCCCGATGCCCCTAAACTGGTCCAGCTCTCTAGACCAGACTAGTGTGCAATGTGGAGGCCGAGCAACATTCCCCTTCAACTGTATGCATATACAGTAGGTGCTCAACAGACACTTGCTGGGTCCCACAATAGCCCTAGACAGAGGACCAAGGTCTGGGCTGGGCACACTCTGGGCTCCTGTGATGGCAGCCCTGAGCTGGTTTCTGAGTGTAGAGGGAGGGGCTGTCAAGGGTGGAACCCAGGCATGCAAAAGCCTGGAGGCCGGCGCAGGGGCAGGGCACCTGCCGCCTCGAGACACCACTGAGGCTCAAAGCCACCTGCCAGTTCCCACCTGCCTGGCACAGGACCCTGTGGGGGTAGGGGTGGCCAGATGGGGCAGCTCCTTATCTCCCTGGAACCCGTACCCTCAGAGGCCCAGGATCCCTGGAGGAGGTTCCAGGGCTGGGACAGACGGGCTGATTCTGTCTAGGATGGGGGCACACAAAGACTTCCTGAGGGGCACTTCAAGGCCACAGCAATCTAGGTGGGACAGAGACATCAGTCAGAGGCACCCTGTGGACACTCCCAGGTCCAGCTCCTGGTACTGTGTCTGAGAAGCCAGTTGTTCCCTCGCAGGCTGCCAAGGCACCGCACAGTCCTGGCCTGAATTGTTGTGGGGTTTTGGGGGAGGAGGGTCCTCTGGGAGGTCACTGAGCCTGGACTTTGGGGTGAGAGACCCAGAGCCCTCAGATGCTTGGGGCCTCAAGGCCCAACTTTCAGCCAAACAAAAGCTGGGGGCACAGGCGGGGGATCACCCTCCAGGGAGGATGCAGAAGCTGAGCCAGGCTGGGCTGAAGCTCCTTACCTGATCTGGTGTCCTCCTGTGCAATGGCATGAGAGCCTCAGGGCACAGCTGGTCTCTGTGATACCCCCCTGAGACTCCTGGGGAATGTTCCCAATGACCACTGCTGGGCCACTGCCCAACCACATCACACATGCCCCTGCCAGGACTCAGGCAAAACCCAGCTGGCCCTGGTGCGGCCGCCCAACAGCCCTGCAGGGCCTGGTGCTGGACCAGGGCATTGGATCCAGCCTCTCCCCCATGGGGCTCTGGGGCCTTTGGGGGCCCTTGAGGGCCTTGCTGCACCTTCCCACGACTCATCTCTGGACTCAGCCCCAGTGTGGACGCTCGCCCTGGGCTGAGCCAGCCCCTCCAGCCACGTTCTGCAGCTCGAGGAAGGAACTGCCCTTTGCAGCTGGGATCTGCCTGAGCTTTAGCAGCAGCCTTGAATTGTAATGCTGAGCAGCTGGCGAATAACACCACACACAGCACCCAAGAGCCCGGGTGAGCCCTGAGTGGGGCTGGGCTATGGTATCTTTGGCTTCTGGGCCCTTCTCAGAACAGACCCTCCAGGCCACTCTCCCCCGCACCCCTGGTTGCTGCACTGGGTGCAGGAGTCCACAGCCAGGTCAGCTGCTGCCCGGGGAGAAGACCAAGACTGCAAACCCTGCCCAAGCCTGCGGGCAGCCTTCCTGGCAGCAGCACCATTTGCTGCTTGGGATCAGCCAGGCTGGCTCCCCGCAGATGGGAGGGCTGTGAGGTGAGCACCAGCGAGCCCCTGGAGGTGCCAGAAAATGCCAGTGTGGGCACCAGGGGGTTTCCTTGGGCTGGCACATCAGGGAAGCCCACTGGGACTGCTCTGTGCCCACGATGGAAGCTCAAGTCCCAGGAGCTGGGGTCTCACCACACGGTGCTGCTCCAGGAGCTGCACCTCAGTGAGGGTCGCTGGCTGGCTGAGGGGGGCAGATCACTGAGGTCAGGAGTTTGAGACCAGCCTGGCTAACATGGTGAAACCCTGTCTCTACTAAAAATACAAAAATTAGCTGGGTGAGGTGGCAGGGTGCCTGTAGTCCCAGCTACTCGGGAGGCTGAGGCAGGAGAATTGCATGAACCTGGGAGGGGGAGGTTGCAGTGAGCCGAGATCACGCCATTGCACTCCAGCGTGGGCAAGAGAGTGAGACTCCATGTCAAAAACAAACAAAACAAAACAAAACACTGGGATGATAATCATATGCCAAAATGTTCACAGTGATTATTCTTTGCTGATGGAATTAAGGTGGCTTTATGTCTTCACATGAGTTTGTATTTTCCACATTTTATACAATGACTATGTATGACTTAAATAATTAGAAAAAAATGTAGAGGCTGGGCGCGGTGGCTCATGTCCGTAATCCCAACACTTTGGGAGGCCGATGTGGGTGGATCACGAGGTCAGGAGCTCGAGTACAGCCTGGCCAACATGGTGAAACCCCGTCTCTACCAAAAATACAAAAATTAGCTGGGCGTGGTGGTGGGTGCCTGTAGTCCCAGCTACTTGGGAGGCTGACGCAGGAGAGTTGCTTGAACCCAGGAGGTGGAGGTTGCAGTGAGCTGAGATCATGCCACTGCACTCCAGCCTGGGCAACAGCGTGATACTCTGTCTCAAAAAAAAAAAAGAAAAGAAAAGAAAAAATAAAAAAAATGTAAGGACTCCAGATAATTCATAGATCAGCTTCATTCTGCCCAAAGTGAGCTGGCATTAATGTGCTATAAAGTACAAAGCAGGCCGGGCACGGTGGCTCATGCCTGTAATCCCAGCACTTTGAGAGGCCGAGGTGGGTGGATCACTTGAAGTCAGGAGTTTGAGACTAGCCTAGCCAACATGGTGAAACCCCATCTCTACTAAAAATACAAAAATTAGCCAGTTGTGGTGGCGGGCACCCATAGTCCCAGCTACCCAGGGGGCTGAGGTGGGAGAATCACTTGAACCCTGGAGGCAGAGGTTGCAGTGAGCCGAGATTGCGCCACTGCACTCTAGCCTGGGCAACAGAGTAAGACTGTGTTTTAAATATATATATATAATATATATAGTTACTTTATGCAGCCTCATTATAGCAAATTAATTTTTTTAAAAAAGTCATATATCAGAAAGCAGTAACTTTTTATCTCCATTAAGAATGGCAAGGTGGAACTCTTGGTCCTGCCTCTGATAACTGGGCAGTTGTGTGGATGGCTCAGCCAGAGACTGCTCCATTTCTCTGTCTCACTCCCCCCCCATCCCTATCTCTGTCTCTCTGTGTCACCCTGTCTCTCTCTGAGTCTCTCGCTGCCTGTACACATGTGTGCCTATGGGTCTCTCACACATGCTTACCTGCTCAAGCTCCTCATCTTCAAATGCTCCATCACAAAGGCAGCCCCACCTCTCAGCAAATCGATGACCTTCATGGGCCTCGGCGCCTGCACCAGGCCCGTGCTCTGGAGGGCCTCCAGGGTCGCCAACTCCCCCTCAAACATCTGCCGGGCCTGCATCCAGAACACAGCCATGAGCCTTGTCAGCCTTGTTGACTCAGCCAGGGCCTCTGCCCACCGGGCCCTTGACGGAAGCTACCACATGGAAATCACAAGGACCTTCAGTCACTGATAGCTGCTGGGAGCTGGCATCCACCCGCAGAGGGCAGGGTGCAAGAGATATGCCCTTTATTGGGTGTGAACTCATCATAAAGTTCACCCACTGGAAAAGTATACAATTTGATGCTTTATTAGATTGATACTGTGTGCAAGTTCTCTCTTGCCCACTGGCAGTTAATCCCCCCTCCCATCTCCAGCCCTAAGCAATACTGCTACGATATTCCATCTCCATAAATTTCCTCCTTCTTTAATAGAAATGAACACATATATATATCTGGAATCTGACTTCCTTCATTTAGCATACTATGTTTGAAGTTAACGCTTTAGCACATGCCGGTCGTGTGTTTTCCTTCATAGTCTGCTGTGTGTATTCATACAGATAGTGTTTATTCATTTATCAGTTAATGGACAGTTAATTATTTTTGTTTTTTTCTATGATGAGTAATGTAGCTTTGAGCATCATATACAGTCATGTAATGCATAATGACATTTTGGTCATTATTATTATTATTTTTTTGAGACCCAGGCTGGAGAGCAGTGGCACAATCTCAGCTCACTGGAACCTCCGCTTCCTAGGTTTAAGCAATTCTTGTGCCTCAACCTTCTGAGTAGCTAGGACAACGGGCACACACCACCACACCCGGATAATTTTTGTATTTTCAGTAGAGACAGGGTTTTGCTGTGTTGGCCAGGCTAATCTCAAATTCCCAGGTTTAGGTGATTCACTCACCTTTGCCTCCCAAAGTGCTGGGATTATAAGTGTGAGCCACTGTTCCCAGTCTAATTTTTTTTTTTTTGAGATGGAGTCTTGCTCTGTTGCCCAGGCCCAAGTGCAGTGGTGCTATCTCGGCTCACTGCAAGCTCTGCCTCCCGGGTTCACGCCATCCTCCTGCCTCAGCCTCCCGAGTAGCTGGGACTACAGGCACCTGCCACTGCACCCGGCTAATTTTTTGTATTTTTAGTAGAGACGGGGGTTTCACCGTGTTAGACAGGATGGTCTTCATCTCCTGACCTCGTGATCCACCCACCTCGGCCTCCCAAAGTGTTGGGATTACAGGCGTGAGCCACTGCACCCAGCCACCCGGTCTAATTTTTTTAAGAAATAAGAGAACTATTTTCTAAATTTCCTTTGCCAATTTATATTCTGATCATGATGCATAGCACTAATTTCACTGTACAACGTATGGTAGGCCCCAACATGTAAGAAATGATGAAAGTAACATGTAAAGATTACCATAAAACAAATAAGATTATCATTGTTGCTATCATCTTTGTCAAATTGTCAAAACAATCTAAAAGTATATTTTTATGTAAATGTGCTTGGCAACATAGCTAAAAAAAGCCTTATCAGTTACATACTTTTATCAGTAACAACGTCAGAAATTTTAAGGGGAAAAACACTTGTACTCTCAACACAGTATCAGAATTAACATAAAAATTCTGCTGGTCATGTTGGACTATTTAATTGTCTGGGGCAGTGTTTTGTAGACAAATGAGCATCTGTGGAGCACCTGAAGTCGGGGATCAACAAAACTTGGGTTTCAAAAGTTATCTGGATTTACAGTGTGAAACTTTGTTGGAGGACACACACCTTGCTTGAGCGAGGTGCCTCGGTGTATGTGGATGTGTTGGAGGTACAGCATAATGGTGGCTTCTTCCAGAAAGGGATATTTGGGGTGGATTCATTCCATCTGGACAACACAGCCTGATGTGGCATGGACATGAATGGAGGTGAAATGGACAGTAGCTGAGAGGATCAGTCCTGACACGGGCCAAGGTGAAAAACCTGCGAACCCCTTCAGGTGCAAAGTCTTCAGCTGAAAAAGGAGGTGGCCACAGGAAATACTGAGATGGATCAGCAATGCACGGGAGGGAGAGTTCTTGGCCCTGCGGAGTGAGTAGTGTGGATTCTCAAGTTTTCTCCTCTTTCCATTAATTTCTCTTCCAAGGCAGACGACTTCGATGATAAGCTTCCAAGATACCTGGAGCGATCAGATGAGCCTCGGCCTACTCTTGAAGCTAAAGGAAGGCTGCTAGCAAGACTGGCATCTGGGCTTGGCTGTGCGTGTTTTCTATTGTGGGAAAATATACATAACACAATATTTCTCATTTGAACCTTTTAACCAAAGTGTGCACGCAGTGGCATTCAATATATTCACTTACACTTAAGGCACAATGACAAGGCAGCAAAGGGCCGTTGGGTGATTAGTTCACCACACTTGTTGCAACTGTTCGTACTGCGGAGTTAAAACATACCAGCATTCAACCCATGTCTCCTCTCTTGAAATAAACTGTCCCTTTTGCAAGGGACCTAAATATTAATTTACAGAACTCATTGACTATTTGCCTCTTGCAGCGGAAGTCCCTGGATGTCAGCCTTCTGGTGGGAATTATAAGAAGTATGAGCCCCAGGGCTCCTTGAGTCTCTCCCCAGCCAGAGTCCACATATTTTCCCCCATGTTTTGTGGTGAAAAGGCCTTTCAGAACCCTAAATCCATCTGGTTTATACTTGTTGCTGGGCTCCGTCATTCTAGTCAGAATCTGGGAGGATGCCACCATAGGTAGAGGAGGCCATGAGTGTTTCACCTCTAACATTCTGTACATATGGCCTGTTTATTCTGTCTACTGTGAGTGCCTGATTCTGAGTAGAATTCAGGCCCAGGGACTGTTATCTGCTTTGTTTAATAAATTATGCCAAGCCACAAGAAAAGCGACGCACAAATCAGGTGTTTTGTATGTGTGTGTTGAATGAATGAACACCAACCAGAGCCTCTCCAGACGTCTTGAGTGGGCCTGTGGCTTCTATTTCAGCACCAAGGGACCCCTCTTCTGTCTGTGTCAAGGAGAAAGACAAGCCAGAAGGAATCTGAGACCTCCTTTAAAAATGTGGCCATAGATTCGCTTTCTATGTGCTTTTCCAAACACTGAAGGATATGGGCCACTGAGGCAGAATGCTGTGAGCTGCTTCGGTGAGGGGAAGAGAAAAGTCATTAACATGAATCACAGCACCCCAAATAGAGTTCTTGGTTCAGGGTCCAAGGTATGATTCCTGCCTCATTACAGTTACTGCCTTTGAGGGCTGGAAAAGCCCCAGAAATCCTAGACCTCCTCCCTCATCACAGACATGAAGCTGTGGAGGCCTTGGGAGAGGAGCGTTGAGATGAGGACAGAAGAGAATCTAAGGTCAGGCTGTATCCTGCAAAGAGCACTGGGTTCTCCAGGTCACAGCTCCACGCTCACACTGCCCTTTCCTTTCCCAACGCTACCTCATTTCTGCAACTGGATGCTCAGAAAATTACTTTGCAGACTGAAGTCTCTGACCGTGAAAGCAACAATCTGCTTGTCATTTCTTTTTCATGTCTTTTTCCTCCTCTTTCTTCCTCATTTTCTAACTTCTCTCTTTCTTACTGATGATCTCTTTGCAGCTCTGTCCCATTCCATCTTTCCCTCTCTCGGGATCCTTGTCCTGAATTGCAGAGGTGAAGTGATGAGGTCCTGAGATAGCACCACAGAGGTGAAGGAGAATTGAGTTCTCAAGCTGGGCTTTAAACTGCCGGGAGCGTCAGGGCCCAAGCTGCCATCTCAACTCTAACCCTACCCTTTCTTTCCCCAAGACCACCCCATTATCACAGCTCTTATACATGCCAAGGCATGTGATATAGAAGATGAAGATACAGACAACAGCAATCTGCATGTTATTTTTTTTTCTCACTGGTGTCTCTTTTATATTCTCTTTCCTCTGCATACATTCCTCTTGGTAGCTGTGCCCCATTTCCTCTTTCCTCTTTTAGTATCATCATTGTGAAGGGCCTGGTCTCACCCAGGCAGCTGACTTCCTTAGGTCTTCACTGTCTGTCTATAAAATCTCTCCCAGCCCTCTTCCCACTGTCTTGTCCCTGCCCTGGTTTCTGACCCCAAGCTGCAGCACTGAATCCTGCTGAGCAGCCATGAGTGTTCCAGGCAGGGAGCTGGGCCGGAGGTAGGAAGAGCTGGGCTCACTGTGGTGGAGGGACCCCGGTGAAATCTGGGTCTGCTCTGGGAACCCCCATCACAGGGCTTTTCCTGCACTGGGGGGCTCTGGACATGCACAATTCTTCTCTTTCTTTCAGAAGTCAAGAAATTCTCTTATTCTCCATCCAGGTCAAGACGTGGATGGCATAAAGATAGAGAAGAGGGGTATGCAATGGAGTGTGGAGCAGGCAGCATGAAGGAGGGAAGCAAGGAAGTAAGTGCGTGTGGTCCTGTTCCTTCCCTCACTTTCTTACGGACCCATCAGAAAAACCAACACATCCCAGGAGAACACGGAGCAGCTGCTCGTGGGGTGATCACACAGGTGCCTTGAGCAGCCATGCAAGCCAGTGAAGGGTGCCCTGAGACTGTCCTCCCACAGCCCAATGATTTTCCTCTTAAGTTAAAAAGTACAGGCAATTTGGTTGGGTGATTAGAAAGAAAAAATGATCATTAGGGAAAACAACAAAGAGCTCCAGGAAGCTTTCCATGGGATGTGCCGGTTCCTGACCCTATCCTGTTGAGGGTCCTGGTGGAGGGGCAGGGTCACCTCCCCCACCCCTGTGTCATCAGACCTCCTGCTCTCTCAGGGCCCAGGTGCAGGGGACTCTGACTGTTCATCCTGGAGATCTGGAGATCCCCCATTTCTCTGTTTCAGTATCCAGGGCTATTCAGTATCTCTGGAGGGCTGCCCATGTGAAGTTCTAGTTTATTTTGCTCCTTGCAGGACATTTATAGGCAGACACACAACACCCTCAGCAGGAGTCCTGAGAGCAGCAACCAGGCCTCAGTGCCCCATGGATCTGACCCAGGGACATCAGCACCAGGTCACTTTAAGGCCCTGAGGAGCCTTCTGGGACCTGCACACCCAGCCCAGCAAAGCCCTCCTCCTCCCTCCCTCTCTGGCGTCCCCAGTGACTTGTGTCTGTGTTGCAGAACTCTGTCCCAACATCCAGGAAAGCCGTGACGTGCAGATCTCACCTAGGCCCAGAGAGGATCTGGAGTGTGATATGTTCTGGGGAGACAGAGTCAGACTGGAGGCTGCTTCACCTCACTTAGACTTCTGAAAGTCTAAGGCAGTTAGTTTTTGAATATTATCGATTTGGGATTAAGTTTAGAATTATATTCCATATTGAATGTTGAACATTTTTATGTTAAACAAAATCTATTGGTAGTTTTCAATAGCTTCTATAAAATAAAAGATAAATATATAAACATAAAAAGCTGGCTAAACAAAGGCAGGCCTTGGTGAGCTGTTCTGGGCACTATGCTTTGTGCAGTGCGCCTGTTTCTCTCTGTGGAAGCCCAATGCTCCCAGGAACCTTGTCTCAGCTTCTTGGCCTGCCCTCAGACTACCCAACAGAATCCCCCAGCACCTCTGTTGGCTTCTTCCAGCTCTCCTGCTCTGCCAGCAGCCTTCTGAGGGTGCTGCCCCACTCATTCTGTGCTAATTACATGAAGTCTTGTGCTCAGAACATACATGGGGTAACTGGTTTAGTTTAGGTGTGATTCCCATCCCCAGCCACAGCAGGCCGCCAGGGTGCTGGTGACGTTCTCTGTTTAAACATGTTTATAAGAAACTGTAAGACTGTACACTTAATATCTGAGCACTGCACCATGGTTAAAACAAAATGTATCAACAGCAAAAAAATTTCCACAAAGCCAACTTCAGAGGCCAGCACAGTTTGTTTCCTCTGATTACTAACAAATGTTTAAGGGAGAAAGAATGCCAATCTCCTACATACTCTTCCAGAGACTAGATGTGGGGACGCATCCATGCTGCCTTCGTCAGATTAGGAGAATCTCGACACCACCCCAGCAGCGGATACAGCAGGGAGAGGAATCTCACAAAAAAGGCTCCTGAGTGTATCTGTCAAAATCTGATACCAATCTTCAGCAGCCTCGATTCAGAGATGCTCGGGAAAAAAGCAACTGAAATCTCATGGTGGGATTTGCATGGGGTTGATGAGGACAGGACCACTGGCTGTTTGGTGCAGCTGGGGAGAGCGGTGAGAAAGAACAGCGCCATCAGGTTAGTGGAATGTACATTTGATGACAGAGTGAAGGAGGCCCTGGGTGGTCCTCAGGAAGGATCCTGGGCTGGGGTTCTCCAGGCTGTGGCAGTGGACAGACCCTCTAAGAGGAGATGGACTCTGCCCCTGTCTTTTCAGAAGTCTAGGGGAGGGAGGAGGAGTTGGAGAGACTGAGTCTTGGTGAGGAAGGATGTGAGCTGGAATTTGCACACACTCTGCTGGTGCAGTTGCCTCCCATTCCCAGCCAGGCATAGTCCAGGCACTCAGTTTCTGAGAACAATAGCCAGTGAGACAGTGGGCGTCACAGGCTTCATTCATGAAACCACTGAAGCACCTGCCCCTGTGCCTACATTCCCAGTTAATTTTCATTTACTGCTCATCTAGGCTTGGCCAGTAGAAGGGAAGTTAATTCTTGGCACAGCCATCCTGTGGCAGTGAGTTTGGAATGTCCTGAGTTCTGAACCAGCTTGGGAACCAAGCCAACCACTGGTCATGTGGGATGGTCAACCGGTCATGGGGAGGCTCCCATGAGGCAGCTGACGGCGTGAAGATGCTGGGGGAGCAGGTCGCACATTGGCACTTGTCCTTCAAGGGGCTTTGTTTGCAGGAAATGGCCATATTTTAGGTCAAAATTGAAACCTCGAGGCAGGAGGCTGTGTTATGATTTGAGCCCTTTCTTGGTCCAGTCACCTTACAGGGCATGAGTCTTCCTGAGGAATCCTTGAGCAAGAGGATTTGAGAAAGCAGGTGAGAAGAGCTCTTGGTTCAGGGCCCAGGGCATGATTTAGGGGTGTCCGAGGCTCAGGGAACTTTGTATCCAGGCAGCCAACTACATTCTTGTCCCAGAGCCATCTCTCATCAGTGCTGTAACTCTGGGCTAGTCCCTTAAAAGCTCTAAATTTCTGTCCCCTGAGCTGTGCAATATGGATTGTAGCTTCTGCTCTGCCCATCCCTTAGGCTGATGTGGAGGTCACAGAAAATAACAGATACTCTCCATGAGCTGGAAAATATTGCCCCAAGGAAAGGATGAAGTAACTTTCCATCCACCACTGCCCTGGAGCCATCCAACCTCCCTCCTGTTCTGAACCACTGCCAAGCGTCTGGTGTGTTCTTCTGGACGTTGAATGAATGAGCACTTCAGGGCACTTATGAAGCATGAGCCTTTCAAAGGCTTGACCTGAATTTAGTCATTTTAACCCTGTAACATAACATAGACCATGCTAACATTTCCACACCTCAGAGAACTGAGACACAGAGAGGCCTATTTAACTTTTGCTAGCGTGTACAGCCTCTAGGTAGGATTTGAACCCAAGTCGTTAGGGAATGGGTTCTGTGCTCTGGATCACTTGGATCTGCCTTTCTATATTGTCTCTAAAGAAAGATATTTGCCAACACAATCCATCTGTTGGGTTTTAAGTGCAACCCACACTGCAAGTCCTTCCTAGAGCCCAGTTTGGGTTCAGATGGCTTGGTATGCACAGTGAAAACTGAGATCAAAAGTTTCAACTGGGAATACATTAGCAATTTCTCAATGGAATTTTTTTGCTTTTTTTTTTTTTTGTTGTTGTTGTTGTTGTTGTTGCTGTTGTTTTTTGATTCAGAGTCTCACTGTGTCACCCAGGCTGGAGTGCAGCGGCACCATCTCAGCTCACTGCAACCTCTACCTCCTAGGATCAAGCGTTTCTCCCGCCTCAGCTTCCCAAGTAGCCACCACGCCCAGCTAATTTTTGTATGTTTAGTAGAGACGGGGTTTTGCCATGTTGGAATTCTGCCAACAAGATGTCGACAGCTGTCTTTATTGTTAATACATTTGGGAGAATGTTGCCTCCAGGATCTGACAGTAGTTCCTGAGGAGTCACTGCAGCCTCTTGCTAGCCCCATGCAGTGGGTCAGAAAAATCCACAACTAGCCACACAACAGCATGCATCTGGAAAAGCGATCAACTGAAGCTACTGTGGGAAACCAGTTCAGTTCATTCAAGCATGATGATTCTGGTTGATTCCATGTCCCATATTTAAGACAAACTCTAAAAATGTTATGCTATATTCTTATTTTGTTTCATGTGTGCAAATTTGAAAGAAGTCAATCGCTAGTCCCACAACTACAGAAGTACAGATTCATTAACAACTTGAAGTTTGGTTCTCTTTTCATAGAAAACAACATCTCAATCTAACTTTTAGCCATTTAGCTGAGTATTCAACATCAGCTGAGATGAATCTTTTCCTGAAGCAGTGTTGCCAGATTTGAAAAAACTGACATTGTATAGAATAGCTGTGAATTAAGATAAAAATTGAACAGACAGTATAGAAAGCTCTCAATCCCCCCACCTCCACCACAGTTTGCATTTCTGAATCACATCTTACATTGGTGTGGTTCATGTGTTACAGTGATGAACCATTATTGATACATTATTATTAACTAAAGTCCAGAGATTGCATCAAGGTTCACTCTGTCTTGTATACCCTATGGGTTTTGACAAACTCATCATGCCATTCATCACCATTACAAAGTAGCTCCATGCCCTAAACATGACCTGTGTTTCACCTGTTAATCCTCCTCCTCTTTTACCAGAACATCTGGCAATCAATCACTAGTCTTTTTACTCTACGATTTTTCCCCAGAATTTTGTATAGTTGGAATCAGAGTAGGCAGTTTTTCAGACTGACTTATTACACTTAACAATATACATTGACTTGCCAGTGTTTGACATGGAGGTCACCCCCATGGACACCACATTCCCTTCCCAGCCTCTCCTCCTTGGGCCTCCTGCTGCCTCCAGTGAAAGCTTCTTCCCATCTACCCAGGCCCTTTGGACTCCTCCCAGTGACAGCACGGCCTCAGCCAAGGACACTACCAGCCTGCCTGCTTTGGAGTTCTTCGGCTGTATCCCAACATTGAAACGTTCTGTTACCCCTGGAGCCACCACCCAGCCTATAGCTGGGGACCCCGATGGGCAGCAGTATGGAGACCACACCTTTGGGTGCTCTCTCTGGTTTCTAGACTTGGCAGTTGATATTTTTTACCAATTTATATTCCGACCATGATGCATAGCACTAATTTCACTGTACAATGTATGGTAGGCCCCAACATGGAAGAAATGATGAAAGTAACACATAAACATTACCATAAAACAAATAAGATTATCATTGTTGCTATCATCTTTGTCAAATTCTCAAAACAATCTAAGAGTATATTTTTATATAAATGTGCTTAGCAACATGGCTAAAAAAAGCATTATCACTTACATACTTTTATCAGTAACAACATCAGAAATTTTAGGGGGAAAAACACTCGTACTCACAACACAATGTCAGAATTAACATAAAAATTCTGCTGGTCACGTTGGACTATTTAATTGCCTGAGGCAGGGTTTTGTAGACAAATGAGCATCTGTGGAGCACCTGAAGCAGGGGAATCAACAGAACTTGGGTTTCAAAAGTTATCTGGGTTTAGAGCGTGAAACTTTGTTGGAGGACACACACCTTGCTTGAGCGAGGTGCCTCGGTGTGTGTGGATGTGTTGGAGGTACAGCATAATGGTGGCTTCTTCCAGAAAGGGACATTTGGGGTGGATTCATTCCATCTGGACAACACAGCCTGATGTGGCATGGACATGAATGGAGGTGAAATGGACAGTAGCTGAGAGGATCAGTCCTGACACGGGCCAAGGTGAAAAGCCTGGGAACCCCTTCAGGTGCAAAGTCTTCAGCTGAAAAAGGAGGTGGCCACAGGAAATACTGAGATGGATCAGCAATGCACGGGAGGGAGAGTTCTTGGCCCTGCGGAGTGAGTAGTGTGGATTCTCAAGTTTTCTCCTCTTTCCATTAATTTCTCTTCCAAGGCAGACGACTTTGATCATAAGCTTCCAAGATACCTGGAGCGATCAGATGAGCCTTGGCCTACTCTTGAAGCTAAAGGAAAGCTGCTAGCAAGACTGGCATCTGGGCTTGGCTGTGCGTGTTTTCTATTGTGGGAAAATATACATAACACAATATTTCTCATTTGAACCTTTTAACCAAAGTGTGCACGCAGTGGCATTCAATATATTCACTTACACTTAAGGCACAATGACAAGGCAGCAAAGGGCCGTTGGGTGATTAGTTCACCACACTTGTTGCAACTGTTCGTACTGCAGAGTTAATATATGCCAGGTATTCAACCCATGTCTCCTCTCTTGAAATAAACTGTCCCCTTTGCAGGGGACCTAAGTCTCCATTACAGAACTCATTGACTATTTGCCTCTTGCAGGGGAAGTCCCCGGATGTCAGCCTTCTCGTGGGAATATAAGAAGTATGAGCCCCAGAGCTCCTTGAGTCTCTCCCCAGCCAGAGTCCACATATTTTCCCCCATGTTTTGTGGTGAAAAGGCCTTTCAGAACCCTAAATCCATCTGGTTTATACTTGTTGCTGGGCTCCGTCATTCTAGTCAGAATCTGGGAGGATGCCACCATAGGTAGAGGAGGCCATGAGTGTTTCACCTCTAACATTCTGTAGATATGGCCTGTTTATTTTGTCTACTGCGAGCGCCTGATTCTGAGTAGAAAGAACAGTGCCATTGGGTTAGTGGAATGCACATTTGGTGACAGAGGGAAGGAGGCCCTGGATGGTCCTCAGGTAGGATCCTGGGCTGGGGGGTCTCCAGGCTGCAGCTATGGACAGACCGTGTAAGAGGAGATGGACTCTGCCCCTATCTTTTCAGAAGTCTAGAGGAGGGACGAGGAGTTTGTAGAGACTGATTCTTGGTAAGGAAGGATGTGAGCAGGAAGGTGCACGCTCTGTGCTGGAGCAGCCACTGCCCCTTCTCAGCCAGGCCTGAGCCCAGGCTGCTCGGACAGCTGCTCAGCTCTTCAGTCCATGAGACCCTGGGAGCTTGTGGGCTTCACTCACCAAAGCCCCCGAGCACCAGCCCAGCAGGCCTCCTCCCTAGTTAATTCTCCTGCCCTGCTCATAAGAGTTTGTGAGTTTTGGTGAAACTAATGTTTTGTGATGCTGTCTTAAGGTTGTGGCTGGCTTGCAGCCACATCTGTCTTTAAGAAAGAAACCAGTTTCTCCACTTGTCGTGAGCTCTGAGGCAGCTGGGAGTCAAGCAGCCACTAGTTACTCAGGGTGGTCGCTGGAGCACTGGACACCTCACCTTGAGGCAGCTCACTGTGTGACGGTGCTGGGGGAGGAGTGACACAGACTGGACACCCTGATCCTTCAAGGGGCCTTTGTTTGGGATCAGCTGCATCATATTTTGGGTCAGGGATTAAAATGCAGTGGCAGAAGGCTGGGTCAGGCACCTCCCACAGGACATCAGCTCTTCCCAAAGCAATCCTGGAACAAGAGGATTTGGGAAATGGAGTGAGGGAAGCCCTGGTTCAGGGGCCCAGTGTGAGACCTAGAGGGCCTCTACTTCAGGGATCTCCAGCTCCAGGGAGCCAACTACATTCCTAGCTCCAGCCCCATCCCTCCTCAGTGTTGTGGCTTTGGGAAAGTCACTCAGCCCCTCTAAATTTCAGTTTTCAATTGTAAAATGTGGGTCACAGCTCTGCTCTGCCCACCCCACAGGGCTCATGTGAAGGTCACAGGAGATGACAACAGATTCCCCTTGAGGAGCTATAAGGCATCCTGCCCATATAAAGGCTGCAAAAAGACCTTCCACCTTCCACGTCTTGTAGCCAACCAAGTTTCCTCTCTTGAGGCAACCACTGTTATGTGTCTGCCTTAATCCTGCAGACGCTTCACATTTGAACACTTTCATAGCACTTACGAAGTGCCAGTCATTTTTCTTCAGCTTTAATATGGATCTGCTTAGAGTAAGCTTCAGAACATAATGCTAATAGGCAGGCTCTATTGACATCTCCACATCACACAGCAGGGAACTGAGCACAGAGGGGTTAGTCACTTTGTCACTTTCCCAGGGTCACACAGCTTCTAGGTAGGATCTGAGCCCAGGCCATCAAGCACCTGTCCCTTCTCTCAGTCACTGAGCTCAGCTGTCCTCCTGAATTGTCTCCTCTCATTGGAGTAACTTCCTGACACCATCAGCCTGTTGTGTATTTTAAGTGCCTACCACACCGCAAATCCCTCCGTCCTAAGCCCAACTTTGACTCAGTTGCTCCCCTAGGCAGCTGGTGAATCAAAGTGTGGCCTGGGAAGATTGTTAACACTTGTTCATGGTCGCCTGCCATCAACATGTCAAGAGTGGTCTCTATTTTGACCTTTCCTTTCCTTTTTTTCCTTTCCCCTTTCCTTTTTCCTTTCCTTTCCTTCCTTCTCTCCCTCCTTCCCTGCCTCCCTCCCTTTTTCCCCCTCCCTCCCTCCCTCTTTCCCCTCCCTCCCTCTTTCCCTTTCTATCTTTTTCTTTTCCTCTTTCCTCTTTTTTCTTTTTTTTCTTGAGTTTCACTTTTTTTTTTACCCAGGCTGGAATGCAATGGCATGATTTCAGCTCACTGCAACCTCTGCCTCCTGGGTTCCAGCAATTCTCCTGCCTCAGTCTCCCAAGTAGCTGGGATTAGAGGTGCCCACCACCACACCTGGCTAATTTTTATATTTTTAGTAGAGATGAGGTTTCACCATATTTGCCAGGCTGGTCTTGAACCCCTGACCTCAGGTGATCCACCTGCCTGAGCCTCCTAA
Source organism: Pongo abelii (assembly GCF_028885655.2). Classification (NCBI taxonomy): domain Eukaryota; kingdom Metazoa; phylum Chordata; class Mammalia; order Primates; family Hominidae; genus Pongo; species Pongo abelii. The sequence continues at coordinate 31,160,969 of NC_085929.1, forward strand.
AGTGCTGGGATTACAGGCATGAGCCACCGTGCCAGTCCTTGAATATATTTTCTTAAGATTATGGCTCAAAGATACAACAAGATCATGAATGTTTAAATACGGGATACACCAGAAAAGTGATCTAGGGTCAAGGAAATCTCCTGCCCATTCCCAGAGGCATCCCAGTTGGCACCTGGACAGACAGCAGGTTTAGCCCTGACGTCACCCCCTGCCAGTTACTGCACTGAAGGCACTGCAGACCTGAAGCCATTAAAGAGATTGGAGTAGTTGCTATAGTTTGTACAGCGGGACCTGAGTTTTGGTGAGGAAGGGTGGGAGCAGTGAGGCACCCGCTCAGAGCTGGTGAAGCCACTGTCCCTTCTCAGCCAGGCGTGAGGCCAGGCTGCTCTGATCAATAGGCAGTGAGACCCTGGGAGCTTGCAGACTTCACTCCTTGAACCGTCCAAGTACCAGCCCCGCAGCCCACTTTTTCAGTTAATGAATCCTATTAACTGCCCAGCAGCCCGGTTTGGTCAGTTGGGAGGTGAATCTAATTCTAAGGGCAACCGTCATATGGGCACTTGGTTTGGAATGTCCTGGGTTCTGAGTCAGTTGAAAGTCAAGAAGGCTACTGGTCATTCGGGGCGGTCACCTGACCACAGGGAAGCCTCCCCACAAGGCAGCTACAGAGTCAAGTGCTAGGGCAGATAGACATAAATTTGGACCCCCGGGCCTTCGGCAGGGCTTCTTCTGCGAAAAGTCATTGCATTTCGGGTCAGGGGTTGAAATGTAAAGGCGGGAGTTGAATCACAATTTGGGCCCTTCTCTTGGGCCAAGCACCTTCTCCAGGCATCAATGTCTCCCTGCAGCAGCCGCGGGGGCGGGAGGATTTGGGAAAGGAGTGAGGAGGGTCCTTGCTTTGGAGTCCAGGGCATGGACTCCTGGTCTCAGGCGCTCAGGGATCTCCATCTCCAGGGAACCAACTAAATTCCCTGCCTTAGCTTCATTACTCCTCAGTGTTGTTACTCTGAGCAAGTCTCCCAATCTCTCTAAATTTCAGTGCTCTGAATCATAAACGTCTCAACCCCTACTCTGCCCAGCCCACATCACTTACTTATAACAGATTTTTTTCCATGAGCTCTGAAGCATTATGCCCATGCCATGTAGAAAAGTGGGGCCCTATCCTCCCCGGCCTTCCATGTCCCCTCTCATGGACCTGTCCTGGTGCTGCGCGTCTTTATTCTTCCAGATGTGTAGTCATTGAACTTATGTGGCAGCACTTAGGAAGTGCCCATCATTTTTCTTCGGGCTGTGTATTGATCTTTAGCCTCATAGCATGACAGTAATAAGCAGGCCCTAGTAACGTGCTCACATCCCAGAACAGGGAGCTGAGGACAGAGGGGCCTGAGTGACATTCCCAGGCACACGTGGCTTTGATTTCAGGCCATCAGACACCAGCACCCATGCTCCAGTCACTGTGTTGTGCTGACTTTCCACATTGTATCATCTAAAGAAAGCGACTGTTCCCACACAATCCATCTGTAGGGTATTTTACGCACCCCAAACTGCAGGATCCCACTTCCTACGCCCACTTTCATTCAGGTGACTCCACTACACAGCTAATGAGAAGGAGATGCAAAATCTGACCTGGCAATACCTCTTTCTCTCTTATACATGCATTTGGGCAAAGAGAAAAATATAATAGATTCATATAAAGGATGCACATGGGGATGGATCCTTGGGGAAGAAAATGTAGCCCCTGGTCCACAGCTGTTCAATGCCTCAAAATAGGCTCTGGGCAAAGAACAAGGTTAAGCCTCAAATAGCATCGCATACACCCCACTCCATTAAAATCACTGTGGGAACTGAATCATGGAGTTAATTCATCAATAATGATTGCAGGTTATTCAGTGCACCATATTTAGAGACAATAGATAAGTTTAAGGTCGTATTCTTTTGTATTGAAATATAATTCACATTCCATAAATTCACCTTTTTGAAGGATACAATTCCATGGTTTTTAGTATATTTTGGTCTTGCCATCATCCCCACTACCTAATTTCAGTTCATTTTCATCACCCTGAAAAGAAACCCCCTGCTCATACCAGCCAACCCCATTCTCTCCACCTGCCCTGCCCTGGGAACCTCTAATCTGCTTTCTCTGGATTTTTTTTTTTTTTTTTTTTTTTGAGGCAGAGTTTCGCTCTTGTTGCCCAGGCTGGAGTGCAGTGGCGCGATCTCGGGTCACCACAACCTTCGCCTCCTGGGTTCAAGCGATTCTCCTGCCTCAGCCTCCCAAGTAGCTGGAATTACAGGCATGTGCCACCACACCTAGCTAATTTTTGTATTTTTAGTAGAGACGGGGTTTCACTGTGTTAGCCAGGGTGGTCTCGATCTCCTGACCTCGTGATCTGCCCGCCTCGGCCTCCCAAAGTGCTGGGATTACAGGCGTGAGCCACCGTGCCCAGCCTTCTCTGGATTGTTTTATCCTGGACATTTCATACACATAGAATCATATGATAGGCTCCCTTTTGTATCTTCTTTCAGTAAGCAGAATGTATTCATGCGCATTCGTGTTGTGACATGTATCCGTACCTCACCTGTTTATGGCTGAGTAACATCCATTGTGTGAATATAACTCATTTTTCATTTATCAGTTGATGGACAGATGGGTTATTTTCATTTCTTGGCTACTATGAATAGTGCCACTTGAAATATTCATGTTCAAGTTTTTGTGTGAACATATCTTTTATTTCTCCTGGGTATATACCTAGGAGTGGAATTGCTAGGCCATATTGTAAACCTGCGCATAGCTGTCTGAGGACCTGCCAAATCTTTTATATTTGTACAAGCAAAGTAGGAAGGTCTCAATTTCCCCACATTATTGCCAACATTTGTTTGTTTTTTGCAAAAAATCAGAAAGCATTTATTATACTGAAATGTGCACATTTCTATGCCACTCAGTATAATTTCAAGTTTGATCAGCATCTAAGTATTTTTACCCCACTTCTAACACCTGATGAGGAATTCAAAATAAGCACACAGCACTAAACGACATTTATCGCTTCATAAATCTTGAGACCCGAAAAGGAATGGTAAATAGACAAGCAAAACTTTTAAAACAAGAGATAAGGGCCAGGCACAGTGGCTTATGCCTGTAATCTCTGCACTTTGGGAGGTCAAGGTGGGTGAATCACCTGAGGTCAGGAGCTCAAGACCAGCCTGGCCAACATGGTGAAACCCCGTCTCTACAAAAATTAGCTGGGCATGATGGCAGGCACCTGTAATCCCAGCTACCTGGGAGGCTGAGGCAGGAGAATCTCTTGAAGCCTGGAGGCGGAAGTTGTGCACTCCAGCCTGGGCGACAAGAGCCAGACTCCATCCCAGAGAAAAAAAAAAAAAAAAAAAAGATAAGCTCACTTCTTTCTCCAGTGAGTGGCATAGAAAACATGTAGTCACATGAGAGCAAAGGGAAAATGTTAGAAAGTTCTCTGCCTGTAGGGTCTATAGGAGTTACAGATATTTTCAAATCGAAGATGAAAATAGACCATGCTTCTTTGTAGCAAATAATTAACCCTCTTTATGAATAAAACATACAATGTCAAAGCTTTTACCCTCTGAAGTGGTTTGTCTTCTGAGAGAGATTTCAAACTCAAAATTACTCATTTCCTATTTTTGCCTGAACAAAGATGAGGATCAAATAGTACATTCAAACCTGGGTAAATGAACAGAGATGCTACAATTAAAATGAAGCTTAACTAAAAAAAAATTCAGGCTGGGCGTGGTGGCTCATGCCTGTAATCCCAGCACTTTGGGAGGCTGAGGCGGGCAAATCACAAGGTCAAGAGACCAAGACCATCCTAGCCAACATGGTGAAACCCTGTCTCTACTAAAAATACAAAAATTAGCTGGGCATGGTGGTGCATGCCTGTAGTCCCAGCTACTCAGGAGGCTGAGGCAGAAGAATTGCTTGAACCTGGGAGGTGGAGGTTGCAGTGAGCCGAGATCACGCCACTGCACTACAGCCTGATGACAGAGCGAGACTCCGTCTCAAAAACAAACAAAAAAAGTCAGAATTATTGTAATTTTATTTGTGACTCCACTTTTCCTTTTCTGCAGGACTAGACTAAATTCATTAAAAATAATTATAAATCTATTTTGGTGGATACACAACATGTAAAGTTGTAATTTGTGATACGAGTAACGTAAAATGGACAGGCACAAAGCTGCATAAGAGTGAAGTTTTAGTATGTGATTGAAGTTAAGTTGGTATTAATTCAAATTAGGTTGTGATAACTTCAGGATGTTATATAAAATCTCCATGAAAATCACAAAGAAAATACATAAAGAATGTACATGAAATGAGAAGGGAATCAAATAGTATAACTTTAAAAACTTAAAGTATTTTAAAAGTCAGTCATGGAAGGACCAGAAAATTCATAGATATGTGGAAATTAAACAACACACTGTTAAAAGCCCAATAAGTCAAAGATGAAATCCAAGGGAAATTAGAAAATGTCCTGAGAAAAATGAAAATGGAAACACAAAATACCCAAACTTCCGGCAGGCAGCCAAAGCAGTACTAAGAGGTAGATGCATAGTGATAATTGCTGACATTAAAAATGAAGAGACATTTCAAATCAACAACTTAACTTTATACCTTACATAACTAGAAAAAGAAGAGCAAACTAAACTGAAGCTAGCGGAATGAAGGCAATGATAAAGCTTAAAGCACAGATAAACAGAATCGAAAACCAATAAAAATAGATAAATTAGATAACAAAAATTTAAAACTTTTTTGAATCAAAGGACATTATTAACAGAGTGAGAAGGCAACCTATGGAATGGGAGAAAACATTTGCAAACCATATATCTGACAAAGGGTTAATATCCAGAATATGTAAAGAAATCCCAGACGGGCACAGTGGCTCATGCCTGTAATCCCAGCACTTTGGGGGAGGCTGAGGCAGGTGGATCACGTGAGGTCAGGTGTTTGAGACCAGCCTGGTGAACATGGTGAAACCCCGACCCTACTAAAAATACAAAAATTAAGCCAGGCATGGTGGCTGGCGCCTGTAATCCCAGGACTTTGGGAGGCTGAGGTGGGCAGATCACTTGAGCCCAGGAGTTGGAGATCAGCCTGGGCAACACGGTAAAACCCATCTCAAAATCAAAGAGGAGAAAACACTTCCTAACTCATTATATGAAGCCCTCCTTACCCTGATGCCAAAAAGAGACAAAGACGCTACAAGAACATAAAACTACAGTATCCTTTATCAATATGAATGCAAAAATCAACGAAATACTAGCAAACCTTATACCATAATGAATGGATTATATACCAGGAACACATGGAATTTTTTCTCAGAATGGAAGGATCGTCCAACATAGGAAAATCAGTCAAAGTAATACGCCACATTAATAGAATGAAGGAGAAAAAAGCACATGGTAGAGAAAAAGCTTTGACAAAACTCAACTCATTTTTGATAAAAAACAAGGAATGCCCAAAAACTCCCTCAACATAAAAAAGACAGATGACAAACCCACAGCTAACACCATACTCAATGCTGAAAAACTCAAAGCTTTTCCCCTAAGGCTATGAACTAGACAATGATATCGGCTTTCATGACCTTAATAAATTACTGTGATAAGAAAACTCATGAGACATACCCTCTTAATTACTTTTTGTTTTCGTGGGGGTGTTTTTTGTTTTTTGTTTTTTATTTTGAGACAGAATCTCGCTGTGTTGCCCAGGCTGGAGTGCAGTGGTGCAATATTGGTTTACCACAACCTCTGCCTCCAGGTTCAAGCAATTCTCCTGCCTCAGCCTCCCGAGTAGCTGGGATTGCAAGCACCAGCCACCACGCCTGGCTAATTTTTGTATTTTTAGTAGAGACAGGGTTTCACCATGTTGGCCAGGCTGGTCTGAAACTCCTGACCTCAGGTAATCCACCCACCTCGGCCTCCCAAAGTGTTGGGATTACAGCAGTGAGCCACCGTGCCTAGCCTACTTTTTTTTTTAAGTGTAGAAAATAGTACTGTTAATTATAGGTACGTTGGTCTACAGCAGATCTCTGGCACTTAATTCATCTTGCTTAACTGAAACTTCATGCCTGCTTATTAGATATTTTCCCTTTCCCCCAGTCCCTGGCAACCACCAATCCACTTATTGATTCTATGTATTTGATCATCTTAGATACCTAATATAATTGGAATTATGCAGTATTTGTCCTTCTGTAACTGGCTTACTTCACCTAGGGTAATGTCCTCAAGGTTCATCCACATTGTCACATATTGCAGAATTTCTTGATTTTAAAAGGCTGAATAATATTCTGTTGGATGTGTATACCATGTTGTCTTTATCCATGCATCCACTGAGAACATTAGGTTTTTTCTGTATCTTAACTGTTGTGAATAGAACTTATGAATATGGAAGTGCCGGTATCTGAGATGCTGATTTCAATTTTGGATAAATACCCAGAAATAGAATTGCTAGATCATTTTGTAGTTCTATTTTTAACTTTTTAAAGAAGCTCCATACTGTTTTACATAGCAGCTGCACCATTTTGCATCCTCACCAGCAGCATAAAAGGGTTCCAATTTCTCCCTATATTTGCCAGCACTTGTTATCTTTTGTTTTTTTTTTAAAAAAGGCAATCCTGACAGGTGTGGGGTGATATTTCATTGTGGGGTTTTGTTTGCATTTTCCTGATAATTAGTGAATGTTGAGCATTTTTCATATACCTGTTGGCTATTTGTATGCCGTTTTTGAAGAAGTCTTTAGCTCATTTTTAATTGATTTGTTGGTTTATTTTTGCTATTGATTTGTAGGAGTTTCTTATATATGTTGAAAATTAACCCCACTTTTTCTATTTAGTATAGTATTGGAAGTCCCAGCCAGAGTAATTAGGTAAGAAATAGAAATAATTCGGCCGGGCGCGGTGGCTCATGCCTGTAATCCCAGCACTTTGGGAGGCCAAGGCAGGTGGATCACGAGGTCAGGAGATCGGGACCACGGTGAAACCCTGTCTCTACTAAAAATACAAAAAATTAGCCGGGCGCCGTGGCTCACGCCTGTAATCTCAGCACTTTGGGAGGCCAAGGTGGGCGAATCACTAGGTCAGGAGATCAAGACCATCCTGGCCAGCATGGTGAAACCCCGTCTCTACTAAAAAATACAAAAAATTAGCCGGGCGTGGTGGCACACGCCTGTACTCCCAGCTATTCGGGAGGCTGAAGCAGGAGAATCGCTTGAACCTGGGAGGCAGAGGTTGCAGTGAGCCGAGATTGTGCCACTGCACTCCAGCCTGACAAAGGAGCAAGACTCTGTCAAAAAAAAAAAAATTAGCCGGGTGCGGTGGCGGGCGCCTGTAGTCCCAGCTACTCAGGAGGCTGAGGAGGCAGGAGAATGGCGTGAACCCGGGAGGCGGAGCTTGCAGCGAGCCGAGATTGCCCCACTGCACTCCAGCCTGGGCAACAGAGCCAGACTCCGTCTCAAAAAAAAAAAAAAAAAAAAGAAAAGAAATAGAAATAATTCAAAAGTATCCTAATTGGAAAAGAAGTAAAAATATCTCTATTTGATTACGGACATGTTGGCTCACATCTGTAATCCCAACCCTTTGGGAGGCCAAGGTGGGTGGATCACTTAAGATCAGGAGTTCGAGACTAGCCTGATCAACATGGTGAAACTCCGTCTTTAGAAAAAAAAAAAAAAATTAGCTAGGCTTGGTGGCGCAAGCCTGTAATCCCAGCTACTTGGGAGGCTGAGGCAGGAGAATCACTTGAACCCAGGAGGCAGAGGTTGCAGTGAGCTGAGATTACGCCATTGCACTTCAGTCTGGGCCACAAGAGCGAAACTCCATCTCGAAAAAAAAAAAAAAATCTGTATTCAAGATAACATAATCTTATATGTCGAAATTTTTAATTTCCACCAAAAAAACACAGTTAGCACTAATAAAGGAATTCATCAAAATTGTTGTATACAAATTCAATATACAAAAATCAGTTGGAATTCTATAAACAAGCAGTGAACAATTCAAAAGGAAATTAAGAAAAATTATGTTTACATTAGCATCAAAGAGAAGAAAATACTTAGGAATTAGCTTAACCAAGGAGATGAAACGTGTATAAACTAAAAACTATAAACATTGCTGAAGGAAATGAAAGAGGACGTAAATAAATGGAAAGGCAACATGTTTATGGTTTGGAAGACTGACAATTGTTAAAACGACAGTGCTGTACTACCTAAAGTGATCTCTAGATTCAATGCAATGCCCATCCAAATCCCAACAGTGCTTTCTGCAGAAATAGAAAAACCCATCCAAAAACTAATATACAGTCACCAGGGACCCCGAATAGCCAAAACAATCTTTAAAAAGACGACCAAAGATTTATACTTCCTAATTTCTTCAAAACTACAGTAATCAAGACAATATGGGACTTTTGTAAGGACAGAAATATAGACCAATGTAATAGAATAGAGAACCTAGAGATAAACCCTAACATACATGGTCAAATGATTTTCCACAGGATGCCAAGACCATTCAAGACAGAAAGAATAGTCTTTTTCAGCAAACGGTGCTGGGTAAACAGGATATCCACATGGAAAAGAATGAAGATAGTACATTGCCTAACACCATATAACCATAACTCAAAATGGATCAGAGATAAGTGTAAGAGCTAAAACTCTACAACTCTTAGAAGAAAAGATGGGGGACAAGCTTCATAACATTGGATTTGGCAATAATTTCTGGACTGTGGCACTAAAAGCACAGGCAACCAAAGAAAAAATGAATTGGACTTCATCAAAATTTAAACCTTTTGTGTATAAAAGGACTCTACTAAGTGAGTTAAAAGACAATACACAGAATGGGATAAAATACTTTATCAGAGACAAACTACATCTGGAAACTGCAAATCATGAAAGGACTGAGGATGTTTGAGGGTCAGGTAAAATTATGGTTAAAATATGGTTAAAGGCTGGGTGCGGTGGCTCACTCCTGTAATCCCAGCACTTTGGGAGGGTGAGGTGGGCAGATCACGAGGTCAGGAGTTCGAGACCAGCCTGGCCAATATGGTGAAACCCCATCTCTACTAAAAATACAAAAATTAGCCGGGCGTGGTGGTGGGCGCCTGTAATCTTAACTACCCGGGAGGCTGACACAGGAGAATTGCTTGAACCTGGGAGTTGGAAGTTGCAGTGAGCCGAGATCACACCACTGCACCAGCCTGGGCAACAGAGCAAGGCTCCGTCTCAAAAAAAAAAAAAAAAAGGTTAAAATGGGGGAAGAGCAGTGGGAGATGGAGGTGGGCGTTTGGGTGTAAGTAGTGTTTGATTGTGAAGGCTTTGTGTGTGTCCTGGACTAAAATATGTGCCCTTTATCCTCCTGGACATGAGCAGTCGACTTTTTTTTTTTTTTTTTGAGATGGTGTCTCGCTCTGTTGCCCAGGCTGGAGTGCAGTGGCGCTATCTTGGCTCACTGCAAGCTCCGCCTCCCGGGTTCACACCATTCTCCTGCCTCAGCCTCCCGAGTAGCTGGGACTACAGGCGCCCACCACCACACCCGGCTAATTTTTTTGTTTTTTGTTTGTTTTTTAGTAGAGTCTGGGTTTCACTGTGTTAGCCAGGATGGTCTCGATCTCCTGACCTCGTGATCTGCCCGCCTCAGCCTCCCAAAGTGCTGGGATTACAGGCGTGAGCCACCGCGCCCGGCCGAGCAGTTGCCTTCTTAACCCATTAGTAAATTGCAGGCAGTGGTGAATCGTGACTGGACTCCTGCTTTAGAAACCTCCACAGTCTCGCGCCCGCAACCCGTCCCGCCCCAGCCGCTGCGGCCTGCACACCCGGAGCCGCCATGCCCAAGTGCCCCGCGTGCGACAAGGTGTACTTCGCCGAGAGGGTGACCTCTCTAGGCAAGGACTGGCATCGGCCCTGCCTGAAGTGTGAGAAATGTGGGAAGACGCTGACCTCCGGGGGCCACGCTGAGCATGACGGCAAACCCTACTGCTACTACCCCTGCTACGCCGCCATGTTTGGGCCTAAAGGCTTTGGGCGGGGTGGATCCGAGAGACACACTTTCAAGTAAACTGGGTGGGGGAGACTCCATTCTTGGCCGCTTCCTGGGCCACTGTCCAGGCAAATGCCAGGCCTCGCCCCCAGATGCCCAGGGCTCCCTTGTAGCCCCTAATGCTCTCAATAAACCTGAACACTTGGGGGGGAAAAAAAAAAAGCTCCACACAAACAGCTGAGTGGAGAATGGACTTGAGTGGGAGATCTATTGAAAGGTAAAGAAAATTCACAGGAGACCTTGTGGGGCTCTAGGAAGGAGATTGAGAGACAGAGGTGGTGTTTGTGGGTGGAGATGAAAGGTTTGAGGGAAGATTAGAGGTGAAACCAGTGGAGAGGCAAGCATTAAGAGCAACCCTAAGACTTCAAGCCCCAGAGCCTGAGTGCATGAGTCCACCATTGATGGAAGGAAATTTAGAGCAGGACCATACGATGTGGGCATCCAGGAGTTCACTTTGGAACGGGATGTCTTTGGTGCATTCAGGACTCTATGTCGAGATGTCTAACAGGCAGCAGGAGAGTGGGATGTGCAGGCTAGTCAGGAGTAAAATCTGGGCCAGGCAATCCTAGCACTTTGGGAGACCACGGCGGGCAGATCACTTGAGGTCAGGAGTTCAAAACCAGCCAGGCCAACGTGGTGAAACCCCGTCTTTACTAAAAATACAAAATTTAGTGGGATGTGGTGACGGGTGCCTGTAATCCCAGCTACTCAGGAGGCTGAGCCAGGAGAATCACTTGCACCTGGAAGGTGGAGGTTGCAGTGAGCCGAGACTGTGCCATTGCACTCCTGCCTGGGTGACAGAGCAAGACTGTCTAAAAAAAAAAAAAAGGGAGATCTGGGCTGGAGTTATCCATGTGGGAATTCTTCTCTTCAGGAACACGGTTTGAGCACCTGCCCTGTACTGGTCACTGGGTGTGGTGTCAGGGATGCCTCTGTGAATGAGATGCCATGGGCTCATCAACAGGAAGGGGGCACACAAGCACTGGGCATCTCCTGTGAAAGTGCTGTGCTAAATGACCCCAGGCAGTGGTCAAAGAGCCCCACATCCAATCTGGGCACTTCAGGAAGCATCCCTGAGGAAGAGCCCCCTGAGTGGAAACTTGGGGAATTGGCAGGGGTCAGCCAGGCACAGACAAGTGAGGAAGAAGCCTGAGGAAAAAAAACACGTGCAAAGGCCAGACTGAGAGTGTGCAGACCCTGCAGGCACGTAGAGGCATTCAGTGCGGCTGAAGCACAGGGACTGGGACCTGGAGTGGAGGTTGGCCACAGAGATGGGGCTGGAGGAATGGACGAGAACTTGATGAGCCAGGCAAGTGGAGGGTTGGGATTTCACCCAGTGGGACATTGCATCTAAAGTCTTATATTTTTTTCTTTTTTTTTTTTTTGAGATGGAATCTCACTCTGTTGCCCAGGCTGGAGTGCAGTGGTGCAATCTCGGCTCACTGCAACCTCTGCCTCCCGGGTTCAAGCAATTCTCCTGCCTCAGCCTCCCAAGTAGCTGGGACTACAGGTGTCTACCACAATGCCTGGCTAATTTTTGTATTTTTAGTACAGATGGGGTTTCACCATATTGGCCAGGGTGGTCTCGAACAGGGCGACCTTGTGATTCGCCCACCTTGGCCTTCCAAAGTGCTGGGGTTACAGGCGTAAGCCACTGTGCCCGGCCTTATATTTTTCTTAATTCTGGCAGGTTCTCAGTTGCTTTTCTTTCTCTCTCAAAGACTTGGGTTCCATGAAGCGGAGTTAATCACACTCCTTAGTTCATGGTGTTTCTGCCATCTGCAGACTGCCCAAGACCGTCTCTTATGTTCTTTATCTACTTTTCCCATCCCATTCCTCCTTCCCCAACACATCATTAAATACATATGGCTCATGGGGAATATATGGTGATGTTTTATGCATATGCGTGTGTATAAAATTTACATAAATGCAATGGCACTTAGTCTTTAATCTTCCCCCTCAACCATTTTTGGCTCTGTATTTTTTTTTTTTTTTTTGGAGACAGAGTCTCGCTCTGTTGCCTAGGCTGGAGTGCAGTGGCACAATCTCAGCTCACTGCAAACTCCGTTTGGCTCTATTTTTTAAAGCTCTTCGTTTCTTTTTGAGATGGAGTCTCACTCTTATTGTCCAGGCTGGAGTGCAATGGTGTGGTCTCAGCTCGCTGCAACCTCCACCTCCTCAGTTCAAGCGATTCTCCTGCCTCAGCCTCCCAAGTAGCTAGGATTACAGGTGCCCACCACCACGCCTGGCTAATTTTTGTATTTTTAGTAGAGATGGGGTTTCACCGTGTTGGCCAGGCTGGTCTCGAACTCCTGACCTCAGGTGATCTACCCACCTTGGCCTCCCAAAGTGCTCGGATTACAGGCATAAGCCACCACACCTGTCCAAAGCTCTTCGTTTCTATGTGTACACCCAATTCATGACATCTGGCTGCTGCTCACGTACTCCTGTAATCATGGACACCTAGGTTGCCTCCAACTCCCGAGCACTACAAAGGAGCAGCACGAGGGAACTTAGAGTTGACGGAACTGTCCTGCACCTTAACTGTGGTGGTGGATACATGACTGTATGCATTTGTCAAAACTCACAGATCTATACATCTAAAATATTGAATTTCACTGTATGTAACTTTAAAAATTGAATGAAAATACTGTAGTGGTGAACATCCCTTCAACTTCCTTCTTATAGATGAGAGTTCCTCTAATTTAGGGTTTCCTGGCACTACTGACATTTTGAGCTGTAGAATTCTGTGTGGTGGGAGGGCTGTTCTATGCATGGCAGGATGGTGAGCTGCATCCCTGGCCTCTACCCACTAGACACCACTAGCATCTCCCCACCCAAGTTGTGAACCAAAAAGGTGTCCATACATTGTCAAATGCACTCTGAGATCAAAATAATCTCTTGGAAACCACTACTCCACCCTCTTGTGTGCCAGGATATCTAGGTACATATTTACATAAATATGAGTTTACATCATAAATCTGTGTCAAAGCAGGCACAGAGCTCAGTTTTCCTGTTTACCAATATAGTTATTATGAAGCATGCTACACTACAACAGAAGAACGTACCAATACGTGAACACATCAGTTAATCACCAAATAACCACCCATATATTCACAGCCCAGGCCAAGAAGCCTCTCCCATACCTTCCGTTTCACTGATTCTCTCCTTAAGCCGTGTGCTATACCCATCCTGAGTTATTTGTTATGTTTTTCAGTTTGGGAATCTCCAAACTGGTTCTTTTCTACAGTTTTGCTCAACATTTAAATTTTACCTCTTGGAATACTGTTGATAACTCACATGACTTGAGCACCTATGGTTCTATTTCTGTTGTCTTGTTTCCCTCGGCTTTGTCTTATTGTCCTCTTATATTGGTTGTTGTTGAACAAGTATCATATATTGCATGGAAATGTTAGATTGATGACAAAGATATTATTGTCCTGCAGAGAGACTGTTTGCTTCTGGCTGATGACTGTGGGGTATTAACGATCCAGGTGGTTTAAAGGTGGGTTCTGTCCTGGGAAGTCTTATCTTTGTCAAGCTCCTTACTACACTGTATCCCTGAGGGTCTCAAACCAGAGTGTGCAAGTTACCTACAACCCTCCATGCTGCTACTGGACTTCAGTATTTTTTTCAAACAGACTCACAAACCTGACTTCTCACTCAATGGCTCCTTCCAGAATCTGTGGCATAAGCAGCAGTCCCAAACACCAGGGTCATATTCCTGGACGTCCTTCTGCCAGATATTGGCACTGTTTTCTCTGCTTTCCCATCCCTTTTGTTAAATATAGTGAACCCCAAGTTTTTTTTCAAAGAATCAGTATGTCACTGTGTTCAGCTCTCTTAGATTCTCCATTTTAAAGTTTAACTTCCTGGTTCCCTTTGCCCACTTGCTTCTAGTTTTGGTAAACAACTTTCACACCAGTCTTAATCAGTAGTTTGCGTCTGTTCCCCTGGTCACCTGCTCCAACCTGACTCACCCCTGGTCACTTGCTCTGACCTCAGTCACCTTTAGTTACCTGTTCCTAACCTTCCTTCCCGCCAAACTACTCACCCCACCACTCTGGCTTGTACTCCTGCTCTTTTTAAAAAACAGCCAATCGGAATTAGCTTAGACTGTGTGGTCCAACCATAACCAATAAGGGAATGACACAGCAGTAGGGGCCACCTGCATGAGGAATAAGAACTCCTTCTCTTCCCCTGTCCAGATGTGCTCTCACCATTGTTCCATCTGCAATGAGCACTGTTTCTGCAGAAAATAAAAACTGCCTTGCTGAGAAAATTAATGTTTGAGTGCTATTCCTTTGTGGCACCAGGGAACAAGCATTTTGTTTCTAACACTTTGATGCTGTTCAACATTCTAATATTTTGTCCAGCTTTGAGCTGTACTCAGTGCAAAGATAGGTATGTTATTTGTTATTGCCAGAGTCAAGTTCATTTTTTGAATTATTGTATTGCTACATCATAGGCCAAATGGATTTCTTACGGATTTTTTTTTTTTTTTTTTTTTTTGAGACGGAGTCTTACTCTGTTGCCCAGGCTGGAGTGCAGCAGTGCAATTTTGCCTCACTTCAACCTCTGCCTCCCAGGTTCAAGGGATTCTCCTGCCTCAGCCTCCCAAGTAGCTGGGATTACAGGTATGTGCCAGAGTGCCCAGCTAATTTTTGTATTTTTAGTAGAGACAGGGTTTCACCATGTTGGCCAGGCTGGTCTTGAGCTCCTGATCTCAAGTGATCCACCCACTTCGGCCTCCCAGAGTGTTGGGATTACAGGCGTGAGCCACCGCGCCCAGCCCTGACAGACCTTTAATTAGCACTCCCAACCCTGGCTCAACAATGTGAAACTTAGGTGTTGTGATACATTACAGACATTTTTATCTGTAAGCCTCTGAAATGAGACTTGTCTTGGAAATATTGAATACCCAGCTTCCTTCACCCAATTTATAAAGAACTAATAGGCTAATTGGATATTTCCCTGGTCACAGCAGTATTTCTAGTTATCTTAGAAAAACAACAAATTAGTATATTAGGAAGGCTAAAAACATTTTAAAAATAACAAGAGCGAATCATGTTTAATTCATGTTAAAATCATTGATTTTAACATGAATAACTTTACTGAATCACATCATCTTAAATTTAATAGTGTTAGGAATAAATGATATATTGAATTTATGAACATTCAGAAAGTTTTAATACCTACTTTCAGTTTGTTCTAAGAGATCTTTTTTAGACTTCTAGAAATTGATCATTATAAATCATATTGTAACTTAAGAACATGTTATCTTAGCATTTCTTAAATTACAGACCCATCTCAATGTTTATTGCTGTTGGCAGTAACTGCTCAGGAGGACATTACCTAGGTTACAATGTGTTTTCTAAAGTCTTTCCATTTTATTTCTTATAAGACCAGTTCAAATTATAAACCAAATATATAATCAAGCAATTATGTTTCCAAATATACCTTTTCTTGTATATTTGAAGTTAATCCCCACCCCTACACCCACCCCCACAATAACACCCTATTTATGAGTATAAGAAAACAAAACAAGGCCAGGGGCGGTGGCTCAACACCTGTAATCCCAGCACTTTGGGAGGCTGAGGCGGGGTGGATCACTTGAGGTCAGGAGTTTGAGACCAGCCTGGCCAACATGACAAAACCCTGTCTCTACTAACAGTACAAAAATTAGCCAGGTGTGGTGGCACATGCCTGTAGTTCCAGATACTTGGGAGGCTAAGGCAGGAGACTTGCTTGAACCTGGGAGGTGGAGGTTGCAGTGAGTCAAGATCATGCCATTGCACCCCAGCCTGGGTGACGGAGCAAGACTGCATATAAAAAAACAACATCAACAACAACAACAAAAACCCATTGTTTCCTGAGTCTAATTAAGGATAGTTTTAGGTGGAAAGAAAAAAGTCCGCTTTCAAGAAAGACATCATAGCTTCACTTAAATAACTTACTGAAGACTTCTGATTATGATACGGCTAACATAATATACTGGGACCGTGCAATAGAATGAATTAAACAAATTCATTAACAAAGCTTAGTTTTCCTTCTTTGTGGAAAAAGTAATCAAATGTTTGTGTTCCTAAGCTGCCAATCTTTTGTTTTGTTTTGTTTTTGAGACAGAGTCTCACTCTGTTGCCCAGGCTGGAGTGCTGTGGCACGATCTCAGCTCGCTGCAACCTCTGCCTCCCGGTTTCAAGCGATTCTTCTGCCTCAGTCTCCTGACTACCTGGAATTACAGGCACCCGCCACCACACCTGGCTAATTTTTGTATTTTTGGTAGAGACGGGGTTTCACCATATTGGCCAGGCTAGTCTGAAGCTCATGACCTCAGGTGATCCGCTCACCTCGGTCTTCCAAAAGTGCTGGGATTACAGGCGTAATCAAGGTTTCCTTATGACCTTTCCACGAAAAATACATCCAAATTCCCACCCCAGTACAAGGAATAACACAATGCTTCCTATGTAACTCATCAGTAATAGGTTAATTCTAAATACAAAATATTAAACAGAAATCCAGTGTTGTTACTTTTATGTCTTCCTTTCCTGTCCTTTAACAAAAAAAAAAAAAAAAGTTTCAAAAATAAAGTAGATGTAGTTTTCCAAGTACAGTTTACTTGTTCACAGATGTACTCTCTCTGTGACGAATGCCCCATCTTTTCAATTATTAGAGTGGCCCTGCTTGGGGTGGAAAATGTTCAGTTATGTTTAGCTATGAGATCTCTGTCACATATTTGAAAGGGAAACTGCAAGCCAAACCCTGTCAGTTCTCCTCTCTGGAAAAATCAGTCTGTGGTAGTATTGAGAGTAGAACATAATCACTCTGAATCTCTCCCGTGTCCAGTCAAAAATGATTTGAATTTAAAGCTATGGACCTAGGAAAATATTTCAGACATCTTGCTTCAAAAGGAAGACAGGCTTACACGTTGTGGTTTCATTATCACATCAGGTGGTCTTCTACAGGTCAAAGGTAAAAGAGACGGGTTGACAAGGAACGATTCGGTTCCTGGTGAATGGACTGCCCCACAAGGTAAGCCAGCTTGTGGGCATAGTGGCAAGGTGCTGGAACTCGGATGATGCCCTTTAGTAGGAAAAAAAAACAAACAAACACACAACTAAATTTTTTTCACTTTACATCTACTTTCCCTGAATTTAAATTCGTGGAAGCCAATTCAGAGGTCCAACATTGTTCAATCTTGAATAGTACATTTAAAAAATCTGAAGAGAAAAGTAGCAAAAAGTACTTACTGGCAAATTATAATACATGTGGCATAGACAATATGTTAAACGCTGTACTGTATCTGGGCTCAAGCCAATCGTGTCATAGATGACATTATAATGAGTGGGGGTAACAGTCCCATCTTGCACAGACTGACTCACAATAAAAAAGTCATACCTGGAAATATAGGACATGTGGGTATCGGCTCATTTTAGAAAGAGGGTATAGTAAACCTAATGTCTGAAATGAAAACATTCAGTATAATCGCTTACAAAAATCTATTCTAGATTGTTTCCTTTACATTTAGAAACCTAACTCATAAACAACGATTTGAGAAATCAAATCTATAGAAGGCAATTAAATCACTGACACAGATAGTAACTCTCGTGGGATTTTGCCTTCAAGTGCATGCACTGAAACCTAGAGGAAGAAACAAGACTGGCACATTTGATCTGATATGGCCATAGATAATTCTATTGGAGATCCTGGGATGAAGGCCTGCTGCCTCGCTGAGAATCACTGGACTATATTTAAACTGTTTTTTTTTTTTTTTTTTTTTAAGACGGAGTCTGGCTCTGTCACCCAGGCTGGAGTGCAGTGGCGCAATCTCGGCTCACTGCAAGCTCTGCCTCCTGGGTTCATGCCATTCTCCTGCCTCAGCCTCCCGAGTAGCTGGGACTACAGGCGCCCACCACTACACCCAGCTAATTTTTTATATTTTTAGTAGAGATGGGGTTTCACCATGTTAGCCAGGATGGTCTCAATCTCCTGACCTCGTGATCCGCCTGCCTTGGCCTCCCAAAGTGCTGGGATTACAGGCATGAGCCACCGCGCCCGGCCTTAAACTTCTTAAATACGACCGGTAAGATTGATCTATGTGTTATAAATATTGAATTTATTTTTATGTGTACAATCTTATGTTGTACTTTATGTTTATGATACTTTTTATTTGCTCCATCCTTTAATCCTTTCCTGCCTTATACTAGATTGTTCAAATGTTTCTGCCTTTCCTTCATTTTACTTCATTTCTCCTCAACTCTCGGTATGAATATCATTAATTCCATTGTGGTTTCAAGTAAGTCTTTCATTTGTATAATTGACTTAAGTATAAAGCAGCAGCAGCTTTATCATTTTCCCTAATAACTAAAGAATCTTAGTGTATACTTTGACCTCATAATTCCTTTTCTGTGTAAGTGCTATATCCAGTATTTTAGGTCTTGTTTTAATATACCCTATAAATTGTCATTTATGAAATTAAGGCTTTTTTATACTCCATCGTAACTGATCAGCATTGCTTCTTGCATTTCATTCTCTCTTAACTGTTCAATTCCCTTCTTCCTAAAATACAGTCTTTTTGGGTAGCTCTCTCAGTGAGTATCTGGTGGATCTGTTAATGTATATACTGTATATGCAGTAACTGAGCATGTTTGTATTTCACTGTTAGCCTTGATAAGTTAGCTGGGTATCAAATTCTAGCTTGATGGTTATTTTTAAGCATTTTAAAGATATTTCATAGTATTCTCATTTCTACTCTTGCTGAATGTGATTTTTATTGTTTGTAAATATATTATTCCTGTGGTTGCTTTTAAATTTTCTTATGCCTGCTGAAGTTTCACTATAACATTTCTAAGTGTGAACTTTTATTGATCTTTGCTCAAATCTTGTTATTCTTCAATCTGAGGATTCAGAATCTCAGACTTCCTCTTTGAATATTGCTCCACCCCACCACACCCCCCTCATATCTTATCTACTGCTGAAACTTCTATTTGGTATACAGCAAATCCTTTTTTGCCTTACATTTTTCTAAATATTTTTTCATATCTTCCATATCTTTATGGCTCTCCACTGCATTATGGGAATTTTGTGAACATATGTTCCAGTTAACAATTTGTTTTTTTTTTATGTCTAACCTTCTCTTTAACCCTTCCACTGATTTTTCTTCGTTTTGACTATATTCACGTTTGTTAGATATTCAAATACAAATTGACCTTTCCATTAGACATTCTTATGGCCTTTATTCCTTTCTATATCTTTTCTTATTTCAATACATTTTTATATAGAATATCTCTTAACCATTTCATCTTCTGCAAGTTGTATCTAATCTTAATGTCTTAAAGGCTGGCTCTAATTCATAATGACTTGCATCCTCATAACAAGAAAAAGACTTCTAAATTACTGTTTGGAATTACTTCCTTGTGTCCATGAACAACAGAGCTGACTATATGAAACTATTTTGTAGCCTATTCAGTATTACTTTCTGAACACATCATTTCTTTGTTCAGGTTCTTAGGATAAGTGTCATACAAAATGTTTCACATAAAAGAAACTGGTCTCTTTTTTCACACTGCTGTTTTGTTTTTGTTTTTGTTTTGAGAGGGAGTCTCGCTCTGTCGCCCAGGCTGGAGTGCGGTGGCATGATCTCCGCTCACTGCAAGCTCCGCCTCCCCAGTTCACACCATTCCCCTGCCTCAGCCTCCCTACTAGCTGGGACTACAGGCGCCCGCCACCATGCCCAGCTAATTTTTTATATTTTTAGTGGAGACGGGATTTCACCGTGTTAGCCAGGATGGGCTCGATCTCTGGACCTCGTGATCTGCCCGCCTTGGCCTCCCAAAGTGCTGGGATTACAGGTGTGAGCCACCGTGCCCGGCCCCACACTGCTGTTTTAAAGCAGAAAGACATTTTAAAAATGGAAACCTCTGGCTGGGCGTGGTGGCTCAGGCCTGTAATCCCAGCACTTTGGGCCACCAAGGTGGGTGGATCACTTGAGGTCAGGAGTTCGAGACCAGCCTGGCCAACGTGGTGAAACCCCGTCTCTACTAAAAATACAAAAAATTAGCCAGACGTGGTGGTAGGCACCTGTAAGCCCAGCTACTCGGGAGGCTGAGGCAGGAGAATTGCTTGAATCTGGGAGGCAGAGGTTGCAGTGTGCCGAGATTGCGCCACTGCACTCCAGCCTGGGTGACAGAGCAAGACTCCATCAAATAGATAGATACCTACCTACATACCTCTCAGGCTACTGCATAAACATTTTGATGGTCGTGATATAGTCAATATAATTTGATTTGTGATGACTCCAAATTGTCAATATAAACATCACTTGCTATCTTTTGTATTCATAATTAAAAGGGTTTTAGGGCCACATTGAAGTTAACTCTTATGTGGTCACAGACATTTACAAAAGTTTGATGAAGAAACTTCGACAACCAGAAGACTAATCACGATTTCTAGATTCAAATGAGGAATCTCTGCCCAATAGTAAAAAAACAGACCAAATTAGTTCTAAAGAATCAGCAATGCTTTAAGGTAAAGTTATTGGAATTAAGTGATTGTGCTGAACTGAAGGAAATTGAGAAAATTATAGAACCAGCTGCAAAAAATACAGGTGGCTTACCATTCATTCCTAGTCAACTCTAGGTCAATAACTGTTCCTGGAGGTGGATTTTGAAAATCGCTTCCATGTTTAAGAAAAAATCTAGTGTTTATTCGTTTCTTCACCACAATGAAAGCTAGAGTGAAACTAAAAAATCAGGGTAAGTGTCACTATGTTTACTCAGTCTTACCTCAGAAGTACACAGTGTATTAAAACATCTGCTTTACATTTAGGCCCCATTAAGAAGAATGGACAGCAGCCCTCTTTACACCCTAATTTTACTGTCTAAGCTCCATGTGCCCGATTGAAGCAGTAAATGAGGAGGTATTTATTCAGAGCCACCCACATCCCAGGGGAAGGGTCCCTTCCTCACAACTTTAGGATCATTCCTACAATCCCTGCTGAGCAGCAGGCTCTCAAGAGGAGTTTTACGAAAGTGGAGTTTTACAAAAGTGGAGTTTTGTAGGTTTTGTAAGTGTTAGGGCTGGAGATCCCCTCCAGCTGGCTCCTCCAGCCTGGAAACACACAAAAGTCCACGATAAAAGAAGGATAAGTGTGAACTATTGGCAGCCTACGTTCATGGATTTCTTCTTTTTTTGAGATGGAGTCTCACTCTGTCCCCCAGGCTGGAGTGCAGTGGCATGATCTCAGCTCACTGCAACCTCCCTCTCCCAGGTTCAAGTGATTCTCATGGCTCAGCCTCCCAAGTAGCTGGTATTACAGGTGTGCACCACCACGCCTGGCTAATTTTTGTATTTTTATTAGTAGAGATGGGGTTTCGCTATGTTGGCCAGGCTGGTCTCTAACTCCTGACCTCAAGTGATCTACCTGCCTCGGCCTCCCAAAGTGCTGGGATTACAGGTGTGAGCCACCACACTGGGCCGTTCACGGATTTCTATGAGTATCTGACGTTAACAAGCCCTCCCACAGCAAGACTTGAAAGAAAGTAGGAAGATTCACTGGAACTTTGTGGTGGAAGCGGTCTGCTACTGCCAGGTCCAATTCTGCTTTGCATTCTGACTTGGCTGTGGAACGCAAAATCAAAACAGAAGGGTCTTCCCCACGCTCCCCCACCCATCCACAAAAGCCACTATTTATATCAAACTCCTAATCTCATCACACATTGTATTGGTGTTTTCCCCTAAAAAACATCAGATTTTTTTTTCAAAGACTAAAATGTAGAGCTAAAATCTGCACAGTACAATTTTTTTTGAGACAAGGTCTCACTGTATCACCCAGGTATGAGTGCAGTGCTCCTAGGCTCAAGTGACCTGCCCACCTCAGCTTTCTGAGTAGCTGGGACTGCAGGCACACACCACCATGCTCAGCTAATTTTTTCTTTTCTTTTTTTTTTTTTTTTTGAGACGGAGTTTCACTCTTGTTGCCCAGGCTGGAATGCAATGGCGCGATCTCAGCTCACTGCAACCTCCGCCTCCCGGGTTCAAGCAATTCTCCTGCCTCCGCCTCCTGAGTAGCTGGGATTACAGGCATGTGCCACCACGCCCGGCTAATTTTTGTGTATTTTTAGTAGAGACGGGGTTTCTCCATGTTGGTCAGGCTGGTCTCGAACTCCTGACCTCAGGTGATCCACCCTCCTCGGTCTCCCAAAGTGCTAGGATTACAAGCGTGAACCACTGCGCCCGGCCAATTTTTTCATTTTTTGTAGAGATAGGATCTCACTATGTTGCCCAAGCTGGTCTTGAACTCCTGGGCTCAAGTGATCTGCCCACCTTAACCTTCCAAAGTGCTGGGATTATAGGCATGAGTCACTCACTACACATTACAATTAATACAACCTACTGGTTAGGAGAGATGGTTTTTAAGTAGGTCGACATCTTTTTCGCTTCATGGTCAAGCAATGCTTGAAGCTGACCATCTCCCACTCCATCCCGATACACAATAACAGAATGTGGCATCGATGATTCGTTTTTACACCAGACATCCAGGGCAGCTGAGAGGAAATCAGAAACTTATGTGAATAAATCATAATTTGGAACAAACTAGCCTTTGCTGCTTTTGACAAATTCTAGGTCCATCTTTCAACACTGCAGCTTTCAGGGCAATTTTACTGTGTAAGTCCTGTATATTCTGGGGTTCCTCAACAACAGCACTATGGAAGTTTTGATCCAGAGAATCTGTGGTAGGATGTTTAGCAGCATCTTTGTCCTCTACCCACTAGACTCAATGCCAGTATCACCTCCACCCCAGTTGTGACACCAAAAACTAAAGGTTCAGTCATGACCAAGTGTCCCCTGGAGGCATATGTCCATTGGTGGAGAACTACTTGTATAGTGTCGGGTTCCCCGACCCCTACAAGACACTGACCTTTCAAGCAGATCTGCAGCTCTTTCACAAGCTCTTCTCCTGTTTTCTGAATGACACATTGAGAGTACCACCTGTTCACAGAAAAACCACCAGTGTGGAAAACAAGATTCTTAAAATCTCATTTGAGTCTGCATTAATCTATAGGCAAAAAATATTACTATCGGTAGTTAAGGACATTTTAGCATCAATTCATATCTCTACAGAGACCAAAGTATTGGTCTCTTTTGATATCTTAGGCATTTTAGAAGATTTTGAGTGCATACAAATAGTCAAGTAGAATGGAAGCATTTATTCACATTACTACAAATTAATCATGCTTTATCGTACAAGACAACTGTAGTTTTGCCTATGGGGGAATGCAATAAAATGAAAACCCTGTGCTCCCCCTGGTTCATGCTTTGGGGCTTTGGGATCAACACCCTCAACAGTGGCTCCTCCATGTTCCCCCTCACTGAGGAAGGGGTTTGCTTTGGAATGGTGGCAGCTGTTGTGACAACTTCAACATATCTAGTAAAATGGTATGCTGTCTCAAGTTTCTATCCCCTTACCACATTCTTATTTACTTCACAGTAACCCCATCTGACCACCTGACATTGTGATGTATCTGTCTGTCTGCCTCTTCTCACTAGGATTTAATCCACAGAGTATGACCAGGCATCTTGGCTCCATTTTCACTGCCAGTGTGATTTGGCTCATGATGGTCTCTGCTTTCTTGGGTTTGGAGTATGTAATTGTAATATTTACTTAGCTATGTGTATTTCTCTTTGTTCAAGGTATTGGCTATTTTCTTTCCTTTTTTTTTGAGACAGAGTCTCGCTCTCTCACCCAGGCTGGAGTGCAGTGGCGTGATCTCGGCTCACTGCAAGCCCCACCTCCTGGGTTCACGCCATTCTCCTGCCTCAGCCTCCCGAGTAGCTGGGACTACAGGTGCCCGCCACCACGCCTGGCTAATTTTTGTATTTTGTTTTAGTAGAGACGGGGTTTCACCGTGTTAGCCAGTATGGTCTCGATCTCCTGACCTTGAGATCTGCCCACCTCAGCCTCCCAAAGTGCTGGGATTACAGTCGTGAGCCACCGCACCCGGCGGCATTGGCTATTTCCATAATTTTTTGGAAGTTTTTCTTTGATTGGAAAGCAGATTTTACACTATTAAAATAAGTATTACTTGAAAAAAGCATCTGTTGAATAATTGAAAGTATAATTTTTCCCTATGATTGCAACACTATTTTCAAACAAAAAGTAGAGCAAAACAGTGTTTTCATATTGAAGCAGAATATGACTGGAAAAAACTCATCATCTGTGGAAATAAAGATGGATTTTCCTTTAAAGATATTCCTGAATTATACCTAGTGGGCCACAATCGTTACTAAACAGAGGTAATTTGCAATGGACATACATCAAGTAATGTGCAAAGGACTGCAAACTTAAGACTGCAAACGTATTTCAAGGTGCAGTGTGGTTTCTACTCTGAGAACAGAAAATAAAAGGGCCCTGGGAGAAAAGGAGAGCATAGGATATAGACACACATCTCCTTTTGGAAGTACATCACGTGCAGGTATAGGAAGACAAGGTCCTATACTTACAGATCTCTGGCCACTAATTATGTTTCCGTGTCTCTTTACCCATGCACATCTGAACTATTTCACTATGTGTTAATTATCTCCATTGAAGACATTTACTGATCAGAGCCTATGGTAGGCAGAATTCTACCTGTTCTAATCCCTGGAGCCTGTGATTCTGGCAGGATACCACCCCTGTGATGATGTTATGCTATATGGCTCCGTTGACTTTATGATAAAAGTTTTCCAAATGAGTCATTTGTAATCACATGAGCTCCTTTAAAAGCAGGGATGTTTTTTTCTGGCTGATGGCAGAAGAGGTCAGATTCAAAACAGAACAAGGGCTCAATGTGCCATGGCTGGTTGGAAGATGGAGAGGGGTTTGCTACCTGAGAGTAATCAAGACTGGCCTGCAGCTGACAGTCAACAACAACAACAAAAAACAACATCAACAACAAAAACCAGGGACCTCTGTCATCTAACCACAAAGAAATGGATTCAGCCACAATGACATGAGCTTGGAAGGGGAGGGCTATCAAGCCTCCAGATGATAATGTGGCTTGGCTGACACCTTAATTTATGCCTTGTAAGGTCCTGAGAGCATGAACTACCAGGTGTCTGATCAGAAGAACTGTGCAGATAGAGATGGGCATTGTCATAAACTGCTACGTCTGTGGTATTTTAGGCAGCAATGGAAAATGATGTAGAGCCAGCCAACCATGCAAAATGTTCTAGGAACATAACTTTGCCAGAAAAATCAGGAGACCACATTAAGAATAACTCATCTGTCAAATTCCGAACCTCTTGAGTTAACAAATATTAAGTAGGTTCATCTTTTCTATTTGGCCCACAGTCAGCTACCAACTAAACATGTCTACCAGAGCTTACTTACTTTGTTAATTCAGCATTGGTACTTGCAACAAATCCTGCTATTGATTTCTGTCGATTGACAATATCGTGGAAACAATCAATGCCAACGAACATTGTTCTTTGTACCTTAAGTTTTTTTTGAAAAGGTAGTGGAGTTAGAACGTGAGCAAAATTTAAGCATTAACAATTAAGAGAATCTTAAGTTTTATTAGACGTAAGTTAAATGAAGTCAATGAAATACAACATACGTCTGTCTCCACCTTCCAGAGGGCTCCTCCCATCTTGCAATTCATCTGCTGGGCAATCTTGGTGACGATGGTCCTTGCCTGGACTTTTTCTAAGGTCTTTTTCACCACACATTGGCTTGGAATTGGGCATTTGGTACATAGGTATCTTTTTATGCTGTCATATCTACGTTTGTCATCATTGGGCAGGATACAAATCACCTTGAAAACCAGCAAACATGACATTCCCTAAGATACAACAACAGTGATACAGGAAAGAAAAACCATCTGGAGCAGGCAACTTAGGTGGAAGACTGACAAGCTAGAGTCAATTTATTAAGAAAATATATGAGCCCAAGAGGGTGAAGGATCTAGAACCATGTTATTAATTATAACATAATTATATCAATTTATAATATATGTATTTATTTTATTAGAAAATTATTACATTAGTTATTACTTAATTGGAAGGGTGAATGTGTGGAAGAAAATTATAATTAACATTATAAACTATAATTAACATTAAATTGTTGTAAGTGTTTATATAGTGTTGTAAATTATAGTTAACATTAATGTTATAAATTACAGCAATTGCTACAAGATGCAATTTGGCATATACATCAATTGCTTAAGCCTGCAATATCATTTCCATCCTAGTTATTCAGGTTCCAGGAACTTATCACCATGTTGACAAAGATGAGTTAAAATCAGGCTGAAGGATACAATGATCAGTACAGTCACCATTTACAGGACTATCACTGAGAGAGAAGGAAAAAAAAAAAAAACAGTTAAGGCAGGCCCATACTAAAATTCTTTTAAACAGCCTGAAAAATCACGCTGCAGCTGCACAGATAAGAGAGCAAGGCCTAATGTACAAATGCCTTTGTTCTTTGTATAATCAGCAGGCTCCCAGGAAAGTTTCCTCTGCTTCTGCAGACATGTACACAGTGCGGACTCCATGGGCAGTTGCATAAGGAGGAGGCTTGGCTGAGACAGGCCTGCAGCTGCACAGATGAGGACAGTTACACAGATAGCTACACAGATAAGGGAAATTTCTTAGAAAAACTTTTGTTTTCAACTGTAAAATGGCAACCCTCTCGGCTCCCCCTCTGCTGCAGAGAGCTTTCCTCTTTTGCTCCAACCGTACTCTTGGTGTCCACAGTCCTAAATTTTCTTGGCCGTGAAACAAACAGCTCAGATAACACCACAGACAACGAGACGGTTTCATTGACCCTAGACAGCTTCATCATGATGTATGTGTAGGGCACTTGCTGAGTGGTTCACTTGGCAAAGTTAATACTTTCAGCAACCCACTGAAATAAGTAGTATTATCCCCATTTTACTGCTGAGTAAGCACACTTAGGAGTTAGGGAAACTGCCTGATTTTCCAAGGTTTCAAATATTGGGTTGGATTTCCAGTGGGAAACTAAGCAGTTAGGAGGACTGGTTACTAATTTGCCTGTTCCTGACTTTCTTGGGAAAATAATTATTAAGTTATTTTTAACATGATGATGTTTATAGGAAGTTTTTGGTGGACATCTTTTATCAGATTAAGGAAATTCTCTTCTCATTCTATACTGTTTTTCTTCCTTTCACGTGAAAGGGTGTAGAATTCCAAATGCATTGTCTGCATTGACAAGTATTTGTCCCATAGTTCAGACTAAACAGTTAATCATTTGCATTTTTTCGAAAGGTGACCTATTGCAAATTTTCAAATGACTGGCATATAGTAGCTTTTGGTGTTTTATATTTTATTAATCTCCGGTGAATCTACACTAATGAATTCTACTTTTTTTTTTTTTTTTTAGCTTTAGTCTTCAGTTTTTTGTTTTTTTTGTTTTTTTTTTTTGAGGCGGAGTCTCGCTGTCGCCCAGGCTGGGGTGCAATGGCGCTATCTCGGCTCACTGCAAGCTCCGCCTCCCGGGTTCACGCCATTCTCCTGCCTCAGCCTCCTGAGTAGCTGGGACTACAGGCGCCCGCCACCACGCCCAGCTAATTTTTTTTTTTTGTATTTTTAGTAGAGATGGGGTTTCACCGTGTTAGCCAGGATGGTCTCGATTTCCTGACCTCGCGATCCGCCCGCCTCGGCCTCCCAAAGTGCTGGGATTACAGGCGTGAGCTACCACGCCCAGCCTAGTCTTAAGTCTTGACAATATCAAATTTTGATATTTTCAAAGGACCAGCTTTAAGTTTTTTGGTTTTTGTTCAGAGATGAGTGGTGAAATTAGAATTATGTGTACAGATCAGAAAACAGCGTTACCAGCTGGGCGCAGTGGCTCATGCCTGTAATCCCAGTACTTTGGGATACCAAGGTGGGCGGATCACAAGGTCAGGAGTTCGAGACCAGCCTGGCCAATATGGTGAAACCCCGTCTCTACTAAAAATACAAAAATTAGCCAGGCATGGTGGTGGGCACGTGTAGTCCCAGGTACTTGGGAGGCTGAGACAGGAGAATAGCTTGAACTGGGAGGCGGAGGTTGCAGCGAGCCGAGATGGCATCACTACACTCCAGCCTGGGTGACGGAGTGAGATTCTGTCTTAAAAAAAAAAAAAAAAAAGAAATAGCATTACTTCAATATTAATTTTCTTAATTGGGTAACACGTTGTGTTTAAGTAAGAGAATGTTCCTTTGTTTTCAAAATACCCATTGACGTATTTAGAGATTAATGGAGCAGCATATCACACACACATACACAGTAACTGCCATGAATTACAATCATATACATATGGTAAAGGAGAAAAAGAATAATTATACAACTGTGGTCAAATGTTTGGGTAATCTGGATGATGGGTATAGAAGGGGTATTTGTATTATTTTTCCAATTCTTCCTGTAAGTATGAAATTACACTAAAGTATAAGATTAAAAGGAATAAAGTTTCTGAATATCTAAAAAAATGAAAGGTTTAGATTGGATTAATACATAATAATTTTAAATAGAACATTTGTAAAATTTTCTGTTTAAAATGAGGACTATGTTCCCTATTGGCATTTTTACTGCAAATGTCTGATTTTCAGGAATGAGTTATTAATATTAAATGCAGTGACTTTTTTATTCTTGTAGCCTTAATACTAGATTTGCTTCACTTCCTGTAAAGAAAGCTGTAACCTGAATGTACGTTTGTGGCAGGCCAGTTTTTACTAATGTAGGCCTCCATCACAACTCTTTCAGTACTGAGTGGTTAACTGAAATATTAAAAGCTAAAAAAGCCAGTGCCCTTATACAAAGGCTGGAATGTAACAAAACCCCAACAAGAGCTTTGCCTAGGCCTTTCCTGGGTCTCAAAGCATGACAAAATAATGAAGGAATTCTTTAACAGGACCCATTTAGGATTAAACAGGTTTTACTGGGGGTCTGAAGAAAATCCCCAGGCCTCCACAAACAAGTTTATTGGAGGTCTGAAGGAACGCCCCAAACCTCCATGATTCAGCAGCAGACAAGATAAGGGTAATCACCGTAGCACCTAGACCCATTTAGATTAAGTAAATTTACTGAGTCTCCAGAAGAAGGTCTTCAGGACTCAGACCTTAGTTATAGATCAAAAGTTAATCACTTATGGCTGGGCATGATGGCTCATGCCTGTTATCCCAGCACTTTGGGAGGCCGAGGCGGGCAGATCACAAGGTCAGGAGATTGAGACCATCCCAGCTAACACAGTGAAACCCTGTCTCTACTAAAATATAAAAAATTAGCCGGGCATGGTGGCGGACGCCTGTAGTCCCAGCTACTTGGGAGACTGAGGCAGGAGAATGGCGTGAACCTGGGAGGTGGAGGTTGCAGTGAGCCGAGATCGTGCCACTGCACTCCAGCCTGGGCAACAGAGTGAGACTCCATCCAAAGAAAAAAAAAAAAAAAAAGAAAAGTTAATCACTTATGTCTTTAGATAAATGCACACTTAGACATAGACATATAGCTTAGAAGGTATATAAGCTCTGAAAACCTTTGTAATTTTGAGTTGGTCTGGAGATAATTTCCAGGCCTTCTCCCTGTAACTGGTTACAGAAATAAAAACTCTCTTCCACCCCAGTCTGCATCTCGTTATTGGGCAGTAAGAAACAGCAGCCCGGCCCCTCAGTTTGCTCCAGGAACACTTTCATTTCCTCTGTTTCTGCCTTATGTATCCCAACTCGCATTTATAGGATTTTAATTCTTTATTAGTCACATACACGAGTTTCCTCCTCATGACTCATTTAAAACAGTGATCTGCAAGCTGTCTGTACCCACCATAAAGAAAACCAACACATCCCCAAACATCAAGTACTTGTGAATGCCTGGTCATGTCATTACCAGTCACATTTGTGAAGTTCACATTTTATTTTAGGTACAACATAAATATGTGGCCTGCTATCTTTTTATTACATCAACGTATTTTCTTACACAGCCTTTTTCTGCCCTTGCCTCATGCCACATGACTTGATTCCTAGTTACATACATGAATCCCCTTCTATTGCTGGTCTATGGAGATTTCCATCTGTACTGGAACAGTTTTATAAGTGATTTTTAGTCCTTATTTTACGGATAATTTCCAACTATTTGGGGTACACAAGATTGTGGACACGCTTCCCCCATGCCATCTGACATAATGCCTTAAAATATTTAAGGGGATACCTTAAGAAATTGTTCCAAAAGGCAAATCCAGGATGAATAAATGAGTAAATGAGTAAAAGTAGGACAAGTTCTTCAAGAGGCAGAAGTTCTTTAAAGAAAGCCCCACATTAAAAAGGTAATCTTGAGGCCGGGCGCGGTGTCTCACGCCTGTAATCCCAGCACTTTGGGAGGCCGAGGCGGGCAGATCACGAGGTCAGGAGATCGAGACCATCCTGGCTAACACAGTGAAACCCCATCTCTACTAAAAATACAAAAAATTAGCCGGGTATGGTGGCAGGCGCCTGTAGTCCCAGCTACTTGGGAGGCTGAGGCAGGAGAATGGCATGAACCTGGGAGGCGGAGCTTGAGCCGAGATCGCGCCACTGCACTCCAGCCTGGGTGACAAGTGAGACTCGGTCTCAAAAAAAAAAAAAAAAAAAAGAAAGGTAATCTTGAGCTTTTCAGGCAGATACCAAATGAGCAAAGAGATTCCTGTTATGAGAATAAGCTGGAATTCAAACAGCTGCCAAAGCCCCTTTTACTCTGATTCTAATCCTAGAATAGGAAGCTTTGCTGGTTCCCAATGGGGGCTTCTCTTACCGAGAGGGGGCCAGCAAAGAATAAAACAGTACTCAAGTAACAGGAAGCAACACATAAAACTTAAGTCCAACAGGATTTCAAAACACAGACATTACATTTCAGAATGCGTATGGCTCACATAAGGTATTCTTCAGGGTATCCTACAAGGGTTCCCTAGGGGAAATTAAAAGAAGAAAGTCTAGGCTTCATGTAAAACACAATAGGAAAACATTCTGGTTTCATGGTCAAGAAACAAAGACATCTTCCCACCTCTACCCCTCAAGATCATCCTGGAGGAAAAAAGAAGATGAACTTGGGTAAAGAACCCAAGAAAGAAAAAGAATTTGCTGTAGTAATTCAGATACAACATAATGACAACTTGGTCTAAGACACCAAACAGAAGAAAGGAAAGAACGGACTCCTAGAAAAATACCAGGCAAGTATTGCCAGGCACGGTGGCTCACGCCTGTAATCCCAGCACTTTGGGAGGCCTAGGTGGGCAGATCACTGGAGGTCAGGAGTTCGAGACCAGTCTGGCCAACATGATGAAACCTCATCTCTATTAAAAATATAAAAATTAGCTGAGCATGGTGGCAGGCGCCTATAATCCCAGCTACTTGGGAGGCTGAGGCAGGAGAATTGCTTGAACCGGGAGGTAGAGGTTACAGTGGGCTGAGATCATGCCACTGCACTCCAGCCCGGGCCACGGAGCAAGACTCCATCTCAAAAAAAAAAAAAAAAAAAAAAAACAAAAAAAAAACAACCAAAAAACAGGCAAGAAGAGTAACACAGGCCAGAAGATCGTGATCACAGACTTGGCAGGTTATACCTGGGGGTAAAAGTAATTAATGTGGTGATTATTAATACCCACACTACTTTACATTTTTATGGTGTATTTTTTCAAGTTAGGAGATTTTAAAAGTAATTACAAGTCTCCAAGTCTGAGAAAATTAGCATAAGATTGTGATACTCAGGAATAGCTAAACCATGAAAGTTTGTATTCAGCTAATAGCAGGTTAATCTGCTTTCGTTGGCAAGTTCAGGAAACCAACGACAACATTTTGAATTCTAAAATACTTATCAAAATAGTTTAGAACAATAACTAAAAGACTGTACATGTATCAACTAGACACTTACCATCTGCAGTGTCGGTCTAGTATATTTCCGTAATGTGTCTATATAGGAGTTAGCATCACCATCTACTTCAATCCTAAAAAATAAATATAGCATCCATATCCAAAAGATACCAACCAGTGAAACAAACGTTTCACCCAGCAAATTAAATACAAAGTAAGACATGATAAAATGCCCAGATATGCATTTCAGTAGAAAGTATGTTTAAAAGAAAAAAGACAGTAGACTTTCCGTTTCCGATTCTACTTGTAAGGAGCTTTAAAGTCACTACTCTGCCCTAACAGCAAGTCAAAAGCTAAACAGACTGAAAACAATGAACAGCTCTCCTAGGATTTTCAAGAGAGGTGAGGATACAGGGCAAATCACTGCCTGCAATATTGAAGAGACAAATAAGCAAAAACAAGGAGTCCTGGCTAGCTGGAGCAAAGACTCAGGAAACTTCCCAGGGAAACAGTTCCTGGGTCAGACGACCTGAACTGTAACTGATGAATTACTGCAGTCTCAGCATGGACAACTGTGAGTGTTAAAAACTCCAGGTATACCGAGTCACAGGAGGGTCCCCACAATTTTGAGAGTGTTACCTCTAGGAGCTTGACCAGGTTCTCGCAGTAAATACCAGTGGAAAATTGTTTAGTGCTTGCAGCAGGGGGAGGGGAAAAGAAACTATTTTGAAATATGCCAGAGCCCTGTGTTCCTAACAGGGACTGCCCTCAGGAGAAGCTAGTTAACCAGAACCTAACTTTTTTTTAAAAAAAAAAAAGAAAGAAAATGTTTAGGTTCAGGGGTACACATGCATGTTTGTTATATAGGTAAACTTGTGCCCTGTTTGTTGTACAGATTTTATCATCCAAGTACTAAGCAAAAGAAGCTGAGGCTGAGAAGACTACACACTGTATGAGTCTAACTAGATGACATTCTAAAAAGGCAAAACCATGGAGACGTAAAAAAAAAAAAAATTAGTGGTCCTCAGAGGTTGTGGTGCAGTGGGTAGGTGGTGGCAGGAAGGGATAATTAGGTGAAGCACAGAAGACTTTTAGGGCAGTGAAAAATACTGTGCATGAAACCAATGGTGGTTACATGTCATATACATTTGTCCAAACCAGTAGAATGTACAACTCCAAGAGTGAACCCTACTGTAAACTATGGACTTTGGGTGATTATGATATTTCAGTGTAGGCTCAACAGCTGCAACAAATGTACTGCACTGGTAGGGGATGCTGATGGGGGAGGCCATGCATTATTGGGAGCAGGATATACATGAGAAGTCTCTAACTTCCTCTTACTTTTGCTGTAAACCTAAAACTGCTCTAGAAAGTTTTTTAAGTTCAGTTTTTGGAAACATGACGGAGAATTCTTAATATTCTCCCATCCATTCACATCAAGTTCTTAATTCTCATACCTTCTACAACATGTATCTTAATAGCCATAAACCGTATATCACAAAGTCTGTTTTAATATTTTTTGACTAGAGATTAGACTTTACAAACTTTTAAGGTTTTGATACAGTGACCAATTCCTACAATATTTTAGTTATTATACTTTAAGATTGCTAACAACCGATCTTCAAATTGGAATTTCTGCTCTACTTACATTTCTGCTGGTTTCATAGTTATGCCCATGGGGGCTGTGACACTCTGCAGATGACCCTTTAAGGACATGGCTTCTCTGTGACTGCTCCTGCTATAGAGTATGAGCCAACTATGTAGTGGCACTGCATTAAGTAAGGGTAATTCTCTTATTTCTCTTGACCAGTCTCCTTGTGAATTGGCTTTAACCTGGAAAAGAATTATAAGACATGGCATAAAACTTTATTTTAAAGATCAACTTATCTGAGATCCTGTACACTGTAAATCTGTGCTATCTCCTATTGAAATGTTACAATTATAAACTTGAATGGCCAATGTAGGTATTTTTTTCATTAAGATATAGGTTAATAGGACTGGAATTCTATCCTAGGTGTTAAAAATTTTAATTGAGAGGCCATTGCAGGGGAGATGGCTCCAGAGCTTTAGGTTCCTATGTAGGCAAAGCAAACCCCAATGTAAACAGTAAAGCAAAGCCAGAGACTTTACCAATCAGAAACCACCATTACCAACTAGGGTCCTTCCACTCTAATAGATCAAACGTATTTTGTCCTATTTTGCATCGGCCTATAAAAGCTCACTGCTCATACTGCTGCAGCAGAGCTCTCTGAACCCCTTCTGATTGAGTGCTGCACAATTGGTGAATCAGTCTTAGTGCAAATAAACTTAATTTGATTTGAAGTTTCTTTTGGAGCTTTTCAATGCTGTTAGACTCAGACTGGCTCGTCATACTGTTCTATCACAGCATGTGCTCCCTAAACATTTAGTCTTTCGGTGGGAACTTTAGTCCAAGGAATGACACTTGAAACATTTAACCAAGGATAGAGTAAGATGGCCAAATAGAGGGCTCCACTGATCATCCCTACAAGAGGAACACTAGGTTTGACAACTATCTGTAAAAAGGGAGCACCTTCATAGGAACCAAACATCAGGTGAGCACTCAAGTGTCTGGTTTTTACTTTATATTGCTGAAAGAGGCACTGAAGGTAGGAAAAACAGTCTTGAATTGCTGATGTCACCCTTCTCCCACCCCTGCATGGCGCCAAGAATCTGTGCAGTTGGGAGAGGGAGAGCACAGCAACTGTGAGGCTTTGCATTAAAATCAGCACTGCCCTGTCACAGCAG
This sequence comes from Pongo abelii, assembly GCF_028885655.2. Classification (NCBI taxonomy): domain Eukaryota; kingdom Metazoa; phylum Chordata; class Mammalia; order Primates; family Hominidae; genus Pongo; species Pongo abelii. The sequence goes on from NC_085929.1 coordinate 31,195,594, forward strand.
AAAGCAGAACTGGGCTGTACTCAGCTGATGGTCAACCCATAGGAGGAACATTTGATTCTGGCCCTAGCCAGAGGGGAATTGCCCAGCCCAGTGGTCACAGCTTGAGTTCTGGAAAGCCTCACCACCATGGGCTGGAGTGCTCTGTAGCCCTAAGTGAACCTGAGAAACAGTTTAAGGCCACAAAGACTGCAATCCCTAGGCAAGTCCTAATGCTGATCTGAGCTCAGAGCTCATAAACTGGGGGTGGAGGGGTAGGGGACATGATCTACTGAGGCACCAGCCAGGGTAGCTAAGAGAGTGCTTGCATCACCCCTCCCCCAACTCACAGTAGCACAGCTCAAAGCTGCAAGAGAGCCCTTCTTTCTGCTTCAGGAGAAAAGAAGGAAGAGTGAAGACTTTGTCTTGTATCTTGGATACCAGCTCAGCTACAGTAAGACAGGACAACAGTCAGGGTTGTGAGGCCCCCATTCTGGACCCTAGCTCTTGGATGACATTTCTAGACATACCCTGGGCCAGAAGGGAAACCTGCTGCTTTGAAGGGAAGGACCCAGCCCAGGCAGGATTCATCACCTATTGACTAAAGAGCCCTTGGACCCTGAAGAACCAGCAATAATACCCAGGTAGAATGTGAGGGCCTTGGGTGGACTCAGACATGCTGGCTTCAGGTGAGAACCAGCATATTCCCAGCTGTTGTGGCTATGGGGAGAGACTCCTGCTCGAGAAAAGTAGAGGGAAAAGCGGAAAAGTAAAGGGGACTTTGTCTTGCACCTTAGGTACCAGCTCAGCCACAGTGGGGTAGAGCACCAAGCAGGCTTTTGGGGTCTCCAATCCCAGGCCTTGGCTCGTGGATGGAATTTCTGGACCTGCCTTGGACCAAAGTGGGGCACACTGCCCTGAAGGGTAAGTCCTAGGCCTGGCAGCATTCACCGCAAGCTGACTGAAGAGCCCATGGACCTTAAGGGAACACTGGCAGTAGCCTAGCAGTACTCCCTATGGGCCTGTGGTGGCGGTGGCCATGGGGTGAGGCTCCTCTATGTGTAGAAAGAGAAGGGGGCCGGGTGCAGTGGCTCACGCCTAGAATCCCAGGACTTTGGGAGGCCAAGGCGGGTGGATCACTTGAGGTCAGGAGGTCTGGCCAGCCTGGTGAAACCCCGTCTCTACTAAAATATAAAAATTAGCTGGCTGTGGTGGTGGGCGCCTGCAATTCCAGCTACTCGGGAGGCTGAGGCATGAGAATCACTTGAACCCAGTAAGTGGAGGTTGCAGTGAGCCAAGATTGCATCACTGCATTCCAGCCTGGGCAACAGAGCAAAATGGTCTCAGAAAAAGAAAGAGAAAAAGAAGGAAGAGAAGAGTGAGAAGGTCTGCATCATGTGGTTTGAGTGCCAGCTTAGCCACAGTACAAAAGAATACCAAGTGGGTTTCTATGATTTTTGACTCCAGTCCCTGACTCCTGAATGGCATCTCTGTACCTGCCCAGGGCCTGGGGGAACTTACTGCCCCTGAAGGGAAGGACACAAGTCTGGCTGCTTTGCCACTTGATTGCAGAGCCCTAGGGCCTTGATCCAACATAGATGGTAGCCTGGTGGTGGTCACAGTGGGCCTTGGGCAAGACCCAGTGCTGTGCTGGCTTCAGGTTGACCCCGTGCAGTCCCATTGGTAGTCACTGCAGGGATGCCTGTGTCACCCCAAACCCAGCTCCAGGCAGTTCAGCACAGAGAGACAGAAAGTAAGCGAACAAGACTCTCTGCCTGGTAATCCAGAAGTCTTCTGGATCATATCAAGATCATCAAGGTGATATCACCATGAATCTGCGAGAACCATAGCATTACTGTGCTTGGGATGTCCCCTGATGCAGATATGACTTAGATCACAATACCCAAGTCCTTCTGAATACCTGGACAGCCTTCCCAAGGAAGATGAATACAAACAAGCCCGGATGGCGAAGAGAACAATGAAAACCTAACTTTCAATGCCCGAACACTCATCAACTTTCCCAAGCATCAAGACCATCCATGAAAACACGGACCTCAGAAAATGAACCAAATAAGGCACCAGGCACCAGTCCTGGAGAAATAGATATGTGATCTTTCGGACAACTCAAAATAGCTATTTAGAGGAAACTCAAAGAAATTCAAGATAACAGAAAGAATTGAGAATTCTAGTAGATAAATTCTACAAAGAGATTGAAATAATTAAAAAGATTCAAGTAGAAATTCTGGAGTTAAAACATTCAATTGACATATTGAATACATCAGAGTCTCTTAAGAGCAGAATTAAATCAAGCAGAAGAAAGAATTACACAGCTCAAAGGCAGGCTGTTTGAAAACACATAGTCAGAGGAGGCAAAAGAAAACACAGAAGCATACCTACAAAATCTAGAAAATAGCCTCAAAAGGGAAAATCTAAGAGTTACTGTCCTTATAGACGAGGTAAAGAAAGAGATAATGGTACAAAGTTCACTCAAATAGATAGCAGAACTTCCCAAACCTAAAGACATATATCAATATCTAAGTATAAAATGTTTACAGTAGATTTAACCCAGAGACGACTACTTCAAGGCATTTGATAATCAAACTTCCAAAGGTCAAGGATAAAGAAAGGATCCTAATAGCAGCAAGAGAAAAATAACATAGAATGGAGCTCCAATACATCTGGCAGCAGACTTTTCAGTGGAAACCATACAGACCAGGAGAGAGTAGCAGAACATCTTTAAAGTGCTGAAGGAAAAAAAAAATTACCCCAGAATAATATACCCAGTAAAAATATCCTTCAAACATGAAGGAGAAAGACTTTTCCAGACAAACAAAAGCCAAGGGATTTCATCAACACCAGATCTGCCCTACCAGAAATGCTAAAAGGGGTACTTCAATTAAAAAAAAAAAAAAAAGGGATGTTGAGGAGCAATAGGAATTCATCTGAAGGTACAAAACTTACTGGTAATAGGGCCGGGGACGGTGGCTCACGCCTGTAATCCCAGCACTTTGAGAGGCTGAGGCGGGCGGATCATGAGGTCAGGAGATCGAGACCATCCTGGCTAACACAGTGAAACCCCATCTCTACTAAAAATACAAAACAATTAGCCGGGCGTGGTGGCAGGCGCCAGTAGTCCCAGCTACTCGGGAGGCTGAGGCAGGAAAATGGCGTGAACCCGGGAGGCGGAGCTTGCAGTGAGCCGAGATTGTGCCACTGCACCCCAGCCTGGGCGACAAAGAGAGACTTCGTCTCAAAAAAAAAAAAAAAAAAAAAAATTAGCCAGGCGTGGTGGCAGGTGCCTGTAATCCCAGCTACTCAGGAGGCTCAGGCAGAGAATTGCTGGAACCCAGGAGGTGGAGTTTGCAGCAAGCCAAGATCATGCCACCGCTGTACTCCAACCTGGGCGACAGAGGGAGACTGTCTCAAAAAAAAAAAAAAAAAAAAAAAAAAAAATTTTTCTAAAAGCTCAATTAGAAATGAAACTGGAGGCTGGGCGCGATGGCTCACTCCTGTAATCCCAGCACTTTGGGAGCCTGAGGTGGGTGGATCACAAGGTCAGGAGATCGAGACCATCCTGGCTAACATGGTGAAACCCGGTCTCTACTAAAAACACAAAAAATTAGCTGGAAGTGGTGGCAGGTGCCTGTAGTCCCAGCTGCTTGGGAGGCTGAGGCAGGAGAATGGCATGAACCCGGGATGCAGAGTTTGCAGTGAGCTGAGATCATGTCACTGCACTCCACCCTGGGCAACAGAGCAAGACTCCATCTCAAAAAAAAAAAGAAACTGGAGATATTACAACTGATACCACAGAAATACAATAGATCATTCAAGGCCGCTGTGAACACCTTTACACACACAAACTAGAAAACCTAGAGGAGATGGATAAATTCCTGGAACTGGAAATATACAACCCTCCTAGATTAAACCAGGAAGAAACAGAAACTCTGAACAGTCCAATAACAAGCAGTGAGATTGAAATGGTAATATAAGATGCCACCAAAAAAAGTCCAGGACCAGACGGATTCACAGCTGAATTCTATCAGACACTCAAAGAAGAATTGGTGCCAATCCTATTGAAACTATTCCAAATGACAGAGAAAGAAGGAATCCTCCTAAATCATTCTATGAAGCCAGTATCACCCTAATACCAAAACCAAGAAAGAAGAAAACAAAAGAAAACTATAGATCAATCTCCCTGGTGAACATAGATGTAAAAATTCTCAACAAAATACTAGCTAAATGAATCCATCACCATATCAAAAAGATAATCCACCATGATCAAGTGGGCTTCATACCAGGGATACAGGGATGGTTTAAAATATGCAAGTCAATAAATGTGCTACACCACACAAACAGGATTAAAAACAAAAATCACATGATTATCTCAATAGATGCAGAAAAAACATTTGATAAAATCCAGCATTGCTTTATGATTAAAAACCTCATGGCCGGGAGTGGTGGCTCACGCCTGTAATCCCAGCACCTTGGGAGGCAGAGGTGGGCCAATCGCGAAGTCAGGAGATCAAGACCATCCTGGCTAACATGGTGAAACCCCGTCTACTAAAAATTAGCCAGGCATGGTGGCACGCACCATAGTCCCAGCTATTTGGTAGGCTGAGGTAGGAGAATCACTTGAACCCAACAGGCGGAGGCTGTAGTGAGCCAAGGCTGTGCCACTGCACTCCAGCCTAGGCGACAGAGTGAGACTTTGTTTCAAACAAACAAACAAACAAACAAAAACAAAAAAAAGCAAACAAACAAAAAAAACCCACCCACAAAAAACAAACCACCTCAGCAAAATCGGCATAGAAGGGACATACCTTAAGGTAATAAAAGCCATAGGATATAAATAGAAACATAAGTTAAAAAGCAAAGGACACAAGTCTCAAATTGAAGAAAATCAAAATTATATCGAGTACTCTCTCAGACCACAGTGGAGTAAAACTGGAAATCAGCTCCAAAAGGAACACCCAAAATCATGCAAATACATGGCAATTAGATAACCCAATGATCATTCAGGAGCAGGTTAACAGTGAAAAGTTGAAAGCATTCCCCCCCAAGAACTGGAACAAGACACTAATGCCCCCTTTCACCGCTTCTATGAAACATAGTACCAGAAGTCCTAGCCAGAGCCATCAGACAGGAGAAAGAAATAAAGGACATCCAAATCGGCAAAGAGGAAGTCACACTGTCACTGTTGGCTGATGATATGATTGCATACCTAGAAAACCCTAAAGACTCATCCAACAAAGCTCCTAGATCTGAGAATTCAATGAAATTTCAGGATATGAAATTAATGTACACAAATCAGTAGCACTGCTATACATCAACAGCAACCAAGCTAAAAATCAAATCAAGAACTCAACCCCTTTTACAATAGCTGCCAAAAAAAAAAAAAAAAGAAAAAAGGAATATACCTAATCAAAGAGGTAAAAGACCTCTATAAGGAAAACTACAACACACTGCTGAAAGAAATCACAGGTGACACAAATGAAAACACATCCCATGCTCATGGACGGGTAGAATCAATATTGTGAAAATGACTATACTGCCAAAAGCAATCTACAAATTCAGTGCAATTCCCATCAAAATACCATCATCATTCTTCACAGAACTAAAAATCAAAAAAATCCTAGATTCATATGGAACCAAAAAAGAGCCCGCATAGCCAAAGGAAGACTAAGCAATAACAAATCTGGAGGCATCACATTATTTGACTTCAAACTATGCTACAAGGCTATAGTCATCCAAACAACATGGTACTGGTATAACAATAGGCGCATAGACCAATGGAACAGAATAGAGAACCCAGAAATAAAGCCAAATACTTGTAGCTAACTGATCTTTGATAAAGCAAACAAGAACAAAGTAGGGAAAGGATAACCTATTCAACAAATGGTGCTGGGATAATTGGCAAGCCACATGTAGCAGAAAGAAACTGGATCTCATCTCTCACCTTATACAAATATCAACTCAAGATGGATCAAAGACTTAAATCTAAGACCTGAAGCCATAAGAATTCTAGAAGATAACATCTTCTAGACATTGGCTTAGGCAAAGACTTCATGACCAAGAACGCAAAAGCAAATGCAACACAAAGATAAATCGATGGGACTCAATTAAACTAAAAAACTTATGCACAGCGAAAGAAATAATCAGCAAACAGACAACTCACAGAATGGGAGAAAATATTCCCAAACTATGCATATGATGAAGGACTGATATCCAGAATCTACAAGGAACTCAAATCAGCAAGAAAGAAAACAATCCCATCAAAAAGTGGGCAAAGGACATGAATAGACAATTCTCAAAAGATATACAAATGGCCAACATGAAAAAATGTTCTAATGACCAGGGAAATGCAAATTAAAACCACAGTGCAATACTGCCCTTACTCCTGCAACAATGGCAATAAAAAAAAAAATCAAAAGACAGATGTTGACATGGATGTGGCAAGAAGGGAACACTTTCATACTGCTGGTGGGAATGTAAACTAGTACAACCACTCTGGAAAACAGTGTAGAGATTTCTTAAAGGACTAAAAGATCTACCATTTGACCTAGCAATCCCACTACTAGGTATCTGCCCAGAGGAAAAGTCATTATATGAAAAAGATACTTGCACATGCAAGTTTATGGCAGCACAGTTTGCGATCACAAAAATATAGAACCATCCCAAATGTTCAGTCAATGAGTAAAGAAAATGTGTATATTCATAGCATGGAATACTACTCAGCCATAAAAAGGGTTTGCAGCAACCTGGAGTTGGAGACTATTATTCTAAATGAAGTAACTCAGGAATGGAAAACCAAACATTGTTATCTTCTCACTCATAATGGGAGCTAAACTATGAGGATGCAAAGGCATAAGAATGATGCAATGGACTTTGGGGACTGCGGGGAAGGGTGTGAGGGGGTGATGGATCAAACACTACATGTTCGGTACAGTGTACACTGCTCAGGTGATGGATGCACCAAAAGTACAAATATCACCACTAGAACTTATCCATGTAACTACCTGTTCCACAAAAACCTATTGAAATAAAATTTTAAAAAAATGTTTTAAAAAGCAAATGACAAATTTAAAATAGAGTTTATTCATTTTCTTTTTGCTCGTTTGTTTGCTTATACAAGCAGTGTTGTTGGCACCTTAAAAGAAGGAGTTATAAGACATTATTTGCAAGCCTTATGGTAACTTCAAAAATATGCAATGGATACACAAAACAAACAAGTTATAGCATACTAGAGAAAATCACCTTCACTAAAAGGCAGGCAGGAAAGAAAGGAGGAAGAAGAGACTATAAAACCAGAAAACACATAACAAAATGGCGGGAGTAAATCCTTACTTCTCAATAATAACATCGAATGTAAATGGACTAAACTCTAATTGAAAGAGTGACCCAATGAATTTAAAAAAAAATGATCTGCTGCCTGCAAAAAACACTTGACCTATGAAGACTCACATAGACTGAAAATAAAGGCATGAAAAAACACAAAAAAGGCCGGGTGCGGTGGCTCATGCCTGTAATCCCAGCACTTTGGGAGGCCGAGGCAGGCAAATCACGAGGTCAGGAGTTCCAGACCAGCCTGACCAACATGGTGAAACCTGTCTCTACTAAAAATACAAAAAAAATTAGCTGGACCTGGTGGCACATACCTGTAATCCCAGCTACTCGGGAGGCTGAGGCAGGAGAATCGCTTGAGCCCGGGAAGTGGAGGTTGCAGTGAGCCGAGATCGTGCCACTGCACTCCAGCCTGGGCGACAGAGCAAGACTCTGTCTCAAACAAAAACAAAAACAAAAAAACAGGAATAACTATACTTAGACAAAATAGATTTCAAGACAAAAACTATGAGACAAAGAAGGTCACTATGCAACAATAAAGTGGTCAATTCAGCAAAAGGATATGACAATTGTAAATATATATACACTCAACACTGGAGTACCCAGATATATAAAACAAGTATTATTAGAGCTAAGGAGAGATAGTCCCCAATATGATAATAGCTGGAGACTTTAACATCCCACTTTCAGCACTGGACAGATCTTTCAGACAAAAAAAGGAAGCATTGGCCTTAACCTGCACTATACACCAGAGGGACATGATAGTTACAGAACATTTCAGCCAACAGCTGCACGATGAACATTCTTTTCCTCAGTACATGGATCATTCAAGGATAGACCATATATTAGGTTACAAAAGAAGTCTTAAAACATTCAAAAGACAAACATAAAGCATCTTCTCTGATCACAATGAAACAAAACTAGAAATCAAAAACAAGAGGAATTTTGGAAACTATACAAACACATGGAAACTAAACAATATGCTCCTGAATGACCACTGTTCATGGGTCAAATTAAGGAAATTGAGACTTTTCTTGAAACAAATGATAATGAAACCATGACATACCAAAATCTATGGGATACAGCAAAAGCAGTAATAAGAGGGAAGTTTATAGCTATAAGTGCCTACATCAAAAGAACAAAATTTCAAACCACCTAATGACGCATCTTAAAGAATGAGAAATACAAAGCCAGATGTGGTATCTCACACCTGTAATCCCAGCACTTTGGGAGGCCGAGATGGGCAGATCACTTGAGGTCAGGAGTTCAAGACCAACCTGCCCAAGATGGCAAAATCCCAGGTGCTGGGACTCGGGAGACTGAGGCACAAGAATTGCTTGAACCAGGGAGGTGGAGGTTGCAGTGAGCCAGAATCACCCCACTACACTCCAGCCTGGGCAACAGAGTGAGACTCCGTCTCTAAATAAACAAACAAAAGCAAGAGCAAACCAAGCCTAAAAGAATGAAGATCATAGAGCCAAGATAAATGAAATTAAAATGAAGAAAATATAAAAGATCAATGAAACAAAAGGTTTTTTGAAAAGATAAACAAAACGGATAAATCTTTAGTCAGACTAAGAGAAAAAAAAAAAGAAGATCCAAATAAGTAAAACCAGAGATGAAAATGGAGAGGACAACCAATATTGCAGAAATGTAAAGGATCATTCCTGGCTACTACGAGCAACTATATGCCAGTAAATTGGAAAATCTAGAAGAAATGGAAGAATTACTAAACATATACAACCTACCAAGATCAAACCATGAAGAAATCCAAAACCTGAACAGACCAATAACAAGTAATAAGATCAGAGATGTAATAAAAAGTCTCCCAAAGAAAAGCCCAGGACCTGATCGCTTCGCTGCTGAATTCTGCCAAGCATTTAAAGAAGAACGAATACCAATCCTACTCCTATTCCGAAAAATAGAGGAGGAGGCAATACTTCCAAGTCATTTCATGAAGTATTACTAAAACCAAAGACACATCAAGAAAACTACAGGCCAATATCTCCAATGAACACTGATATAAAAAATCCTCAACAAAATACTAGCAAACAATTTACTAACACACTAAAAAAGTTCATCACCAAGTGGGATTTATCCCAGGGATTCAAGGATGGTTCTATGTAGGCAAATCAACGTGATACATCCACAGAATGAAGGACAAACTCATATGATCATTTCAACTGATGCTGAGCAGCATTTATTAAAATTCAATATCCCTTGATTAAAAACCCTCAAAAACTGGGTATAGAATGAACATATTTCAACACAATAAAAGCCATATACATCAGACCCACAGCTAGTATCATACTGAATGTGAAAAAACTGAAAGCCTTTTCTCCAAGAAAAACAATGGTGCTCCCTGTCACCATTGTTATTCAACATAGTACTAGAAGTCCTAGCTAGAGTCATCATACAAAAGATTAAGGTAATCCAAATTGCTAAGATATGATCTTATATTTGGAAAAATCTCCAAATATATAACGACTCCAAAAAAAAACATAGAACTGATAAATTTAGTAAAGTTGCAGGATACAAAAAAAACAAAAAATCAGTAGCATTTCTATATGCTAACAGTGAACAATCTGAAAAAGAATCCCATTTACAATAAAAATAAAATACCTAGGAATTAACCTAACCAAATTAGTGAAAGATCTCTACAATGAAAACTATAAAACACTGATGCAAGAAATTGAAGAGGCCACACACAAAAATGAAGATATTCCATGTTCATGAATTAGAAGAATCAATATCATTAAAATGTCCATACTATCCAAAGCAATCCCTATCAAAATACCAAGGGTATTCTTCATAGAAACAGAAAAAACTATCCTAAAACTTATTTTAAAACCAAAAGACCCAGAATTGCATAAGCTATCCTAAGCAAAAAGAACAAAACTGGAAGAATCATATTACCTGACTTCAAATTATACTACAGAGCTATAGTAACCAAAATGGCATGGTACTGGCATAAGAACAGACAGATAGACCAGTGGATCAGAAATAGAGAACCCAAAAATAAATCCATATCTACTGTGAACTCATTTTTGACAAAGGAGCCAAGAACATACATTGGAGAAAGGACAGTCTCTTCTGTACATCCATATGCGGAAGAATGAAACTAGATCCCTATCTCTCACCATATATTAAAAAAAATTAAGATGGCTTGAAGACATAAATCCAAGACCTCTAACTATGAAACCACTACAAGAAAACATTGGGGAAACTCCCCAGGACATTAGAGTGAGCAAAGATTTCTTGAGCAATACCCCACAAGCACAGGCAACTAAAGCAAAAATGGATATGTGGGATCACATCAAGTTAAAAAGCTTCTATGCAGCAAAGGAAACAAAGCAGAGCGACAACTCACAGAATGGGAGAAAATATTTGCAAACTACCTGTCTGACAAGGGATTAGTAACCAAAATCTAAGGAAAGCAAACAACTTTATAGGGGAAAAACAATCCAATTAAGAATGGACAAAAGATTTGAACAGACATTTCTGAAGACATACAAATAGCAAACAGGCATATGAAAAAGTGCTGATATCAATGATCAGAGAAATGCAAATCAAAACTAAAATGAGATGTCATCTCACCCCAGTTAAAATGGCTTTTATCCAAGACAGGCAATAACAAATGTTGGTAAGGATGTGGAGAAAAGGGAGCCCTCGTACACAGTTGGTGGGAATGTCAATTACCATAACCACTATGGAGAACAGTTTGGAGGTTCCTCAAAACACTAACAATAGAGCTAACATATGTTCCAGCAATCCCACTCCTAGGCATATGGCCAAAATAAAGGAAATTAGGATATTGAAGAGATATCTGTACTTCCATGTTTATTGCAGCACTGTTCACAATAACCCAGATTTGGAAGCAACGTAAATGTCCAACAGATAAATGGATAAAGAAAATGTGATACATATACACAATGGAGTGCTATTCAGCCATAAAAAACAATGAGACCCTGTCATTTGCAACAAGGCTGGAACTGAAGGCCATTGTGTTAAATGAAATTAGCCAGGCACAGAAAAATGAGCTTTACATGTTCTCACTTATTTGTGGGATCTAAAAGATGAAAACAATTGAACTCATGGAGATAGAGTAGGATGGTTACAGAGTCTGGGAAGGGTAGTGGGAGGTTGGAAGGGAATGTGGGGATGGTTAATGGGTACAAAAAATACAAGAAATGAGTAAGACCTAGTATCTGCTAGTACAAAAGGGTGACTAAAGTCAAAAATAATTTGTGTATTTTAAAATAACTAAAAGAATATAATTGGTTTGTAACATAAGGACAAATGCTTGAGGGGATAGATACCCCACTTAACCTGATGTGATTATGCACTGCATGCCTGTATCAAAATACCACATGAAACCCATAAATATACATATCTACTATGTACCCACAAAAACTAAAGATAACAAAATTTAAATAAAGTTTTTTTTTGACATAGGTTAGTGAATTACTTTGATTCTAGGTACTTGACTCTTAAGGATGTATTTGAAAAAATGGATCTTCCAAATGCCATGAACAAATGTCCAGAATATTAATTAGATAGACATAATACAGAGCTTACTATGTGCCAAGCACCTTACATGCATTCTTAGTGTTTATTGTCTCAATATAGAAAGAATGAGCAGTTTGAAAAGAGAACAGCAGTCGTAGTCATTACTGAGACTCAGTTAGTTCCTTTTTGCTTTACTCTTCATTTAACCCAACCATGACATGATGATTTTGAAACTGTCTTACCATTCTTCTGCCTTGCACGATGTTTGCGTTTTTCAAAACTCTTCCCGGGACGGACAAAAAATTGGTATCAAATTTCAAATCCCAGAGTTGAAGTAACTCTCGTACTTTTTTATTACTGAAAATTAAAATATTGCCAACATGATCAAACCAAATAAGTAAAAGCAGTTAGCCATTTGTGCAAGGCAATTCCCTTCTATTCCAAGGTTCACGATCACTTGTCCACAGCATTGAGATGCGGCAGTACCCTTCCCTGAAACTCTGAAATCTTGTTTTTGCTTTCATGTTCATATAGGTACTTAGAGCCTTTTGATTTCATTCTTCCCCCCTGGCCTCCTAATCTTGCAATGACAGAAAAACCAGAGTTGTCCCCCAACATCAAAATTCTTCCCATTGTCACTTGCTTGTAGAAGAATCTGACATGCCAGGGCTGAGATGCCATCGGCTTCACTGGGACACCATGCACATGTACACACAAACACTCAGCCAGAAAAGCGGCACTTACTCTTGTATAGTATTGATGAATTCTTTTAATGTATGATGCCTTCTTCTTGGACTCAATCTTGTATGTTTAGCCAATTCTTTCATAATGCTATAATCTTTACGTATTTCATCTGTTAGACCTTTAAAAAAATCCAAAAGATACAGCTGAACAAGCATGAACTTGAGTGAGGACTGAATTATAACAGCTGGAGGAACCTACTACCAAGGAGACATACTTCGAATTCCCTGAAAAGCCTGCGCTAAGTCGTAATTATATCTGACTTTAAAGAGGGGCTGTAATCCATCGGTACCTGTCATGTGGCACAGCTGAGGAATCAGCAGGATAGGTTCACGTTGTGTACCCATTAGGCCCTTTTTCCATCTGCCCTGGCTGACCAAAAGTGGCTGTTTCTTCACTGTGACAATTTCTTTATGTTGCTGCTCAACAAACAAGAGACCAGCATGACCATCAGTGAAACCTTAGAAACATCACACAAAGAGGTTCCAAAGTGCATATGTGGGACTACAAATGAAGGGCCACAGGCGTGCTGGTGATATAGTTTCCCCAAGTTTAATAGTGTACTATGAATACTCTCAAAATTCTCTTACCTTTGATATGCCAGGGATCTTTTCTTGTGAGCATACTTGGCCAAAGATAGGACTCCCACGAAACATGACGCTGGAGTCGTCAAGCTACTCTAACATTGTATATGAGAATGGGTGAGACAGTATCTGTAGTTCTCACCATAGTCTTGCCTTTAAAACTCCCAAAGCATACTGAAAACCGTCAAGAAGACAGTTTAAAGAGGGGCTGCAAGCCATCAGTACCTGTCATGTAGCACAACTGAGGAATCAGCAGGATAGGTTCACGTTCAGGATAGGTTCACCCGTTAGGCCCTTTTTCCATCTGCCCTGGCTGGCCAAAAGTGGCTGCTTCTTCACAGTGAACACTCAGATTGAGGAATCCATGTCTTACGAGATTAGCACATAACTGACATCATTTTACATGTTTATCATTTTTATTCTTTTTGGACTGAGTTTTACAGGGCTGAGATTTCTAAAGTAACATTTTCTTATCTGAAGTCTTACCATATTTGATTTTTTTTTTTTTTGAGATGGAGTTTCACTCCTGTTGCCCAGGCTGGAGTGTAATGGCACGATCTTGGCTCACTGCAACCCCCGCCACCTGGGTCCAAGCGATTCTCCTGCTTCAGCCCCCCGAGTAGCTGGGATTACAGGCACGTACCACCACGTCCGGCTAATTTTGTATTTTTAGTAGAGACGGGGTTTCTCAGTTTTGGTCAGGCTGGTCTCAAACTCCCGACCTCAGGTGATCCCCCCGCCTTGGCCTCCCAAAGTGCTGGGATTACAGGTGTGAGCCACTGCGCCCGGCCCATATTTGATTATCTACCAAACAATCCAACCAATTTAAAAAACTATGGTAGTAGGCTGGACACAGTGGCTCATGCCTGTAATCCCAGCACTTTGGGAGGCTGAGGCAGATGGGTCACCTGAGGTCAGGAGTTCGAGGCCAGCCTGACCAATATGGTGAAACCCCGTCTCTACTAAAAATACAAAAATTAGCCAGGCGTGGTGGCAGGTGCCTGTAGTCCCAGCTACTTGGGAGGCTGAGGCAGGAAAATTGCTTGAACCTGAGAGGTAGAGGCTGCAGTGAGTAGAGATCATGCCACTGCATTCCAGCCTGGGAGATGGAATGAGACTCCAACTCAAAAAAAAAAAAAAAGTATGATAGTAGCCACTTTTAAGACTGAAAGAAGGGAAAGAAGGGGTCACACTGGTGCCATTCTAGTTATGTGACATTACCCTATATACAAGGCACTTGGATGCATGGTAATAGATAAGTCAAGCTATAAATCCCCTAAAAGGAAAATACGTATGTTTATATGACAAATATGTTCAAGTAGCTAAATAAGACAAACTAAAATATGTGAAGGTTTACAATTTAAATATATTTAAAGAAATACAGTTTCATACCTGCCTGTAGTAGTCTATATAGCTGATTTTGCTGCCATCTGATTTGTTAAATGTGTCTTCAGGATTCTGCTTCCAATCAATATCATCTACTCTGTAGGTTTTGTTGTTGTATCTGTGGAATAATCACAATATGGTATTATTTGACTTATTCATTGCATGGAACCATCCACACAGAAAATAAAGACATTTTTAATCCTGCAAGGAATTGCAGAATATATTAGATTTACTAAGATGTAATTCACATACTGTACAACTCACCCATCTGAGCATACGATCACCTGGTTTTTACTATAGCCAGAGTTGTGCAATCATCATGTCAAAGAAGCAGCATAACCATAGGCAGTCATTTCCCATTTTAGCCTAATCCACCAGCCTTCAGGCAACCACTAGTCTACTTCCTGTCTCAACAAATTTGCTCATTCATTTCACGTAAACTGAGTCATGCAACGTGTGTTCTTTCCCGACTGGCTTCTTTCATGTAGCATCATGTTTAAGGTTCATCCATGCTGTAGTAAGTCTTGGCACTTAATTCTTTTCATTTCCAAATAATATTCTATTGTATGATATCCCACCTTTTGTTTATCCATTCACCAGCAGGACATTATGGTTGTATATACTTTTGGTTACCATGAATAAGGTTATGAACATTTATGTGACGATTTTAATAAATATGTTCTCATTTCTCTTGTGTATTTAAGTAGGAGTAAAATTTCTGGTTCATATGGTGATGATATAGGAGTTGAAAAGGAATTTAGGTGGTTAGTAAGGGTAAAAGTTCTCAGTGGAATTTTCTCTTAATAAAAAAGCAGCCCCCAAATCATTTTTCTAACAAAAAGCAGCCTGAAAAATCAAGCTGCAAACATAGATAAGCAAGCTGGAAGCTTGCATAGTTGGATTCTGGCAGTTATGCCAGAAGCCAGTATATCCAACATGGAGGTTCTCTTCCCTTCTCCTTGTCCCTGCCATGTGTGCAGGTGTTATGGTGCCCGCCCATCAGATGGAGACCACATCTGCATAATGAAAGATTAGGGTGGGATGGCCAGCCTCTTCACAGGCTATGTAAATGGCACACCTAGTCCAACCAATCCTCTGGGCCCTACGTAAATCAGACACCACCTCCTCAAGCCCCTCTATGAAACCAACTCCATCCCTCTGCAAAGGGGGAGATCCATTCGGAATGCCCCTCCCCCTGCAAGGGGGCGCTTTTCTCTTCTTTCACCTATTCAGCTTTCCGCTCCTAAACCCACACCTTGTGGGTCTACGTCTTTGTTTTCCTTAGTGTGAGACAACAAACCTCGTGTATTTCCTCAAACGAGGCCACTTCAGTAATGCATATCGTTAGCATTTTAAGAAAGTGCCAGACTGTTTTCCAAAGAAGCCATACCATTTAATGTTCCTACAAGCAGCATAAGAGGGTTGCTTCTGATCTTTCCACATCCTTGCCAACACTTGTCGATATCTAACTTTAACCATCCTAGTGGGTGTGAAATGATATCTCATTGTGGTTTTCACCTGCATTTCCATGATGGCTACTGATGTTAAACGTTTTCATGCATCTATTAGTCATTTGTACATTTTAAGAAATATATCTGGAGAAGTATCTAATCAGATCTTTTGTCCATTTTAAAAATTATGTTGTCTCTCAATTAAGTATTGTTTGTATATTCTAGATACAGGTTACTTATGTGATTTGCAAACATTTTCCCCAATTTTTCCAGTTGTGTTTTCACCATTTTGATAGTATAGTTTGAATAAGTTTTTAATTTGGTGAAGCCCAATGTATCTATGTTTCTTTTGTTATAACTTCTGCTTTGAGTGGCTTATCTAAGGTTTCCCTAGCTCAAAGTCAAAAAGATTCAGTCCTATATTTTCTAAGAATGTTATGCTTTTAGTTCTTACATCTAGGTCTATTGAGTTGGTTTTTTGAGTTAAACTGGAATTGTGTGAATTGCATGAGGAAGAAGCAGGTGGATATTCAGTTGTCCCAGCAACCTTATAGAAAAGACTATTCTTTCCCCTATTGAATTGCCTTGACACACTTGTCAGAAGTCAACTAAGTGGAGGGTTAACCTTCTGGACTCTTTATTTCACTGGTCTCTGTCTATCTTTAGACCAACATCACACTGTCTTGATTACTACAGCTTTCTGGTAAGTTTTAAAATTGAGAAGTGTGAGTCCTCAAATTGTGTCCCTGTAAGGTTGTGTTGGCTAAGTAACTGGTTCTTTAAATCCATTCTCTTACCAATTTAAGATTTCTGCTGTAGAAAGATTTTAAAACTTCCTTCAAATGGGAAATTGCTGATGGATTATAACTAAGCACTGATTTTTAAACTAGCTAAATGCCTACAAAAGAGGAAAAGGAAAGAAATTCAGAAACAGCTTAGTGTTATGTGCAAGGTAGGGTTCAGAATAAATGGACTAGCATTAGGGATTTCAAGAAGAGTGAAGTCTACAATTGACACATTCTTCTCCCAAGTTGTATAACCAGAGAGACGTGTTCAGTTGTTCTTGCAATTTCTACTCCTCAACTTCAACATTTAGTGATTAGAAAACTATAGGACCATCTCTTGGGGTGGGGGAAGGGGGAGTTAAAGTGATTGGATAGGTTTTTAAAAGACAGACTTACTTTGTCAGAACAATTGATCCAATTAATTTATTAGTTACTTCCTCTCGGATGTTTCCTGTCTGGGCCTGGGCAGATGTTCTCTTTATGAAATCATAAGCAGTTTCTATTCGGAGCAGTTTGTGGCTCACATCGGCACAGAGGGTAATGCTGTTTTCGTATTGAAGAATAGAAGTAACATAACCAAGCCAGATTTCCAGACTGGTACTAGAATAAAGTACAGAAGAGTATTAAGTCCGATCTCTTCACATAAAGCCAAGGGTTTCCAAGCCTAAGCTCTGGGTCTAAAAATTGGTACTTAGCAGTCAGTTTTAAGTATTTGTTCTTAGTCTTTTGAAGGACCTTCAGATAAACATTTATCAGATGTGCTATTTATACCATTATTGTTCAACTATGTTTTGTCACCCACAGGCTTAAAGTATCATATCCATATTTATCTGTAACATAACTTATGTTTAATATATACATATACCAGTGAGTAATATATAGAGATATAATTGCTATGATTGAAGATATTTTCAAAGACAAATTACACATTTTGGATGATTGTTTAGGCTTCTTAATGTGTATGCAACAACTGAATATCTCAAAGGTTTATATTTGTCATGCTAAGATTTTTAAAGTGACTCTTCTTACTGAGTTGACATTACACTAAATTGTTCATGGTCAGTGGACACCATTTAAAAGGCCATCACTTTTAAGGCATACCACTTCAAATATGAAATGAATAACTTTCTCAAAAAATCCTACGTTTAAGTCTGCAGAGTGTGAAATTTTCTACTTTATACAAACCCATGACGGTATAACTGAATGGCTTTCTTTTTGGTATAATAGTTGCGACCAACTTGTTCAAAATCCAGCAGCTTGAAAGTTCTGGAAATGGAAAGAATAGATTTTGTTGAAAGTACAGGGTACATTATTAAGCATTTGGTAAGACACACAACGGAAAAAAAAATCTGTCAATGACTGTTTGTATTATCAATGAACACAAAGTACTTGTTAACTAAGTTACATTATGAGGTGGATATTAAGGTTCATTTAACCTCATTTGTTCCATCTCCTTATAAACATAATATTGTAGAAAGGTTACCAAAATGTTCTTCATTCTCAAAACTGAACTAAGGTGTCTTTTTCAAACTGTGCCTTTTTTTTGAGACAGAGTCTTGCTCTGTCGCCCAGGCTGGAGTGCAGTGGCACAATCTCTGCTCACTGAAACCTCCACCTCCTGGGACCAAGTGATTCTCCTGCCTCAGCCTTTCAAGTAGCTGAAACCACAGGCACCTGCCTCCATGCCTGGCTAATTGTTGTATTTTTAGTAGAGGAGGGGTTTCACCATGTTGGCCAGGCTGGTCTGGAACTCCTGACCTCAAATGATCCACCCTCCTCAGCCTCCCAAAGTGCTGGGATTACAGGCGTGAGCCACCACTCCCGGCCTCAAACTCTGCCTTTCAAATTTTAACTTTCAATATTTTGTCATTGTAGTGACCACAGAATAAAAAATGCCTTTGCTACACAGACATACACAGATATGCATAGCTGATGTCTATTACTCTTTCTAGACAGGTATGAGACAAAGAGTGGGGATAGGCCAGGAGAAGAACATTGAGGATCAGCCACTGAACTTGCATATTCTAGTTGAGCCTCAAGTATCATTTCGTCTCCAAGACCCTCCACTCTCTTAATACATGAGGACTATGGAGATCACAAAGTTCTAGAAGCAAATCGCTGTGTTCCACACCACTACACAGTAAAACAACCGAATCAATATCAAAGAAACTCAACCCTGGTAACATACCTTCTAAAGAGAATGTTGTAATAGCGCAGGCAATCTGGCGACGTGGGCGTGAGTTCTTTGGAAAACTCAACTGTAATCTTCACAAATTTTTTGTCTTTGGTTGTGCTCAACCATTCCACTCTCTGAGATTAAAAGAACAAAAAAAAGTCCAGATATTCTTCCAAAAAACTAAGCTTCATTGCACAGCAAATCACCATGTCACTTGGCTATCCAACACACCATCGTGATGGAGCAGGCTTTCCCACAAAAGTACGTGCATGTGGAAAACCTGATTCACAAGAGTGAAGAGTTGGAATTAAATATTTAAGTTGAAATATTTTACTTAAGCTCCTGAAAGCAATTTAATTGTTCAGTTCATATAAAAATTTAAAGAAGAAAATAAGTTCTCTAATTTTTTTTCTGCTAGGAGTGGGGGGCTGAAGTTTCAAAGGAAACAAATAGGATAAAAAAATAAAGTATCCAAACTTTGTCAGCATTTTTGAGCCACGTTGTGCTATTTCATTTAAGCATTAAAATCAGAGGCATTATTGAATATCAGTGATAACCAAACATGGCACGTAAGCTTCAGAACGAGTCATATGGGCAAGAGAGCCTTGGGATATCTCAACAAACCACTGCACAAAAACAATAGGTGTTTTATTATAATAAAGTGAAAACAAGAGAAAGAACACAGGAAAATGTGAAATAACATTACTTAACCCGCTCTTTTAGTGGCCGAGATAATAATAAAGAGTTTCCATCAAATATATGGCGCTCTCCAAATTTCCTTCTATGTTGATCAAGTAAAATTGTACGGAGATTTCCATCTTCTATGTCTGGTTTGTAGTCAACGTTGTATTTATATGCAACCCACTGAGGACGAGATATCACTCGGAAGTGGTTGGCAAGTAGCTGTACCACTGTACCCTCAGAACCTGAAAAATTGAGCCACATGACAATAAAGAAACACTGATTGGGCCCAAAACAAACAGTTTGGACACTACAATATTAAAAGCCAAAGTTAGGGCTGGGCACGGTGGCTCAAGCCTCTAATCCCAGCACTCTGGGAGGCCAAGGTGGGTGGATTACCTGAGATCAGGAGTTCCAGACCTGCCTGGCCAACATGGTGACCCCATATCTGCTAAAAACACAAAAAGTTAGCTGGGCACAGTGGCAGGTGCCTATGATCCCAGCTACTCGGGAGGCTGAGACAGGAGAATCACTTGAACCCAGGAGGCAGAGGTTGCAGTGAGCTAAGATCATACC
The DNA here is from genome assembly GCF_028885655.2 of Pongo abelii. Lineage (NCBI taxonomy): Eukaryota > Metazoa > Chordata > Mammalia > Primates > Hominidae > Pongo > Pongo abelii. The sequence continues at coordinate 31,215,800 of NC_085929.1, forward strand.
ATTGCCCTCCAGCCTGGGCAACAAGAGCTAAACTCTGTCTCAAAAGAAAAAAAAAAAAAAGAAAGAAAAGAAAAGCCAAAGTTAGGTCAGACAAGGAGATAAATGACATTTGTAATGCACCTGATGTCCAGAATGCCTATCAATTCAATGAGCCCTTATGCAAGCATACATTTAGGAAGTTTAAGATATTGAATAGATTGAAAATTAGAACCTTTGTGGTTTCCAAAAGGAGAGAAAGCCCCACCCTATGTAATATTTAATTTAAAAAAAAGTCTCAGTGCAGGCCAGGGCACGGTGGCTCACAGCAATAATCCCAGCCCTTTGGGAGGCCCAGGTGGGAGGATGGCTTCGTTGGGCCAGTTCTAGACCAGCAAGACCGTGTCTCTCTACAAAATTTACATATATATATATATATATAATATGTATATATTATACACACACACACACACACACACACACACATTCAGGCATGGTGGTGCCCACCTGTAGTCCCAGCTACTCGAGCTGGGATCAGCTCAGGATCAGCTGAGCCCAGGAGTTCGAGGCTAAAGTGAGCATCACTGTACTCCAGCCTGGGCGACAGAGTAGGACCTTGTCTCTCAATGAAAAAAAAAAAAAAAGTTAAAAACGAACAGCTCCATAAACATTGAGTTCTAGACCAACATACCTGTTTTTGAGTCTTTAACATGCTTCATATCTCGCCTGGTGTTCACCACCAGGTCCTGAAAAACTCCACCAATCCTCCTCTCCTGCAAGGGCGCTGTAGGCAACACAGCCTCAGGTCCAGGTTCCTTCACCCCTGCGTAAATGTAAACGCCAGAAGTTTAAACAATAAAAAGGGTAGAATAGAAAAGACAGTATTAACACCCAGCATAAGTTTGTTGGAGGTAGAAAAGATGCCACCCAAGGTTCCAAAACACATTTCAGTGATATGTTGCCATAAAAGCGTAACCTTACCTAGAAACCTTTCCCAAGGAGTCCCCAGTTCATATCCGTGGTTGCCTTGGCACTTTATTCATTCATGCTACATATTTGCCCCATTTCTTTGGGTATTTGTTCATGGTACAAGAATCTAGAAACCTTGGTTCTGTCTTTAAGCCTATCTCCTGGCGCTACACTGCCCCCTAGTGGGCACCATAAAATGCCAAATAAGCCAATCATTTAAAAAAATCTATAAAACTGGCTTTTAATACAAAACTGATCTATCCTTTCTATTAAGAGCAACTAGGAAAGGATCACACTATTTTAACTTACATTCTAAGGTTCATATCGATGTAGCTATTCTACAAAGTTAAAACATTTAAATGACAGCACAATGCGGTCTTTCAGTGACGAGAGGCATCCTGAAGGAATACGCACACATTATTGTGAATCCTGTACCCCTAAATGGCCAAGACGTCTGTGCCTTGGGTTACAACAATGGTTTTCCTCAAAATTTTACTTCTGGAGTCTAGTTTTCAGTTTATGATGATCTTACAAAGTAAGTGTCTCCATTTCTGTGACAGACTAACTACATTTTACACATAAAATTTGAAACAATTTTATCAAACTCCCAACTAGTTCCTGACACATCCAGAAATCAAATTCATCATTATATTAAAATGTCAACAAAAGAAAACAGGTATCCTAGCTTGGCACCTTGGCACTCGCTACAAACCACGTACTTTTATTTTTTGAGACGGAGTCTAACTCTGTCACCCAAGCTGCAGTGCAGTGGCACTGTCTCAGCTCACTGGAACCTCTGCCTCCCGGGTTCAAGTGATTCTCCCGCCTCAGCCTCCCTAGTAGCTGGGACTACAGGCACATACCACCATGCCCGGCTAATTTGTATATTTTTGGTAAAGATGGGATTTTGCCATGTTGGCCAGTCTGGTCTTAAACTTCTGGCCTCAAGTGATCCACCCAGCTGGGCCTCCCAAAGTGCTGATGTGAGCCACTGCGCCCAGTCCATGTAATTTACACATACTATTTAATAACAACCCTTCAGATAGGATCTGATTATTAAAAATGTGTTTTAATTTATTCAAATGTATAAGCTCATTTTATAGGTTCTGGATTTTGTATCCATTTGTTAATATTTATCTGTAATACAATTCTTTTTTAGTGTTTCAAGTTTTGACTCATCACAAGCTATTTTGCTATAGAAAGCAAAGAGGAGAATCCAGACTGAAGTTGGATCACATTAGCCAAAACCTTAGCAAATGACAATATCTGAGACTGTGTGCATGAGTGCTTGTATAAATGAGGATAACCTGTCAGCCTGCAATGTAGGTAACAGGTTCAACCTGTTAATGCCACAATTTAAAGAGGCAAGAAAATGGTGTTCTTAGGATTCCATTAAGTTAACTTAGAGTTATCATCTGCAAATGTGTCATCTAAATTTGAAAAGCAATTATGTTGAACTGGCCAATAAACAGTGACCTCCATCTCTCTTCCACAAGTTAAGACATAAGGTGAAGAAAACACCATCAGATAATTCACTGCAAAAAGAGAGACAGTTGCAAGCTGCACACACTTCCCATCCCACCAAACCTCACGGGAGTCCTGAGGCTATCTAGAACCTTCTACCGCTGTGGTAGCCCTTCACACATGAAGCATCCCCTGCCCCTCATGTCCTTCTTGCTTCCTTTCACCTTGAGACTGTGCTCCTCCTCTTGCTCCTCTTGGCTGCAGAGGTCTAACCACTGGGACTTCCTCCCAGAGCGGCCAGGGTGTCGACTGCAACTGAGCAGGCTCCTGGGTCTGCATGTTTTTGGAAATAGAAATAATGAGCAGTGCCCCACTGTGTTCATTCTCCCTCCAAATGGCACTCTCAGGGCACAAGGCAAAGGAACTTCCTCTGCAAAGCTCACATTCCAGTGACATAAACTAAGTTGTAATAAGCAACATACATAGCACCTTGTGTGGTAATTGCTAAGGAAAAAAACAAAAAAAGAACAAAACAAACCGAGGAGAATCAGGAATTATTGGGAAGGTGGGGTGTGAAGGGGCAGGTTTCACTAGCTGATGGGGACAAAGGAGGGCCTCAGTGAGAAAGTGACACTGAACCCAAGACTTGGAGGTACTGAGTGAATTAGCAAAGTTACCCAAGCCAGCAGTGGAAGAAAAAGAGCAGAGTTCTGCAGTTAGGAATGTTCAAGGAAGAATGAGGCAGCCAGTGTGCCTGGAAGAAAAGGGTGAGAGATGTCAGTGAGATGAAGGGAAGGAGGTCATTTTAAGGAAATTGCTTCTGACTGATAAAATGAGAGCTGTGACAGAGGCCAGGTGCAGTGGCTCACTCCTGTAATCCCAGCACTTTGGAAGGCCGAGGCAGGCAGATCACCTGAGGTCGGGAGTTCAAGACCAACATGGAGAAACCCCCCCGTCTCTACTAAAAATACAAAACTTAGCTGGGCATGGTGGCCCATGCCTGTAATCCCAGCTACTCGGGAGGCTGAGGCAGGAGAATTGCTTGAACTCAGGAGGCAGAGGTTGCAGTGAGCCGAGATCACGCCATTGCACTCCAGCCTGGGCAACAAGAGCGAAACTCTGTCTCAAAAAAAAAAAAAAAAAAAAAAAAAAAAAGCTGTGACAGGATACCAGGCAGAGGAACAACATGAACTAATTTGTCAGGTTCCGTGTTGGGAACAGGCTGAGAGACAAGGAAATAGCAAGCGATGCAAGCTGTTTGGGCCAGAAGGCAGGGGTAGGGATGGTGAGAAATTGTCTGATACTGGATAGTTTTTGAGAAAACAATCCTGTGGTTGTTTTTGAGAAGGGCTTCAGGTCATGGGAACAGGATGAAACCACAGACTTTTGGCCTGAGCAAACGGAAGAATGGAAGTCCTTCTGATGAGGTGGGTATGGCATGTTGGGAGGGCGGGTTGGGAGTGTGAGGTGTCTGTGGACACCCGTGGGGGTGTTAGGTGTTGCAGGAGGGGTTCTGGCCAAGGAGATAAATATGGGGACCTGTCCACACACCAGAAAGCATTTTGACACTGGATAACTTCACCAAGGGAGTGAGAATATGGAGAAAAAAGATGAGGCTCAAGGGCTGGGTCTTGGCAATATCAAGAGGCCATAGAGCAGAACTCCACAAAGGAGAGCAAGTAGGGGTGGTCAGTGATGAAGGAGGTAACCTAAACGCCAAGTGGAGGGAGTTGATCAGGAGAAAAGAGGTCTCAACTGTGCCAACTAAACGTGAAGGGGCAAGTCTGAGGAGAGCTGCCCTGTGAATCTGGCAGAGTGGAAGGGCTCAGGGAAGGTTTCTTGATGAATGGGAGTGAACTCAGTGAGTCTGTAGACAGATGGGAATGATTTAAGAGAACACACACCTGCTGACTTGGGCGACAGAAAGGAAAAGCTACAGGAGACGTGCCCTAGACAGAGGACTGGCTAAGAGGCTAAATAGAGATATTTGCTTTAGGTAGGAACAAAGATGGTGCCCTAGATCTCTGGTGAGGGGCTGGACTATGGGTTCAGATGCTCATGAGTGAGGAGACAAGAGGGGAGCCACTGACACTCTCATTGGATGCTTTGTCTGTCTCAGTGGCACAGAAGTCGATGTTGAAAACTGAGAATTAGGACCACGAGGAGGAATTGAGGTTGGAGGGCTTAGGAGAAGGAGAGGAGCAACAATCACACAGCAGAGTAAGCGGACCTGGAGGGTGTCATGCTACTTCCATGCATATAGGGTCCCCCTGGAGGTTGTCAGGTGGGGCCCCTCAGCGCCACTATGGATCCTGCTGTGTGAATGTAAAGTGGATATGCAGTAAGAAAAGACAAAACAGAGCAGGCATAACAAGTTTTCAACAAGACTGGAAACTCTAACTCAGGCTATGCCAGTACCTTCAGGAAGTTGCTCATTTTGCGTCACTTCCAAATAGAAGTCATTGGCTGAAGCCAAGAAATCTAGAAACCTTTGCATCCACTTTGGGCTGAAAGTCAGTCTGCTTGCACATGTGAAAATGTGAGAAGGAAGCAGTAGAGAGTACATCCGAGCAGATAAAGCCTCCCCATGCTGCCATCTATAACAGCCTGACTTTTCTTATGAACTTTTATTAGTCCTCACTTAGCACTATGCCTGAACTAGCTTCGCTCAACAACCAACTTTATGTTCTTTTCAGTACAGGCACATATCTCTTGCAGAAAGGAAACAATGAACGTTACAGGGCTCACTGTAGCTGATCCAGGTGCTCTGGGTCCCCCAGGTGCCTCTTGTTGGTAGCTCTCCCTGCGGCGGGCTCTTCCTCGGGCGCGAGTCCTGGCCCTACCAGGCATTGTGGTCCTGAAGGTGATGACCCTGAAGAACACAGTTATATTAGACATCTCTGTAGAGCTGTCTGGTGTCTTACTCTCTGTAGTGTTGCTACAACAGAATATCTGAGGCTGGGTAATTTATAAAGGAAGAGGTGTGTTTGGCTCATCATTCTGGTGGCTGAAAAGTCCAAGACTGGGCAGCCCATCTGGTGAAGGTCTCATACTGCTTCAACTCATGGTAGAAAAAGCAAAAGTGGGGGAGAGGTGTGGACAAAGACCACATGGCAAGAAGGGAAACGAGAAACTGAGGAAGCTGGACTCTAACAACTAGCTCAAGCAGGCACTAATCCAACTCACCTCCAAGGCAGGGAATTAACCTATTCATAAGGATTCCACCCTCAGGACCCAAACACCTCCCAGTAAGCCCCACTTCCCAATGCTGCCACCACATTGGGGATCAAATTTCAGCCTGAGTTTTGGTGGGGACAAGCCATATCCAAACCATAGCACCTGGTGATGTTTTTCTTCCTGTTACTATTACTTCCAATAAAGCATCTGGTTACTAACGACACACATTCTCCTATCACATCAAAAAGACTGACTGCCCCCTGAGTCAGAAGATAAGCATCCTGTAATAAAAGACAGGAGACCTGGTAAAACTTTTTTTTTTTTTTTTTTTTTTTTTTGAGAGGGAGTCTTGCTCTGTCGCCCAGGCTGGAGTGCAGTGGTGCAATCTCAGCTCACTGCAACCTCTGCCTCCCGGGCTCAAGCAATTCTCCTGCCTCAGCCTCCTGAGGCACACACCACCGCACCCAGCTAGTTTTGTTTTTTATTTTGAGACAGAGTCTCACTCTGTTGCCCAGGCTGGAGTGCAGCAGGGAAATCTCGGCTCACTTCAACCTCTGCCTCCCGGGCTCCAGCGATTCTCCTGCCTGAGCCTCCCAAGTAGCTGGGATTACAGGCTCGAGCCACCACGCCTGGCTAATTTTTGTATTTTTAGTAGAGACGGGGTTTCACCATGTTGGCCAGGCTGGTCGCGAACTCCTGACCTCAGGTGATCCACCCGCCTCAGCCTCCCAAAGTGCTGAGATTACGGGCGTGAACCACCGTGCTCGGCCAAACTTCTCTAGAAATTTAAAGAAACTATGGTTATCTTCCACACAGAGACTCATAAGACACTAGGGGTTACTACGCTTGTCTGTATGACTCAGTTGAGTACTGGGTTCTTCTCACCTCCCAGGCATCCCCGACAAGCACAGCAAGGAGCCCAGGTGCCCCCAGACCCTCCCACCCCACACTTAAACCTCAGCTCCGGCATCCTGAGTGGGACCTCCACCCACCATCTCCTGCCTCGGCCCTTTGGACTCTGCTCCCGCAGCTCACCTACCCTCCTTCCACAAGAATTAGGCTGATCTGTGCGCCATGCACTGGCGCTCTGTGGCCTCCTGTTCCTGGTCCCAACCCCGCAGCGTCCCGACGCTGATTGCCGCGGGGTCAGAGGCGCAAAGCCCCTTTTCCAAGAGAGAGATCCTCTTGCCTTTCTGGGCACACAGCCCGGTGCCCCGCACCGGTCACCAAAATGGCCCCGGGAAATACACGCACCAGCCCAGCCTCCCGCAAGACGTGCCGCACCCTCAGGAAAGCAGGCGTCGCCCCGCCCCAATTCAATTTCAACCCTGGGGTCCTGGCCTCTTCTGGCGCCGCCTCCGTCCGGCTGAAAGAGGCCACGATGAGCTGCACGTGGCGGACTCGAGAGATGCCGCGAAGTCTCCCAGGGATGGGAGTGGGGCTGGCTCGCCCTGCCTTCTTGCCTCACCCATTAACCATTCCCGGATTTACCTGCCAGGTGCCCTTACAAAACGGTGTGCACTTGGAGCCCCAGGATGCAGCCATTACCACTTAGTAGCTTTAACCAACTCCCTGCTGGGGCCGGTGTAACTAAATGCAGCTGCTATGACCATCCTTGGATTCAAACCTACACGCACCCTTACTCATCTCGTAAGCACTGATCTCTAGAAGTGGATCCGCTGCCATGGGTAAGCTTTCCAGTATTTCTTAAATAAAAATAAAATAAAAAACCTTATCTCTTGTATCTGCTTTTTCATCTATTTATTCCAGGTTTCTGTCATTCTTTTTGGCCTTGCCGTGTGTGTGTGTGTTTTGAGACAGGATCTCTCTCTTTTGCCCAGGCAATCTCCACTCACTGCAACCTCAACCTCCCGGGCTCAAGAAATCCTCCCACTTCCGGGCGTCCCAATTGAGAAGATTTACAACAAAACCCAGCGGGAAAAGTTTGCCTGCCATTGGCATGGCTGATGAAGACTACGAGTTTTAGCCAGTCTCAAGGGGCAGGGTTCTGTGAAAAGGAACAGTGTGGTTTGGGAAAAATGGATAAACTGAGCCTCGCTTGCCCTCGTGCCTGGGGGAGAGAGGCAACAAGTCTTAACAAACCAACATCTTTGAGAAAAGATAAACCTGGAGATAATAACATAAGGGAGAGCTGAGCCAGTTGTCCTACGGACAACTTATTTAAAAATATTTCAGATATCAAAATTCTAGCTGTATGATTTGTTTTGAATTTTGTTTTTATTTTCAAGAGGGCAAGTGGATGGGAATTTGTCAGCGTTCTACCAGACAAATTCACTGTTTCCCTGAAATGTTTGGATTCTCTTAGCTACTGTATGCAAAGTCTGATTATATTGGTGTGTTTTTACCGTTGGGGTTTTGCAATAACTTCTGTATTTTAATACAAATAAATTCCTAAACTCCCTCCCCTCTCCCCCATTTCAGCAATTTAAAATTAAGTAGAACAAAAAAAAAAATCGCATCTGTTAGAGTCATCACTCTATTGTCATGGGAATCAATTTTCATTAAACTTGAAGCAGTCGTGGCTTTGGCAGTGTGTTGGTTCAGACACCTGTTCACAGAAAAGCATGATGGGAAAATATTTCCTGACTTGAGTCTTCCTTTTTAAATGTGAATTTGTATTTCTTTTTAATTATTTTAAAATATTTAAACCTTTTTCTTGATCTTAAAGATCGTGTAGATTGGGGTTGGGGAGGGATGAAGGGCGAGTGAGTCTAAGAATAATGAAATAATCAGTGACTGAAACCATTTTCCCATCATCCTTTGTTCTGAGCATTCGCTTACTTCAAGATATCCATCTTTTTCTTTTTAACCCTAATCTTTCACTTGAAATATTTTATTGTACAAAAAGTTCCACAGGTCAATAAATTTAGAGGAAAATGAGTATTTGGTCCAAAAAAAAAAGGAAAAATAATCAAGATTTTAGGACTTTTATTTTTTCTTTTGTAATTGTGTAAAAAATGGGAAAAAAACATAAGCAGAATTTTAATGTGAAGACATTTTTTGCTATAATCATTAGTTTTAGAGGCATTGTTAGTTTAGTGTGTGTGCAGAGTCCATTTCCCACATCTTTCCTCAAGTATCCTCTATTTTTATCATGAATTCCCTTTTAGTCAACTGTAGGTTATTTAAAATAAATTCCTACAACTTAATGGGAAAAAAAAAGAAACCCTCCCACTTCAACCTCCTGGGTTCAAGAAATCCTCCCACTTCGGCCTCCAGAGTAGCTGGAACTGCAGGTGCTGCCACTACCCCTGGCTAATTTTTTAGTATTTTTTGTGGAGATGGGGTTTCACCATGTTGCCTGGGCTGGTCTTGAGCTCCTGAGCTCAAGCGATCATCCCACCTCAGCCTCCCGAATTTCTGGGATTACAGGTGTGAGCCACCATGCCTAGCCTAGATTTTTTTTTTTTTTTTTTTTTTTTTGAGACGGAGTCTGGCTCTGTTGCCCAGGCTGGAGTGCAGTGGCGTGATCTCAGCTCACTGCAAGCTCTGCCTGCTGGGTTCACGCCATTCTCCTGCCTCAGCCTCCCGAGTAGCTGGAAGTACAGGCGCCCGCCACCAGGCCTGGCTAATTTCTTTGTATTTTTTTAGTAGAGACGGGGTTTCGCCATGTTAGCCAGGATGGTCTTGATCTCCTGACCTTGTGATCTGCCTGCCTCAGCCTTCCAAAGTGCTGGTATTACAGGCATGAGCCACCTCTCCCGGCCTAGCCTAGATATTTTTTAAAAATCACCAATTCTTTAATATTTTATCACAGTTACATCCAGATCCTTGATGTACACATTGAATACCTGTCAATTATGAGAGAAATAGTTATCTGGCACCATTTCTTAACTAATCTTTGTCTTACTGCTTTGAAATTGCACCATTATCCTATAGAAATCTGTATGCGTTCTCAGCTTGAATTCCAGACTCAGTTGTGCACTGTTGGCCAGGCACAGTTTCATGCCTGTAATCCCAGCACTTTGGGAGGCTGAGGCAGGAGGATTGTTTGAGCCTAGTAGTTCAAGACTAGCCGAGGCAACATCAAGACACCGTCTCTAAAAAAAAAAATTAAAAAATTAACTAGGATGATGGTGCACACCTGTAGTCCCAGGTGCTTAGGAGGTTGAGGCAGGAGGACAGGAGGATCGCTTGAGCCTGGGAGTTCAAGGCTGCAGTGGACTATGATCATACCACTGCACTCCAGCCTGGGTGACAGAGTGAGACTCTGTCTCAAAAAATTCTGCACTGTCTATGATGTAGCAGTAACATATTTGTTTACTATATCTTGAAAATATTCTAAGGATTTGAAAAGCCTGAACCTGCTAAGCACTTGAAAATTCCTGGCCAGCTGGGCGGGGTGGCTCAGGCCTGCAATCCCAGCACTTTGGGAGGCTGAGGTGGGCGGATAACCTGAGGTCAGGAGTTCGAGACCAGCCTGGCCAACATGGTGAAATCCCATCTCTACTGAAAAAAAAAAAAAAAAAAAAAAACAATTAGCCAGGTGTGGTGATGTGTGCCTGTAATCCCAGCTACTTGGGAGACTGAGGCAGGAGAATTGCTTGAACCTGGCAGGCAGAGGTTGCAGTGAGCTGAGATCGAGCCATTGCACTCCAGCCTGGGCAACAAAGGCGAAACTCTGTCTCAAAAAAAAAAAAAAAAAAAAGTGCAAAGAGAAAAAGGAATAAAAAGACAAAGCAGAATATGTCCCAAGAACTGGGATAACTATAAAAGGTGTAACATGCATAATGGGAATATCATAAGGAAAGAAAGAAAGAAAGGAACAGGAGAAGTATTTGAAATAATAATGACCGAAAATTTTCCAAAATTAAAAACAGAAATTAAATCACAGATCCAGGAAGTTCATAGAACACTAAGCAAGATAAATACCAAAAATTATACTCTAGGCATAATATTCAAACTGAAAGGACAGTGACTTGCCCAAGGTCACACAGTCAGCAAGTGACAGAAGTGAGATTAGAAGGCAAGCCTACCTGTCCCCAGAACCAACCTCCTTTGCCCCTCACCTGGGTTCCTTCCCAAGCTCACAGGCCAAAAGCCTGCAAACTGAGTCAGGAAAGAAAAATCCCTGTCCATCATTTCTCACTCTGGGGAAGGAAGGTAAAAAGAGTGCTCACATTCACTTTCAGGTCTGATAGACTCTCCTGCAACTACTTTTCTGTGGACAAATTGCTGTTTCCAATGGCTGATGGCTTCATCAGTGCAAAACTCTTATTGGGGACTGCACAGAGCTGACATTTGCCACTGTTTTGTGACTATCACAAAAAGAGTCCTATATTTTGTTTTCCCTTTTTTTTTTCTTTTTTTTTTTTGTTGTTGTTGTTTTTGTGTGTGTGTGTTTTTTTTTTTTTTTGAGATGGAGTCTTGCTCTGTTGCCCAGGCTGGAGTGAGTACAGTGGCACGATCTTGGCTCACTGCAACCTCCACCTCCCAGGTTCAAGTGATTCTCCTGCCTCAGCCTCCCAAGTAGCTGGTATTACAGAGGCACACCACCATGCCTGGCTAATTTTTGTATTTTTAGTAGGGACAGGGTTTCACCATCTTGGCCAGGATGGTCTTGAACTCCTGACCTCGTGATCCACCCGCCTCAGCATCCCAAAATGCTGGGATTACAGGCATGAGCCCCCATGCCTGGCCTGTTTTCCCTTTTTCATTCTGCAGACATCAAAGGAAAACAAGAGGCAGGAAGGGCTGTGGCTGACAGCAGTGTCTCCCTCAGCCCTTACCTCTATGGGTGACAGGGCCAAAGCCTCACTGTCCTGCCAGCCACTGTGAACAGACAGCATTCCCTGCCCCAAGAACACAGCTCTGCAGGTGGAGGAGGCTGTGAACCTCTCAAGGAGAGAGATTTCATTTTCTGTCCCTCTTCTAGGGGCTGACAGCTTGGACAGTAGTTTCTCAGAAACAAACTTTATTCTCAAGGAGATGAGCATGTCTGAGCCTGGAATGTTTACGTGAACAAATATGGTTTTTCTCCCTGCTCCAGCCTCAGCCTTGGCCACGAGACAAGGTTTCCCCTTCGCCATCTGTAGAAGGCTCATTTTTGTTCCATGGGCTCAGCTTGTCTGTGCCTGGGACAAAGAGCCACGAGGTGGTGCTATTGTCTTAGGTTAATAAAAATAAGGCCAACTATACAGTCCTCCTTGGGTATCCACAGGGATTGGTTCCACAGTCTCCCGCTGATACCAAAATCTGTGGATGCTCAAGTCCCTGATACAAAATGGTGTTGTATTTGTATACATCCTATGCACATCCTCCTGTATACCTTTAAATCATCACTAGATTATTTATGATACCTAATACCATGTAAATACTTTGTAAGTAGTTGTTATGTTGTGTTATTTAAAGCAGGAATGTCCAATCTTTTGACTTCCCCGGGCCACATTGGGAAAATTGTTTTGGGCTACACATAAAATACACTAACACGGCCAGGTGCCATAGCTTATGCCTGTAATCCCAGCAACTTGGGAGGCCAAGGCGGGTGGATCATGAGGTCAGGAGATCGAGATCATCCTAGCTAACATGGTGAAACCCTGTCTCTACTAAAAACATAAAAAATTAGCCAGGTGTGGTGGTGGGCGCCTGTAGTCCCAACTACTTGGGAGGCTGAGGCAGGAGAATGGCGTGGACCCGGGAGGCAGAGCTTGCAGTGAGCCGAGATCGCGCCACTGCACTCCAGCCTGGGAGACAGAGTGAGACTCTGTCTGAAAAAAACAAAAACAAAACAAAACAAAACAAAACAAAATTAGCTGGGCATGGTAGCACACGCCTGTAATCCCAGCTACTTGGGAGGCTGAGGCAGGAGAATTGCTTGAATCCTGGAGAGGGAGGTTGCCGTGAGTCGAGATTGTGCCACCACGCTCTGGCCTGGGCAACAACAGCAAAACTCTGTCTCAAAAATAATAATAATTAAAAAAAATACACCAACACTAATGATAGCTGATGAGCTAAAAGAAAAAAAAATCCCCAAAATATCTCATAATGTTTTAAGAAAGTTTACGAAGTTCAAAGCCACATTCTAAGCTGTCCTGGGCCACATGAGACCCGTGGGGCAGTGGGTTGGACAAGCTTGGTTTAAAGGATAATGACAAAAAAAAGTGTTTGTACATGTTCAGTTGGTTGTTTGAATCCACAGATGCAGAACCCATGGATACAGAGAACCAACTGTATACTAACCGCTGTGGCTTGCTGAGCCACTCTGCTAAGCGCTTTATGTAGATCAAAGCATTTCATCATAACAGCTTTGTGAAGGGGGCGGTGAAGCACAGAGGGATGAACCTGCTTACCCAAGGTCACACAGCTAGCAAGTATTGAAGACAAGATTCAAACCCGTCAGTTTTCCACAGTAAAAGTGTCAGTGTGATGACATCAACTGTCCCTGCCTGGACAGAGCCATAGGTTTTTCTGAAGTATGTCCTTCTTACTCTTTAGGCGTTAATATGACTGAGTAGCTCAGCTTCAAAATACATTTTTAACTATTTTTATTTTAATTTTTCTAGCCTTAGCCTTGAAATGTATTTGAAACCCTTTGTTTCACTCTCTTCCCCCCAGACACTCCTTGTACCATGGTAGCTTATCTAATTATGTGCCTTTTTAGAAATTCCAGGGGAGGCTAATCTGAAAATAAACCAAGCATGGCCAGGCGCAGTGGCTCATGCCTGTAATCTCAGCATTTTGGGAAGCCGAGGCGGGTGGATCACCTGAGGTCAGGAGTTCGAGACCAGCCTGGCCAATATGGTGAAACCCCCATCTCTACTAAAAAAAAAAAAATACAAAAATTAGCCGGGCATGGTGGCAGGCACCTGTAATACCAGCTACTAGGGAGGCTGAGGCAGGAGAATTGCTTGAACCCATGGGGTGGAGGTTGCAGTGAGCTAAGATCGCAACACTGCATTCCAGCTTGGGTGACAGAGAGAGACTCCCTCTCAAAAAAATAATAATAATAAATAAATAAAAAGAAAGAAAGAAAAATAAACCAAGCATGAAGACCCAGCTACAGAATTCTCCCCTATCTAGGGGGATGGTCTCAAGGAGGATAAGCTACACCTCAGCCAGACATGATGGCACCCGCCTGTGCTCCAGGGGGACAATAACTCAAAATAGCCGCCGGGAGAAGACACATAGACCCTGTACCCTTCACTACCCCTGCATGCTCCTCATGCCAAGTTTCCCTTTTTAAACCCTTACACTCAGCCCTAAAACTTAAAATGGTCTCTTGGAGGCATGAGCCTGGTCATTTCCTAGCTGCTAACATTTAAAGAAAGTTACTTTCCGGCCAGGCGCAGTGGCTGATGCCTGTAATCCCAGCACTTTGGGAGGCTGAGGCGAGCGAATCACGAGGTCAGGAGATCGAGACCATCCTGGCTAACATGGTGAAACCCCATCTCTACTAAAAATACAAAAAAAAAAAAAAAAAAAAAAAAAGAGAGAGAGAAAATTAGTCGGGCATGGTGGCGGGCGCCTGTAGTCCCAGCTACTCGGGAGGCTGAAGCAGGAGAATGGCGTGAACCTGGGAGGCAGAGCTTGCAGTGAGTCAAGATCACGCTACTGCACTCCAGCCTGGGCGACAGTGCAAGACTCTGTCTCAAAAAAAAAAAGAAGGTTACTTTCCTTTCAGCACACTTCACTTCTTGCATTTTGGCTCCTGACTGGTGAGCAGCCAGACTTGTGTTCAGTTACATTAAGATGGCCTTTCTTTTAGAAAATAACGGAGACAGTGGATGTGTGAGGTTTTCTTGTCCTTCATAAGCAACATTTCAAAAGTTGCTGTTCTATAATTTTTTATTTCCAATTTTCAGGCCCAAAAGATTCGGGATTGAAGACTATTTCTCTCTCTTGCTCTCTTTTTTGTTTGTTTGTTTTTTGAGATGGAGTCTTGCCCTGTCGCCCAGGGTGGAGTGCAATGGCATGATTTTGGCTCACTGCAACCTCCACCTCCCCAGTTCAAGCGATTCTCCTGCCTCATGCCCAGCTAATTTTTATATCTTTAGTAGAGACGGGGTTTCACCATGTTGGCCAGGCTGGTCTCCAACTCCTGACCTCGTGATCCACCTGTCTCGGCCTCCCAAAGTACTGGGATTACAGGTGTGAGCCACTGTGCCCAGCCTATTTCTCTTAATGAACAAGCTATAGTGCTCAGCTGGCCAACAGAACTGTGTTGGTAGCCTACTCTTACTGGAATACATTCGATAACACAGTGTATATCATAAATGCACCAAACAGTAAGAATTATTATCATATCAAAAGCAGCAATTACAGAAGAAGCAGTGTTAAATTTTAAGCAGAATGAAAGATTAAACCCTTGGATTATTTGATAATCATATTAATAAAGAGAAGTAAATCTTATCAATATAAGTATTAAGTACTAAGTAGTTGTATATTTCACAATGTAAGTAAATCTTATATCGAAGGAATAAAGTCCACATAATAGGAGCTCAGTAAATAGCAACTTCTATGAGCAACACAATATTATGTCCCTGGCATTTGGACTTAGACAAAAACCTTTGTGGAATCACAGCCTGTCCAGGTATGTGCTGTGTGACCCTGAGCAGGTCACATCATCTCTCTGAGTCTCTGTTTCCTAGTATGTTGGGTATTGAAAACTTATGTCACAGGGGCCTGTGCAGGTTACAGGAGCCAATCTGTGCAAAGAGCTCAGCAGGTGCTGAGTGCTCAGCAAGTTACAGCTACTGGAGTTAAAATCACTACCACAATGGAGAAGAGCCCTGGCAAACGCTGCAGTCTCCATTCTACCCACTGGGAAATCCAAACAGCTGACCAGCTCCCCTGTCTTTCCCAAACTAAGATCCCAGGAGTTAGACATGGTGGTGCTTAGGTGGGTGCACAGCAGCATCTAGGGGACTAGAAGGAGAACTGATGAAGTGTCACAATGACATCGGGAAGAGAAAGTTTTAAGGCTGGGGAAAAGGTTGGCAGAGAAGTCAGGGAGGAGGCCTGCATGTGCTGGGTGTCCCCGGTGGGGAGATCAGATGAGGTCCCTTAACAGTTATCAGGATCTCAAGCCTCCATGTGCTAGCTGAGGGTGTCCTTCTGCCTCTCCCAAGCCTCCCTGGGTGCTGCATCTCTGGATCCTATGGGCTCAGGGGCCCATCTTTTTCAAGTTCTGCTCCACGTGTCTGTGTCCAGCTGAGGGCACTGACCCCACTGCCCCAGCCCCCAGGGCTCAGATGCCAGGACAGTAGAAAGCTCTGTGCCAGGGCATAACCAAGGTGTCCTCCACTGCTCTGGGCCACACATTGGCAGCTGGGCCCTGTGTCCCTCTGACACCAGATCCTAGGGTTGCTGGCTCTGCCATCTCTACTGTGATGCTGCATCCCAACCATGTGGCTCAGCAGCGAGGGCATTACACACTGTCCCTTCCCCCTTCTCCATACTCCTGCCTTCCTGGACGCCCTGCACAGGAGCCCTCTTCCCTCCTCCTTCTGCCAAAAGAATTCAGAAGATACCAAGTTTCTCCTCTTTTCCTGTCTGCAGTGGAGGCCCCGGCAGGACCCCCTCATGAGCTGTGAGGGTTAAATGGGAGAAGGTGTATTGAGCTTGAAGCACTGGCAGGTCCCACAACGAATGCTGAAAAAATGGAAGCCTCTGCCACCATCTGCATCATCCCCATCAAGCAGAGGAGCAAAGAGCCCACCTTTTCTGAGAAGAGTGTTTACACATTGATAGAAATTCCTTGGTTTTATTTATCATCACATCAGTTTTAAGGATGTAAGTAGATACACATATACATATATATCTAAAATATATTGTTTTTAAAAGTAGATTATTAAAGGATATGTACAAGACACTCTAGATTTTTTTTTTTTTTTTTTTGAGATGGAGTCTTACTCACTCTGCTGCCCAGGCTGGAGTACAGTGGTGCGATCTTGGCTCACTGCAACCTCCGCCTCCCAGGTTCAAGCAATTCTCCTGCCTCAGCCTCCCAAGTAGCTGGGATTACAGGCGCCCGCCACTGCGCCCAGTTAATTTTGGTATTTTTCGTAGAGATGGGGTTTCATCATCTTGGCCAGGCTGGTCTTGAACTCCTGACCTCATGATCCAGCCACCCCGGCCTCCCGAAGTGCTGGGATTACAGGCATGAGGCACTGTGTCTGGCCAAGATGCTCTAGATTTTAAAAATAAATATACATACTCCACATGCTCAAATATAAGCTGAACCTGTAACCCAGCAGTTTAGCAGCCTAACCTCAAACCGCATTTTAAAACTTTTTTTCCTTTCCCCTTTCCTCTCTCCTGCTAATCTGAAGATGTAACTTTGAGACAAAGTGCAGACGTGTTTCCTCTCCTCTTGAAATCCAGCCTTGGAATGTGCTGTGAACCTCCACCCCCTTTCTTTTCCTATTCTATGCCCCCATGCCTTATGCACATTTATTTACCTAGTTATTTGGTAAGCACACATCGTGCTCAATTATCTGGTCACATATTTCCTTAGAAGCTTCAGTAGTCAGATCCTGATATGAACCATGCACCTCCTCCAGCCATGATGGCGCCGGCCACTTCCACAAATGGAAAAATAATTCAGGACAAGCCACTGGAGAGGATCACACCACCTGACACCTCCCAGCCCCCCTGCCTCTTTTGCCTTCCAAATCCTCCCTTTAAAAACCCCCTTGGCCGGGCGCGGTGGCTCACGCCTGTAATCCCAGCACTTTGGGAGGCCGAGGCGGGTGGATCATGAGGTCAGGAGTTTGAGACCATCCTGGCTAACACAGTGAAACCCCGTCTCTACTAAAAATACAAAAAATTAGCCGGGTGTGGTGGCGGGCACCTGTAGTCCCAGCTACTCGGGAGGCTGAGGCAGGAGAATGGCATGAACCCGGGAGGCGGAGCTTGCAGTGAGCCGAGATAGCATCACTACACTCCAGCCCGGGCGAAAGAGCGAGACTCTGTCTCAAAAAATAAACAAATAAATAAATAAATATTTTAAAAAATAAAATAAAATAAATAAAAACCCCTGCGTTCAGCCGAGCGCAGTGGCTCACGTCTGTAATCGCAGCACTTTGGGAGGTCGAGGCCGGAGGATCACGAGGTCAGGAGATGGAGATCATCCTGACTAACGCGGGGAAACCCCGTCTCTACTAAAAATACAAAAAATTAGCCGGGCATGGTGGCATGTGCCTGTAGTCCCAGCTACTCGGGAGGCTGAGGCAGGAGAATCGCTTGAACTCAGAAGGTGGAGGTTGCAGTGAGCTGAGATTGTGCCACTGCACTCCAGCCAGATTGGGCGACAGAGCAAGACACTGTCTTAAAAAACAAACAAACAAAAAAACCCTGCGTTCTTTCCTCACGTGGAAGAGTGGAATTGCTCTCTGCTCTTGCCCTTGCTAGCATAGATTATAAAATTCTTGCTTTTTAAATCACGTCATTATTATTTTGACTTCTTTCTACAAGCAGTGAGCAGCTGGGCCCTTTTGCTAGTTACAACATGAGTGACTGGGGCAAATACATCAATCAAGGTTTATCAAGCCAGATTTAGGTTTTTTCTGGGAAAAACATGGGCCAAACATGCACCTGTGGCTATTTTTCTGCAGAGGTTTTCAGGAGATTTCCTATTTTTTTTAAGAAACTTTATTTATTTTATTTTATTTTATTTATCTCTCTCTCTATTTATTTATTGAGATGGAGTCTCGCTCTGTCATCCAGGCTAGAGTGCAGTGGTGCGATCTCAGCTCACTGCAGCTTTCGCCTCCCGGGTTCAGGCAACTCTCCTGACTCAGCCTCCTGAGTAGCTGAGATTACAGGTGCATGCCACCACGCCAGGCTGATTTTTGTATTTTTAGTAGAGACTGGGTTTCTCCATGTTGGTCAGGCTGGTCTCGAACTCCTAACCTCAGGTGATCCGCCCATCTCAGCCTCCCAAAGTGCTAGGATTACAGGCATGAGCCACCACGCCTGGCTTTTTTTTTTTTTTTTTTTTTTTTTGAGACAGTCTTGCCCTGTCGCCCAGACTGGAGTGCAATGGCGTGATCTCAGCTCACTGCAAGCTCTGCCTCCTGAGCTCACGCCATTCTCCTGCCTCAGCCTCCCAAGTAGCTGGGACTACAGTCGCCTGCCACCACGCCCGGCTAATTTTTCGTATTTTTAGTAGAGACGGGGTTTCACCGTGTTAGCCAGCATGGTCTTGATCTCCTGACGCCCGGCTAATTTTTCGTATTTTTAGTAGAGACGGGGTTTCACCGTGTTAGCCAGCATGGTCTTGATCTCCTGACCTTGTGATCTGCCGGCCTCGGCCTCCCAAAGTGCTGGGATTACAGGTGTGAGCGACCGCGCCCGGCCCAGCTAATTTTTTTGTATTTTTAGTAGAGACAGGGTTTCTCCATGTTGGTCAGGGTGGTCTCGAACTTCCAACCTCAGGTGGTCTGCCCGCCTTGGCCTCCCAAAGTGCTGGGATTACAGGCGTGAGCTACCATGCCTGGCCAATTTTTGTATAGTAGAGCCAGGGTTTCACCATGTTAGCCAGGCTGGTCTTGATCTCTTGACCTCGTGATCTGTCCGCCTCAGCCTCCCAAAGTGCTGGGATTACAGGAGTGAGCCACCTCACCCAGCCTAGGGACCCTACTTTCAGCCAAAGCCCCAGGAGCTTTGACAGCATCCCCTTATTGCAAGTGGGAGACCCAACACCACTAAAAGCAAAGCAGCACTTAGATGCATGCACATTCTTGCCTTTACTTCTAGCAACCCTGCCTCTGGTGTGGACAGAGCAAGGAACAGCTTTGCCTTCAGGCCTCCCTCATTGCCTGCCCAGGGCTTTGTTGGGCACAGAAGTGTTAGGCCACCAACCAGCTCATTCTTCTCTTGTTCAGGATGCACAATCATGGGGTCTAGGAGCAAAAGTTGACCAGAAAGAACAGTTTGCTTGGGGTGTAGCCAGTGTTATGTTCCCCCCATCCTGGACCTTGTTTCTGCTCTGTCTGGGTTTCTAACACAAATTAATCTCTGATCTCTGCATTCCTCTAGTAAACCAGAGAGCCAAGACCTCTAAGGAGCTCTGAGGGGAAGGAAGCAGAATGAGACCAGAAAAAGTCTACCTTTTGCAGTGAGAGTTCCACTGTGCAGCCAGGAGACCGATGTGTTCATATTGTCAACCTGGTCTGTCCTGCTCCTGCTCCTGCTCCTATATCCTGGGGGATCCCAGTGAGAGCATCCCTTCCTGGTTTTCACTAGAAGTTAACCTGGCTGGAGGGTGGAGGGGATAGTATTCTCTTCCTTACATCATTGAAAGGGGCTATGAGTCTCCCTAAACTTCTACCTTGCTTGTCCTAGCTGTAAGAAGAGGTTCCCCACTTTGGGAGGCCAAGGCGGGTGGATCACGAGGTCAGGAGATCGAGACCATCCTGGCTAACAAGATGAAACCCCGTCTCTACTAAAAATATAAAAATTAGCTGGGTGTGGTGGTGGGTTCCTGTAGTCCCAGCTACTCGGGAGGCTGAGGCAGGAGAATGGTGTAAACCCAGGAGGCGGAGCTTGCAGTGAGCCAAGATTATGCCACTGCACTCCAGCCTGGGCAATAGAGCGAGACTCTGTCTCAAAAAAAAAAAAAAAAAAATGAGAGGTTCCCTTCCTCTGGCCCCCAGGGCCTGTTTCCCAAGGCTTTGGTGCATGTTCCTCATGGATGAGCACTGGGGTGGATGCCCATGGATCCAGCCTAGCCCTAGGGAACAGCTCCTGAGGGAGCCCAGGGCACTGCTCCTATGGACCCTGCCCCACCAAGTACGTCAACTCTCTCCAGAGATAACCATTCCATTCCCGCTACCTTCCCTGCAACCTGCAAACTTTTTCTCCTACAACCCCTTCTTCTTCAATGTATTTTCTAAATAAAGCCTTGTCATTGTTTATTTACATAATTGCAATGCATCTTTGCTCTGTAAATCAAGTATGGAGAAATATTGACTTATGTTAAGTAAATGTATGGCAGATGGGCGGAGACAGGTTTCTCCGTGTTGGAGTAAGGCGAGGATGGAATGATCCATCTGGTAATGGATTAGAGTCGGGGACATCAGCGTAAACTCATGTTTAGCTTCATAAAGATACAGATGGTTACATATACCAATATTTATAGATACATATACAGTGTATATGCAGGTTAATATATGCAGGTTCGCATACATTTTTACATTTTTAATTAATGTATTTATTTATGTAAAACCTGATCTCACTGTCACCCAGACTGGAGTGCAGTGGTGTGATCATAGCTCACTGCAGCCACCAACTCCTGGGCTCAAGCGATCCTCCTGCTTTAACCTCCCGAGTAGCTAGGATTACAGGCGTACACCACCACACCCATGCAGCTATTTCTTTTTTTAAATGTTTTTGTAGAGACAGGGACTCACTTTGCTGCCCAGGCTGGTCTCAAACTCCTGGCTTCAAATGATCCTCCCACTTCAGCCTCCCAAAGAGCTGGGATTTTGTGCATGAGCCACTGCATGCAGCCATAGTCATTTCCTGGCTCTATCAGCTGACACAACCTGGAAGCAACAACATCCCAGTAGCAACAACCACACCCAGCACCCAGATCTTAGTTTCTTTTCTCCTCTCTTCTCTTCTCTTCTCTTTTCTCCTCTCCTCTCCTCTCCTTTCCCCTCCCCTCCCCTCCCCTTCCCTTCCCTTCCCTCCCCCTTCCCTTCCCTCCCCTTCCCCCTCCCCCTCCCCTCCCCCTCCCCCTCCCCTCCCCCTCCCCCTCCCCTCCCCTCCCCTCCTCTCTCTTTTCTCTCTTCTCTTCTCTCTCTTTCTTTCTTTCTTCCTGAGATGGAGTCTTGCTCTGTAGCCCAGGCTGGAGTGCAGTGTCACAATCTTGGCTCA
This sequence comes from Pongo abelii, assembly GCF_028885655.2. Lineage (NCBI taxonomy): Eukaryota > Metazoa > Chordata > Mammalia > Primates > Hominidae > Pongo > Pongo abelii. The sequence continues at coordinate 31,237,229 of NC_085929.1, forward strand.
CTGCAATCTCTGCCTCCTGAGTTCAAGCGATTCTCCTGCCTCAGCCTTCCCAATAGCTGGAATTACAGGTGCCTGGCACCAAACCCAGCTAATTTTTTTGGTTTTGTATTTTTAGTAGAGATGGGGTTTCACTGTGTTGACCAGGCTGGTCTCAAGCTCCTGACCTCATGATCTGCCTGCCTCGGCCTCCCAAAGTGCTGGGATTACAGACATGAGCCACCGCACCTGGCCAGATTTTGGTTTCTAACACCAGTCTCCAAATTAAGAAACCAAGGCACCCTAGAGAACTAGTTGATCCTATGACAAGTGCAGCAAATATACAAGATAAACCTGGAGCATTATATATAGTACCAGAAAGTCAGGAAGTACAAAGAGAGAGAGAGCGAGAGAGAGAGAGAGAGTGCCCACAATGACAGGGTATCAAAGGGACCCTGCAGCCAACTAAGAGAGCCCAATAGTCAAAGCTAAAACAATTTGAGCCACAAAATAAAGTAGTATTTGATTATAACCCAAAGTATAAAACAAATATCCATGAGTGCAGGCTGATGTAAAAAATATATTGAAGCCGGGCACAGTGGCTCACACCTGTAATCCCAGCACTTTGGGAGGCTGAGGCGGGTGGATCACCTGAGCAAGGAGTTTGAGAGCTGCCTGGCCAACATGGTGAAATCCCATCTCTACTAAAAATACAAAAAATTAGCCAGGCATGGTGGCGGGCACCTGTAATCCCAGCTACTCAGGAGGCGGAGGCAGAAGAATTGCTTGAACCCAGGAAGTGGAGGTTGCAGTGAGTTGCGATGGCGCCATTGCACTCCAGCCTGGGCAACAAGACTGAAACTCCATCTCAAAAAATATATATATTGAATAAATTAACAAACAATAGAGAAGAGACAAATCTACCATGCAGAATAATTTTGACTAACTTAAGTAGATATTTCACCCTTAATTATGTGGAGCTCCCACTCAGTAAGTGCAGGCTGCAGGTAGTGACTTCCTTCATTAGACTACAGTATGGAGGGGTGAAGGAAAAGAGAAACTTTACAGGGGAGAAACCTGACAAACACTGCCTCAAGACAGGTGATCAAAGTCAATATCCACAGTGATAAACCATGCATGGCCGGGCGCGGTGGCTCACGCCTGTAATCCCAGCACTTTGGGAGGCCAGGGTGGGCGGATCACAAGGTCAGGAGATGGAGACCATCCTGGCTAACACGGTGAAACCCCGTCTCTACTAAAAATACAAAAAATTAGCTGGGCGTGGTGGCGGGTGCCTGTAGTCCCAGCTACTCGGGAGGCTGAGGCAGGAGAATGGCGTGAACCCAGGAGGCGGAGCTTGCAGTGAGCCAAGATTACGCCACTGCACTCCAGCCTGGGCGACAGAGCAAGACTCCGTCTCAGAAAAAAAAAACAACAAAACCACGTGTGTACCCTTGACATGATATGAACAAATGGCACTTACTCTGTGTTCTTCCTCCCACTGTATCACTATGTGAACAGTCAACAGCTATTCACATATATATTCTGTTAGGATGACTTTTCACCCCACAAGATGTATTGGGTTGTGTGGATTGTCAAAAGCTCAACTTCTTGCTATTTACAGAATTTGGAAATTCCCAAGACCACCCTCAGGTTTGACATTTCAGTGTAAGGACCCACTAAACTCACTGAAAGCTGTTATATGCCCAGTTACCTTTACAGCAGTGAAAGGATACAAATGACAACCAACCCCCACAGGAGGTGCATGGGGCAGAATTCAGGATTGTTCCAAGGATAGAGCTTCCAGTTGTCCACTCCCTGGAGTCATGGACGGCGCCAATCTTCGCAGCAATACTGTGTGACAGTACACACAGGGTATTGCCAATCAGAGAAGCTCACCTGAGCTGTGGTGTCAAAACTTTATCTGAGGCTCATTCACATAGATGTCATTGACCATCTACATGGCTGACCTTAGTGCCTGGAGAGGGTGAATGATACCATGCGGCTCAAAGCCCCTACCATAACATCCACTGTTAGCATGAACTCTCTGCTGTGACCCAAGGCCCCCAGGTAAACAAAGACACTCTTATCAGGCAGAACATTCTAAGAGCTTAGAGATCACACCTCTTGAGCCAAAGGCAAAGGTCAGACTTCCCTTTGAGTAAGGTTGATCCTTTATTGCACACTATTGAAATAAAAATTCTATAGGTATAGACAAAAATGATATGGAAGATACAAAAATGATATGGAAGGAGCATTAGGCTCCACAGAAGACAACAAACCCAGCAGCTCCTTGTCTGATAATGTCTGGCTGATCAGGGGGCAACTGGGAGGAAGATTCACAAAACAGGCCAGTGCTTCCAACTCCTGCTGAGACTCTGCCCTATAGTTCTTCTTACTATTTATTATTTTATATTTCGTGAAAAGGTAACATGTTTTTAATAATAAAAATGAAAGGCCGGGTGTGGTGGCTCATGTCTGTAATCCCAGCACTTTGGGAGGCTGAGGCAGGTGGATCACAAGGTCAGGAATTTGAGAATAGCCTGGCCAACAGTGAAACCCCGTCTCTACTAAATATACAAAAAATTAGCCGGGCATGGTGGCAGGCGCCTGTAATCCCAGCTATTTGGGAGGCTGAGGGAGGAGAATGGCTTGAACCCGGGAGGCGGAGGTTGCAGTGAGCCAAGATCACGCCATTGCACTCCAGCCTGGGTGACAGAGAGAGACTCCGTCTAAAAAAAAAAAAAAAAAAGGGAGCAAGCAACTGTTGAAGAGGGTGCCTGGGTGAAGAAAATTCTTCCTCCTATACATTAGTAAAGGAAATTGATACCCGTTACACAGCCCAGAGGGAGAAGCTGCAGGATGCTGTCTGGCCTGCCTCTTTTTTTTCTATCAAATTTCCCCTATATCTTTTCTTTTTTTTGAGACAGAGTCTTCAAGTGATTCTCCTCCCTCAGCCTCCCAAGTAGCTGGGATTACAGGTTCCTGCCACCATGCCCGGCTAATTATTCTATTTTTAACAGAGACAGGGTTTCACCATGTTAGCCAGGCTGTTCTCGAACTCCTGACCTCAGGCAATCCGCCCTCCTCAGCCTCCCAAAGTGCTGGGATTACAGGCGTGAGCCACCGTGCCCGGCCCAAATTTCCCCCTATATCTTTTTATCAACTTAAATTGAGCAAGTAGATACTCATTAAGTGACTCAGAGCAGGTGTCTTTTCTATTCCAAGAGCTTTCACTAAGATTTGCTTCAGCAGCTTGTTAAAATTGTTTTATCACGGCCAGGTGCAGTGGCTCACGCCTGTAATCCCAGCACTTTAGCAGGCGGAGGCGGGCGGATCACAAGGCCAGGAGATCGAGACGATTCTGGCTAACACAGTGGAAACCCCGTCTCTACTAAAAATACAAAAAATTAGCTGGGCATGATGGCTGGCGCCTGTAGTCCCAGCTACTGGGGAGGCTGAGGCAGGAGAATGGCGTGAACCAGGGAGGCGGAGCTTGCAGTGAGCGGAGATCGCACCACTGCCCTCCAGCCTGGGCCACAGAGCGAGACTCCATTTCAAAAAAAAAAAAAAAAAATTAGCTGGGCCTGGTGGCGCGTGCCTGTAATCCCAGCTACTCAGGAGGCTGAGGCAGGAGAATTGCTTGAACCAGGACCCAGGAGACGGAGGTTGCAGTGAGCCGAGATTGTGCCACTGCACTCTAGCCTGGGCTACAGAGCAAGACTCCGTCTCGAAAAAAAATAAAAATTGTTTTATCACATCTTCAGTAAATTAACAATCCTATGTACTTATATGGAATTTACACCAAGAGTCTCCATAAACACGATATCATTTCATTCTTATCCTCATGTCTGCACTGGAAGATAGATAGGCAGGCAGAATGAGCACCCATCCCATTTTACAGATGGGACAACTGAGGCTTAGAGGACAAAGAATGCTATTCAGAGTACAATGGCTATGCAACAGGAACCAAGATAACTTTAGCAGGGACATTCTGGAGCTTTCACAGATCATCCGGAAGGAACACTTTTCTCTTCCACTTTCTCTTGGACTCACCCACAAGCACATGCCCTGAGGTCTATACTCTTCATTCTGATCGCCTTCTCCCATCTCTTCAATAATAATGTTCACATTGAATAACTTCAGCCCTCTGGCTACAATGACTGGAGCAGAGAGGGCCACCTGACCCAGGATAAAAGCAACCCACTGGCTGGGCTAATCCAATCAGATTTTGAATTTTGGAGATAAGGAACTATTATTTCATAAGCATTTCCTACGTGCCAGGAATAGCACAGAACACTGGGCATTCACTTTATTATGTAAAATGCCTTTTATTTTACCTTTAATTTTATAATTTAAGATGTTAAATCAATAAATTATCAAATATAACCTAATACATTAATTTAAAATAAAATTTAAAATTTTGTGAATTTGTTTTAATAAAATGTTTTTAATTTTTATTATGTTGTTTTATTTCCATAGCAAACTTAGATTTAATGGATGCCCTTGTTTTACTGATAAGAAAATTGCAGTTCTGTAAAGTTAACAGTCATGGTCAAGGTTGCACAGCTAGTAAGTACAAAAGACGAAATTGAATCTCTTGTATGTCTGACCAGAGGCACCGGTATTTGATTCTGCCTCCCTTAGTGGGCCCAGCTCTCCCCCACTCACCCCAATATTCTGCACTCCAATAATTAACTCTTTACTAAACAATGTGCAATTCCCCAAATGTATTGTACTGGTTATCACCTCTGAGCCCTTCATGCCATCCTGGATCTGCCACTTACTACCAGTCTTTGTGCAAGTTACTCAGTCTCATTGACTCCAACTGCTCTGTGTGCAGCATGGAAAACATGTGTTGTAACTGGTTGTGACACTTACCTCACAAGGTCAACGTGAGGGTCAAGTGATGGCTGTGAAAACACTTTATACACTTTAAAGTTCTGTGCCAACATCAAGTAACATAGTACAAAACAATGACTGCCTGGGGGTGCCAACACAAGAAGAGACCCTAAGAGACAGAAACAGCTGCTCTATTGAACTGCTAGATGCAGAATTGTTTTACATTCTACTGATAGAAATGAGCTTTATACAAAATACAAATTTAAAACATAGAATAAAATGGCTGGGTGTGGTGGCCCACGCCTGTAATCCCAGCACTTTGGGAGGCCGAGGCGGGCCAATCACAAGGTCAAGAGATCAAGACCATCCTGGCTAACACAGTGAAACCCTGTCTCTACTAAAAATAAAAAAAAAAATTAGCCGGGCGTGGTGGCGAGCACCTGTAGGCCCAGCTACTCGGGAGGCTGAGGCAGGAGAATGGAGTGAACCTGGGAGGTGGAGCTTGCAGTCAGCTGAGATTGTGCCACTGCACTCCAGCCTGGGCGACAGAGCGAGACTCCGTCTCAAACAAAAAAAAAAAATTGAATAAAATCATGATAAACACTATGAAAGAAGCAAAATGGGAAGGGGAAGCCTACAGGGACCTGGATCCTCTGAACCCCAGAGGGAAGAAAGAGATTGACGTGTGTGAGAACTGACAGGAGGGGTTCAGAACAGGGGGAAGAGTGGAGATCCACTTTACAAGGCTGTGGCAGTCGTCCAGGTAAGAGGCAGTGATATGGGCTGGCAAGTGGGAGTGGGAATAGAGGAAAGTAGACAGATTCAAGGCCCAAAGGCTGGCTGAATCAATCATACTCAATGGTGGAAAATTCAACGCTCTCCCCTAAGAGCAGGAATCAAACAAGAATGCTCTCTCTCACCACTTCCATTCAATGTTGTCCTGGAAGTTTTAGGCATGCCAATCAAACAACATTATATTATATTAAAAAGAAGCAAAAGGCATCCAAGTTGGAAAGAAAGAAGTAAAACTATATACATTTGCACATATAGAAATACAACCTTATTTTTGTTGTTGTTCTTTTGTTTTGTTTTGTTTTGAGATGGAGTCTTGCTCTGTTGCCCAGGCTGGAGTGCAGTGGTGCAATCTCAGCTCGCTGCAAGCTCTGCCTCCTGGGTTCAAGCAATTCTCCAGCCTCAGCCTCCAGAGTAGCTGGGATTACAGGCACCCACCACCACGCCTGGCTAATTTTTGTATTTTTAGTAGAGACCATGTTGGCCAGGCTGGTCTTGAACTCCTGACCTCAGGTGATCCACCCGCCTCAGCCTCCCAAAGTGCTGGGATTATAGGCATGAGCCACAGCACCTGGCCTGAAATACAATCTTAAATATAAAAAATCTTAAGGAATCCACAGCACAGACCAGGCACGGTGGCTCATGCCTGTAATCCCAGCACTTTGGGAGGCCAAGGCAGGCAGATCATGAGGTCAGGAGACGGAGACCATCCTGGCTCACATGGTGAAACCCCATCTCTACTAAAAATACAAAAAAATTAGCTGGGTGTGGTGGTGGGCGCCTGTAGTCCCAGCTACTTGGGAGGCTGAGGCAGGAGAATGGCGTGAATCTGGGAGGCGGAGCTTGCAGTGAGCCGAGATTGTGCCACTGCACTCCAGCCTGGGCAACAGAGCGAGACTCTGTCTCAAAAAAAAAAAAATAATAATAATGAAAGAAAATAATATTTATGAATTACATATGTAATAAGGGTCTAGTATCCAGAATACATAAGGAATTTGTACAACTCAATGACAAAAAGACAACCAACCCAATTAAAAAATGGGCAAAGGACTTACATAGATATTTCTCCAGAGAAGATACACAAATGGCTCGCAGCATTATGAAAAGATGTTCAACACATTACTCATACGGAAATGCAAACCAAAATGACAATGAGGTATCACTTCACACCCACTAGGATGACTATAATAATAATAAATTTTAAAAGTTTTGGCAAAGATGTGGAAAAATTGAAATCCCCATACATTGCTGCTAGGAGTACAAAACGGTGTAGTCACTATGGGAGTTCGAAGTTTCTTAAAATGTTAAACATAAAATTACAGGCCGGGGCAGGGCGCGGTGGCTCACCCCTGTAATCCCAGCACTTTGGGAGGCCGAGGTGGGTGGGCGGATCACCAGGTCAGGAGATCAAGACCATCCTGGCTAACACGGTGAAACCCCATCTCTACTAAAAAATACAAAAAATTAGCCAGGTGTGGTGGCTGGCACCTGTAGTCCCAGCTACTTGGGAGGCTGAGGCAGGAGAATGGCGTGAACCGGGGAAGTGGAGCTTGCTGTGAGCTGAGATCGTGCCACTGCACTCCAGTCTGGGTGACAGAGCGAGGCTCTGTCTCAAAAAAAAAAAAAAAAAAAGAAATTACAGGCCAGGTGCAGTGGCCCACAACTGTAATCCCAGCACTTTGGGAGGCCAAGGTGGGTGGATCACCTGAGGTCAGAAGTTCGAGACCAGCCTGGTCAACATGGTGAAACCCTATCTGTACTAAAAATACAAAAGTTAGCTGGGTGTGATGGCGGACGCCTGTAATCCCAGCTACTTGGGAGGCTGAGGCAGGAGAATCACTTGAAGCCAGGAAGTGAAAGTTGCAGTGAGCCGAGATCACACCACTACACTGCAGCCTGGGCGAGAGCGAGACTCTGTCTCAGTAAATAAATAAATAAATAAATTTACCATATTACCCAGCAATTCCACTTCTAGGTATATACCCATGAGAATGAAAATGAAAATATTTGTAGACACAAAACCCAGTACACAAATATTCATGGCTGCACCATTCACATCAGCCAAAAGGTGGAAACTCTCTCCAAATGTCCCTGAGCTGAGGAATGGATAAAGAAAATGTGGTCTAGGCCAGGCGCGGTGGCTCATGCCTGTAATCCTAGCACTTTAGGAAGCTGAGGTGGGTGGATCACGAGGTCAGGAGATCGAGACCATCCTGGCTAACATGGTGAAACCCCATCTCTACTAAAAATACAAAAAATTAGCCGGGCGTGGTGGTGGGCACCTGTAGTCCCAGCTACTCGGGAGGCTGAGGCAGGAGAATGTCATGAACCTGAGAGATGGAGCTTTCAGTGAGCTGAGATCGCACTACTACACTCCAGCCTGGGCAACAAAGCGAGACTCCATCTCAAAAAAAAAGAGAAAATGTGGTCTAGCCATACAAGGGAATATTATTTAGCCATAAAAAGGAATGAAGTACTGCTGGGCGCAGTGGCTCACGCCTGTAATCCCAGCAGTTTGGGAGGCTGAGGTGGGTGGATCAAGAGGTCAGGAGACCGAGACCATCCTGGCTAACACAGTGAAACCACATCTCTACTAAAAATACAAAAAATTAGCCGGGCGTGGTGGCGAGTGCCTGTAGTCCCAGCTACTGGGGAGGCTGAGGCAGGAGAATGGTGTGAACCCAGGAGGTGGAGCTTGCAGTGAGCCGAGATCGCGCCACTGCACTCCAGTCTGGGCAACAGTGCAAGACTCCATCTCATAAAAA